>NW_012113475.1:4644632-4750955 GCF_000951035.1 Colobus angolensis palliatus | reverse complement strand
CATGGAATACTATGCAGCCATAAAAAAGGATGAGTTTGTGTCCTTTGTAGGGACATGGATGCAGCTGGAAACCATCATCCTCAGCAAACTATCGCAAGAACAGAAAACCAAACACTGCATGTTCTCACTCATAGGTGGGAATTGAACAATGAGATCACTTTAACACAGGAAGGGGAACATCACACACTGGGGCCTATTATGGGGTGGGGGAAGGGGGGAGGGATTGCATTGGGAGTTATACCTGATGTAAATGACGAGTTGATGGGTACTGTGGCGAGTTGATGGGTGCAGCACACCAATATGGCATAAGTATACATATGTAAGAGACCTGCACGTTAGGTACATGTACCCTAGAATTTAAAGTATAATAGTAAAAAAAAAAAAAAAAATGAAAAAAAATGCAAACAGGTTTCCTTATTATTATTCTTAGAGTTATCTTTCAGAATACCTGGGAGAATATTATTTGGCAAATATTGGACAAACTGTTTCTGATGAAAAATGTTTGTATCTAGCTGAGAATAATAAAATCCTGTCATATTTGAAATATTATCTCTAATGAAAATATAAACTAGTAAAATCTTTTTGGAGAGCAACTCCACAGCATGTATCATCAGTCTAATGAATTTATACTCTTAATCCCAGCAAGTATATATCTTATGGCTCTGTCCTGAAAGAAATATATAACCATCAAAAGAAGCTGTGATCAGAGATTTTGTTTGTTGTTTATGATAGGAAAACTAGGAAATGATTCAAAAATCTATGCTAAAGGAATAAATTTATTACTGATTTTGCATTCAACCCATTGAAGTTTACTTTTATAAAAGTACTAATAAAATTATGCAGTAATGTGAAAAATACTAATAAGTAAAAAATGTAAGATATAGCAACTTTAGAATATATATTACTCCCACACTAACCTTGATAGTCTATAGTCTGTTTTTATTCATCTTTCTTTATCAGAGGGTGATCAACTTTCCCAGTTTGCCAAGGACTAACAGGGTTCCCAGGAGGTGAGGATCCTGTTAAAAATCTGTTAAAAGCAGTAAAGTTCCAGGCAAACTGGAAAAATTGGTTACTTTAATTGGTAAGCCCCTGACAAATGTTTTATAAATTAATTAATAAATGAAAACAAAGTTCTATACATGGTGCAATTACAAATGTCATACATGTTTTTACTGCATAGAAAAGTACACAAGAATAATGCATGCAAATTTTGACAGTGGCTAGGTTAAGAATTAGGGATAGTTTTCTATTTTCCTATCTTTCTATATATTAAAAGTTTTATACAATGAGCTTCCACTTCCTATGGAAAAAATAGTACATTAAAAACGCACTTGAATTTTGAGCAAGGTTTGAGACACCAAATAAGGACCAGCCAAGAATATTGTCACAAAGAATATTTTAAAGTAAAAGACTTCAAGCTATACCATAATTTTCTACAAATCATTATTGATCACCATAGCAGTCTGAGTCCAAAAATATATATTCTAAGAGGGAAATTTTAAATCTAAGCATAGCTTTATCATAAAATGATTACAATTCAAGTGAATATTAGTTAAATAATATTTTTTAAAGATGTTCCTCTTTAACATAAATAAAATGCCATCAACTTTTTTTGAAGTGAGCTTATTGGGTTTTAAAAGAAAAATAAATTATCTCATACATTAATTCTTAATGATTCTATAGTCATGGACCCTTTTGAAAAAAAATCTAACAAGAACTACGGACTCTCTTCCCAGAAAAAAACATATATATATAACATTCTGTAAATAATTTCAGCTTGTTTGAACAATAATACTGAATGTATTTGCTATAAACACATCAAATAAAATTTCCTCTCTTCTGAATATAAAATCTCATGCATATGGTGCTACACTGCAATGAACTGAAACCACACACATTTGGAAATTTAACTTTCTTAAAGGCAAGAACTCTGTAGTCCCAATAGCCTCAATTAAATTTTGAAACAACTCATATTTTAATTTGAAAAGCCAGGAAAACACAAAAGAGCATGTTCAGAACATCTACTTCATTATGACATAGAGAATATTATTTTCTTTTATTAAGATGAGTGAAAATAGTTCAAAATACATAGTTCAAAATACATAAATAAACAATTCTCTAGGCCAATAAAAGGTAATCAAGGCAGGATAGTTATTTTAAAAATGAAATGTTTTCAATGTAACATATTTCCTAAATAATTGATTATGAGAAATTAAGAAATGATTTCAATGTTTGCCCAGTTTCATTAATTTCAAGGGAGTAAGTTCTGGAGTTTTTAAGGTAGAGTTTGAACAGTCAGCCCAAATATCTATTTAACCATGGGGTTGATTTAGGGGAGTATATGAATCGAGTTAGTCTAATTACTCCGAAGTATTCGAATTTAAGAGAAAATAAAGCCATAGCTTTTAGGAGCAACCAAGAAGGACTCCACAAGAGATGTCTGATATGTGATTTGACAAGCATTCCTGGAATTCATGATATATGAGTAATAAATACATTTCGTTATGTTTTCCTGTTCTTTTAATTTTTTCCATGAGCCACTAAGAGTTAGATTTTCTGATCTGTTTCAACACGAAGGGTCTTAACTGCTGTGCTGTTATCACACAACTAGTAAGTGACAAAGCTAAAATTTCAATGCAGGACTTCAGATTCCAGAGCCTGTAGGATCATTTGAAAACCATCATTTTATAAAAGAAGAAACTGGGAACCAGAGTGATAAAATGATTTTCTCAGTGTTTCCTAAAACCTTTAGGCCTTCACTGCTGTGAGGCCAGACCCCTGCCTTCATTTCAGTCAGCAGACACATAAACCATGTCCTCTTCAACTTCCCTCAGCTACATGAGGTTAAGAATGTGCTACATAATAACAATTTCTTCCAAGAAACTGTTTCTTTCCAACACCATCAAAACAAATAATGTTTGTCTCCTTGCTTTTCATGAGTTAAGGATTTATATCTCCAAGGATGGCTATATTAGGGCCTCTGATCTCAGGAGGAACCTCCTCCCACTCCAAGTTATTTTATCACATAGGGTTACGTAGACTTAGAGAGAGTCTTAGGATCAGAGCTCAGGTTCTTTGAGCTCCTGTATCTTACTCTTCTGACTGTATCAAACTTACAGCTCACACATTATGAGCAGATATGAACTCCTTTCACTCAAGGATAATGCTTCCTAACACACTAGCTCTTTCAGTGCCTTGACACATAATGATTTTGTTGTGATAGTGTGAAGCCTAAATGTTGCCACATAACTCCTACTGTATCAACTACTATATCTCAGTATTAATAAGCAAAGCACTTGAAGTGAATATAGAAATATTATTTTAAAGATATAAGATACCAAACATGATGAGGCTCTTTGATAATCATCAAGACTGCAGTGGGTAGCTAAGGTATGATGGATAAACCTCTTTCAAGGCTTTCAGAGTTTCAGCAACACGGTTCACTTTTAAATAGCCACATTTGTTATGAGATAATCCTTTTGATAGGACAGTCTGCTTGCTAACTGTCTATCTGGTAAGAGTGTGAGAGACAGGAGCAGAAAGGGTCAATTGGAGAAGCATAATGCATTTGCTGCCAGCCTGACACTTATAGCAATGCATTTAGACTCTCATATTTGCTGCAAGACATTAGGCCTGCTCCAACGGGTGCCAGAAGTCATAATGACCTCTTGTAAGTACACTATCATTTCAGACCTTGAAAATACCTCAGAGAAAGGTAATTTACTAGATGGAATCAGAGTGATCTAAAAGAGTTTAGGATTTTCCAGCTCCTGACTTCTCATTCCCCATCTCCAACCTGTAGAATGAGGATTTTCATCACATCAATCTCCTGAAGACACCAAGAATGTACAATGCAATGCAAATGTGCACCGTAGTGTAAGGTTGACCTGTTTCCCCATGTTACAATCCCAGACACAGATTTGAGGTTTATGTCTTCTGTGGTACTCTTTCAGCCATGAGTTAAAGAAACATACATGCATAGACACACATGTGTGTGTGCTTGGGCAAATATATGTATAATATGATACTATATGATAAAAATAATTGAAAAACCTTTTAGTAGCAAACATTGAAATAAGATTATTATTTATTTATTATTTTTATTTTTATTTTTATTTATTTATTTATTTAGAGAGAGTCTCGTTCTATCACCCAGGCTGTAGTGCAGTGGCACAGTCTTGGCTCACTGCAACCTCTGCTTCCCAGGTTCAAGCGATTCCCCTGCCTCAGTCTCCCAAGTAGCTGGGATTACAGGTGCCTGACACCACACCTGGCTAATTTTTGTTTTTCTACAAAAATTAGGGTTTCACCATATTGGTCAGGCTTGTTTCAAACTCCTGACCTCAGGTGATCCGTCCACCTCAGCGTCCCAAAGTGCTGGGATTACAGGCATGAGCCACTGCACCTGGCCAAGATTAACATTTTAATGACATAACTCTATGTCACCATGTTAATAATGGGAAAAAAAAACTTTTAAAAATCATGACAAGTGTCATTACAGTATATAATAGCAATGATCAGTAGAATATCAAGTCTTCCAAAACTAAGAAATCAAAAAGATTGGAGAAATGCTTGCATTTTTAATCAAGCTCAAATACTTTTACATATTGTAGCATTATCTGAGAAGTCTAAAAGATAGAGAAAATGCTGTAATTGTTTATTGTGTCCAGATATTTCGGCATATTGTAGCAATAGTAGAGTCATTTCCAGATGACATAAAATGGTATCAAAGTAAATGCCATATATAGTTCAGAGAATAAAAAACTGAATACATTAATACTATCACATTTTTACTATTACAATTGCTGTTGCACTCCAGCCTGGGTGACAAGAGCGAAACTCCATCTCAAAACAAACAAACAAAAACAATAACTTAAAGTGTGAAACATGTTACGTGATTCTAAGGAGTTGTTGTCTAATATTAAGATCACTGAGTCACTGAGTTTATAAAACAAATACATTGGAATATAAGGTTTTAAATCTATTTATATAGCCCTACATCTGTTAGGCCTCATTGCTGTGCTTCAGTTTGCTTTTTTCCTTCTTCTGTTTGTGCATCTATTCTAATTTCCTTATTTAAATGCAGCTCTGGATTGGTTTCCATGTCCTTCAAACTGCAAAGGACATATCTTCAAACATCTGCAACTTTCAAAGACAATCTCATTGTGTCCTCAGACACTGGATAAAATAGAGGTTTCCTTCTACTGGCCCCTGAAACTATATGCTGACTGGAAAAACAAATCAGTTCTATTCAGTAGTGTTTACAATTTAAAGATCTTTACTGGAACAATCCTGGGAACAAAGATACAAGATAACATAAATGTAATTTATATGAGGAATAATTAGTCTCTATATAATATATCTGCATCTTGATAGTCTCATATATGAGGAATAAAATGTCTCTAGTGAGCAGAGACATTTCTTCCTTCTCAATGTATATAAATAAATATAATTTAAATTATAGTCACACTCTAAGATCACAAGTTCTTATATGTTATAAACTGCTTTATATCTAGGACCCTCCAACAAATGTCTACCTAACTCATAATAGATACTTAACAAATAGTGTTGAGCAAGTAAGTTAATTCAATGCTCTTTAGTCTTTGGGGGTAGTCCAAATTTCACAGAGTAATCAGTAACCTGAGATCTTTGTGGAAACAATGGGTCAGTCCTTTTCTTAAATGTCTAACCATCCTCTCCAAACTGCCTATGTAAAGAATACAATATCATGACTATATTGAAGGCAAAGAGATTGAAAGAGAAATATGGGACAAGAGATGGGGATGAATGTTAACATTAACTTATTTTGGGTAAAAATAAGTATAGCCATAACTCCACAATATTGAAAAATTTTGTATTCCCTATTATTCAATAGTTTTACAATAGAAATATTACAACCATACATAAGTTCACTTCGGGTAAGAAACAGAGGCGAGGTAAATAGGGACAAGCACACATAAAGTTTACAAATGTAAGATAAGAGAATACTCTAAATTTACTCAGAAAGTAACTGCATTCAACAGAAAGGTTTTTTGTTTGTTTGTTTGTTTGTTTTTTAATGCTATTATTTTCAGTACTTACAATTCTTGTTTTTCAAGAATAGCCAAATGGATTTTATACCAATCATCTTGGGCAATTCTTTTATTATTATTATTGCAAATGCAAAATCAAGTAGAAACAAAAAGAAGAAGAAAAAAATAGCCATTCTCAAGTAAGCTAGCAAATGTCTCGCAAAGCCATCTGTTCCAAGCTCAAAGCACTGTAATTCAATGGCTATACAAATGCTGCATTTAATTTTTCAACCTGAGCATATTGATTATTTTATCTAATATGCTGCAGAGTGAAGCCAGTAAGCCTCACTCTGAAAGTAGCTGCAATGGAAAGTGACAAGAGTTTTATTACTGCTATAAGGTACCTAGCAGAGCTCTGGGAAAAATTACAGATTTCCAATGCAAAGAGGTCATAAAAATTTATGAGACACAACAAAGAGGAGAAAAGGCAGACAGCAGCAGGAAAGGTGACAAATTCTGAAAGGGATCTCAAATATAAGTTTAATAATGTTCAAGTCTGTGACATTTCATTATTATCTACTGGTAAATATAGGGGAGAGACGGGAAGCATTTATTGCTCACTGGACTACAAAATCTATTATTTTATAGGTAAAATCAAAGGCGGTCATGTGCAAGCATGTTTGATCCAAGCTTAAGTGGAAATTCTCACAAATAAAGATGAGTTTCACTAATGTGTACTAATTATTCCTCATTATATAGAAGTCACAATATGAACTTGTGAAATATAATACTGAAGATGAGTGAAAATGGAAAAGATACATTGCATTTTATAAAGATAATACCCCAAAGGAAATAACTCCAGATAATACTTTAAAACTACAAAACTATATTATCAGTGCCTAGCTATTATATAAAATAATTCAACACATTTGAGTCTCCAGGGGTCATAGGATTGTTGCATTATTTGTGCACCTAGAAATGATAAGGAGGTGTGGTAAATAAATCTGAAGTTGCCATGAAACAATATTTATCATTCATTCTCAGACATGACTAGAATGCCCCCCTCTGACCTATATTTTGTGGTTAACCATTGAACCACTCATAAAACTGGTTCGGAAAAGTCCCATATTTACCTTATGAGAATGGCTCATCCTCTGAGATAATGAAAATGTAAAGATACATGGTCTTACAGGTAACCTAGTTCTTTAAACTGGGTTTGCCTTCTTCGACCTGATGCAACTTTGTTACAGAAAAGGAGTCATTGTTACTGGGTATCCCCGCTGACTCCTTAAATCTTACAAAGGTGTAGGGCTAGGAGACAGTGCAATTTACCTTTGCCAATGTACCTCTTGTTCCCCTCACATATGTTGATATAAAGTATCGGAAAATATATTTTTGTATTAAAAAAAACTTCAAAAATATCACTCCTATGTAACCTGTAATGTGGTAAAGTGTTTTGTTTGTTTTGGTTTGTTTTCAAGAGTAAATTTCAAAATGTCATTTGGATTTAATTCCTAACTTTTGTGTATTTGTACTTAGGCCTAAATTACTTGCAGGTGCAGCTCTCAGTCTCCTGATACTTTTTACTTTTTATTTTATTTTTTCTTTTTTTCGTTGAGACGGAGTCTTGCTCTGTCGCCCAGGCTGGAGTGCAGTGGCCGGATCTCAGCTCACTGCAAGCTCCGCCTCCAGGGTTTATGCCATTCTCCTGCCTCAGCCTCCTAAGCAGCTGGGAGTACAGGTGCCCACCACCTCGCCCGGCTACTATTTTTGTATTTTTTTTTAGTAGAGACGGGTTTTCACTGTGTTAGCCAGGATGGTCTTGATCTCCTGACCTCGTGATCCGCCCGTCTCGGCCTCCCAAAGTTCTGGAATTTCAGGCTTGAGCCACTGCGCCCGGCCTAGTTGTTTTAAATTTAGTTTTTATTCATTGATTTTCTACAACCTTTGGCAAGCGATAAAATCCTTTTTAAGAAACTCTGATCTACGAACGTGTAGCAGGTCTCAGAAAAGTGTTTTCCTTGCTTTTTAATAGTTGCCTATCCTATACTTAGCAACATTCTTTGTTTACTACTTATAAATAAAACCAACTTGAGACATGCGATCCATTATTCTATTTACCCTTTGGGTGGTTAAACAGCATTAATTATTTGCACGGAGATGGTTTATTAATTTCTATGGTGTGGCCCTTGTAAGATAATATCTCATTTACACTGTATTTATTCCACTTCATGATTTCACACTTATTGTCAGTTTGATAGCTTAGTATGCTTTACTCTGAGATTCAAAAACAAAGACTACAATAATTCGTTTGGCCTACTTTTATTTTTTGCCAAGAGTGTCCTGATAGTGGGTATATGTCCTTTATAAATTCATTTTATTGAATGTTTAGGAATATTGCAAACCATGATTATTACAGTCCTGCAAGATTCTGAGCTTTAAAATTTAAACAAAGTCAGTGTTTCACACCAATTCTCTGTGTGACTTGGGTTAATGCTTAATATTCATAAATATCAGGTAATTTTAATCCATAAAAAATAATAAAACAATAATACTCTATTTGCAGAGTCATTGTCCATAATGCGGAAAATATATAAAGAGTTTAGTGTAATTCTTGGCATATTGAGCTGACGTTCAATATGGTTGCCATTATCATCATTTTGCCCACTTTTCATAATAGTAATTTTGTTATAGTATTCTTTAATGACATAATACTACAATATGTGTGCTAGAATAATTTGAACAAAAGTACATTCACATTTGTCTTTTTGAGAGCTATCATGCTTATGTTTTTACTTTTCTAGAGGGCAATGGAAATTGTGTTTGTATATTTTCAGTAGTCACCATCAAATCCTTTTCTAGGGCTGTTATTTTTTGTTCTTTCATTTAGGTCTCTGTGTCTGTAAAAGTATTGGACTCCATTATTTTTTCTTCAGTCATTTCAAATTATCATGATACAGGGTATAATATTTGCGATGTAAATATACTCATACTTAGCATTTACTAACACATTAAAAATGGCCAGAAAATGTGACGGGTGTGGTGTCTCACCCCTGTCATCCCAGCACTTTGGGAAGTCGAGGCGGGCAGATCACCTGAGGTCAGGAGTTCGAGAACAGCCTGAATAACATGATGAACCGAGCCCCCCCATTCTCTATTAAAAATACAAAAATTAGTTGAGTGTGGTGGATTGCACCTGTAATCCCAGCTACTCAGGAGGCTGACAGGAGAATTGCTTGAACCCAGGAGAATCACTTGAACCCAGGTGGCAGAGAGCAAGACTCCATCTCAAAAAAATTTATATACACACAGATATGTATACATGTAACACACACACGCACACACAGAGAAAATGTTCTTAAGATGAATGCCACACTATTTTGGACCCACATAGTTTTGCTATACATCAACATAAAGAAGGTTACTTAAAAAATTAAAGAACTTAGCTTATTTCCACTTCCAAGTGTTTGCTATCAAATGTCTTTGTTTGATTACTATGAAAGTATTTTCCAAAGCCAGAGAAGTGCTATGTTCTTTTTTTAACAAGGAGATTTCAGTAAATTCCTCCCATCTAGGTTTTTCTTTCAATTACTGGTACCTACTTCTTAATAAAGTGAAACATTTAAATAAATGCTGTTAGAATCTTAAAATATTTCTGTATGTTTTTTATTTCTTTCATATAAATGGATGTTGTTGTCTTAGCTCAGTTTTCAAAACATTCAGTAAAGAAATATAGCACCTGAAAGTCATAAGTATATGTCACCCAGATAAATTATGATGAATTGTGTGAAAGATTTTGGCTCAATAGCTATCAGGTCAATATTATGGTACTTTAGTGCAGCAGATGCATTTATTGGGGTGTAATTTATTTGGGGTCATAAAATATTACCTTTTATTAAAATTAGCTCTGTCATGATATTAAAAATTTTAAACCAGAGCAGCTGTGTTGACAATTAGTAAAATGACATTAAATACTAGTTATACATTAACTTACACAGCTTAAAACCCATCGTACCTTTTTTATTGGGATGCAAACCTTGAAAAAACCTAACTTATATGTTAAGCCATCTCAGTGAAGGTGTCACCACCTCCTTCATAAAAGCTGCATTAGCTTCATGTCCCTCTCATCCTATTTTGTGGAATATTTTGCATGTATACATATATGTATACATATATACACACAAATAATGTGCACACACATAAAAAATAGCTATGGGATTATTATTATTGTAATTTGAGACAGATTCTCGCTCTGTCACCCAGGCTGCAGTACAGTGGTGTGATCTTGGCTCACTGCAACCTCTGCCTTCTGGGTTCATGCCATTCTCCTGCCTCAGCCTCCCGAGTAGCTTGGACTACAGGTGCGTACCACCATACCTGGCTAATTTTTTTTGTATTTTTAGTAGAGACGGGGTTTCACCATGTTAGTCAGGATGGTCTCCATCTTCTGACCTCGTGATCCGCCCACTTCAGCTTCTCATGCCTGGGATTACAGGCGTGAGCCACAGTGCCTGGCCAGGGACTTTTATATAGACTTAAAGATCTTTGTCTGTATGTTTCAAAATTGAAGTTGACCTAAATGTTATAGGAAATACAGAATACCCTGATACTAATTGTGAGGCTGTTTCTCTTCATGTATCAGTTACACCATTTTCTCTTTAGACCTTACAGTTCCCAAATAGAGTGACTAACACACCATATGTTTTCTTGTGTCAGTCAGTTTGTTTATTCTGCAACAATGCTATTTATCATATCATTGTTAGAATTTATCCATTTATTTTTCTATATTATTCCAGGGATTTTAATTACTTCTAGGATAGGGACCATAAGTTAAGCCATTACCTAAAACCATGATCAATATTTCTGGTGTCGGGTAATCCAGTTAAAATGTAATAAATATCATGATAAGTGGCCTGTAGGACTGTTTCCAATGATCTCTGATTCATGGTTGTGCAAGCCTCTCTCTTCAAGTGAGATCTGGATCTAGTGACTTGTTTCTAATGGATAAAATATGACAGAAATAAGGCATGCCACTTCCAAGATTAGATTACAAGGAGATTCTGGCTTTTGTCTTGCTCCCTTTTTCTTGTTGTCTGACTTGGCCCACACTCAAGTAAATCAGTTGTTATGTAGTGAACTGCCTTAGAGAGTGATTCACCCTGGTTTTCAGTCACCAAGCAGCAAGGAACTTAAGCTTTAGTCCAACAGTCCATGAAGAACAAAACCCTGCCCATCACCTGAATGAGCTTAAGAGCTGATGCTTTCCCAGATGAGCCTTGAGATAACTGAAGTCCTCACTGATATCTTGATTATAGTTTCTGTAATGAACCCTGAGCCAGAGGCACCCAGCTGAGCCATTCCTGGATTTTTAACTCACAAAACCTATGAGGGAATATGTTTGTGGTTTTAAGTTGCTGAGTTTTGGAATAATGTGTGAAACAGCCATAGATAACCAATATGAATAGTTTTTGAATAAATGAATTGAACAAATAAGTAAATGAATTGTTCAATTCATGTAAAATTTAAGTCTGTAACACAATATGCACTGAAGAAAAACTTTCATTATCACTGAAATCCCTCAAACATGTCATGAGGAAGCACAAAATAACATCTATTAGCAGATATCAAATTAAATATTGCCTTGTAACTCCCATTCTCAGTATCATATAGTATTTGTATTTAACAGTTATAATTAAAGAGAGTTGGCATTTGCCAAGTTCTACAAGTATATTTTTTTTGTTTTTATCGTCTGAAAAAAATGGCAATCTCTAAGTCTAAATTAATATTATATACAATATATAAATATCACATAAAAATGTATTAATCATTAATAAAATATTTCTAAAACCATATCACCTCATTAGAAGAAAAATTTATGATTACTTTTTCTTGCATCAATAGGATTTATTATAAATAATACTTGTTAGAACAAAGGAACTTCACTTTTCTGGCAATTTCACTGAGTGTACACCATTCAGGCTGCAGTACCGTTTCTCAGTGAAGCCACTACATGACGAGTTACCCTTCTGTCTTGTGCTGTGGCTATCAACATTGCCTGTACCTTCTTTAATAGTGAGGAAGTTCAAATCTTAGTTCCATTTCCCATGACTAAAAAAATGTCATCATCACCGTATTTTAGAGATTCAGATTTCTTATTCGTAAATTTAGTATAACAGTAATTTCCTTTCTGAACCAGGAGAGTTGGCACAAAATCAGTGCTTGATAAATTATAATTAACGTAAATCAATTATAAATAGACAGAATAGTATTTGCACAGCTTCCATCCTTTGTTAAGAATCTATTTTGAAATTTCACACATAAAACTCTGTTCAAGGGTATACATTATTTTCCTATTAACTCTTGGAAGATTTTAGCTTTGAGGCTTTTGGGGGACAAAAAAAAGGAAGGAAAGACCCTATACCACTCAGAGTTTCTGTCAACTCACCAAGTTGTCCACATTTTCTAAGAGCTCTCAACTATGTTAAGCAACGAGTCTTTGAAGACAAGGACTTTATTGATGTTTATATTGTCTTCAGAACTTAATAATTTTAAAAATATAAATTATTTTATTGTTATACAGTATTTATAATATTTAATCCTGTTCTGTTACTGCATTTAAAAAAAAGATTGTATTTTGAAATAATTTTAGACTTACAGGAAAGTTGCAAATACAGCACACGGTTCATATATACCCCCTAGCCAGCATTCCTTTATATTAAAAACTTACACAACATTAGCACAATCATGGAAATCAGAAAGTTAACATTGCTGCACTATTCACTGGTGGTGTGCTACCAAAGTAGTTTTCTAGAGTTGGGAGGAAGTCATCCTGACTTTCAGTATTTGCCACTTTCCTTGTTTTCCTGTGCCTACCATGGCCAACATTTGAATAGAAAGAATTTCTCTGATTAAACCCTATATCTCATTGTGCAGAGAGGTATGAAGTAGACCCTCAACACATATATTTTTCACTTTTTCTTGACTTATTTGGACTGAGTTAATCCAAAAATAGACTCTTTATTGAAAATATTTTACTGCTTATTAATGCAAATAGTATTCTTCCTAGAGTTTCTCACTTTCAGATGTATCAAATTCCATCTTGATATTGGCATGGATTATAAATATAGTCCATCCTTCTTCAGATACTTTTCTCTTGAGGATAATGAATTTAAAAATTGGGGCTTATATATGACATTTAATCTATAGTCCATCAACACTGATCAATGCAAACCAGATTCAGGGAAGTGATCCATGTCCCCAAGCAAATATAAAAATCAATTTTACCTGTTCCACCAATGCATGCCTTGGCTGTGCTACATTTTCCGTTTTCTTTCATTTTCTGAAAACTGCTCATAAGTTATATGCATGAAGATGTAGGAATTAAGCAGATGGTGAATTGAGAGCTGCTTTAATGAAAATGTATTATAGATGCTTTCCTCCTCAGATGTGGAAACGATCACATATACAATCTATGGCAATATTTCAGTCAGCTTCTGTAACTGATGCATAACTTCAATAGGAAGTTCAAACTCTGGAAGATAACTTGTGGTTGAGTGACAACATCTGACTCAATCATAAGTGGAATATTTCTCAAATCTGTGGGAATGTTACAGTTCGCCTTTGGGTATTGAAAAGAGCATAATATCTTAACCCTTTTAGGAGACAAAGTCATCAAAAATGTTACCTTCATTCTGGAAATAAAAATCATGCAGTAAATCACTTTTTTGTCATGCTTTCAGGAGAGAAGAGGGGAGAGAATAATACTGACTAGAGAAAAAGAAGACCATATAAATATGTTTACCCTTATTTTGGATTAAATATATAAGAAATTATAAAAATAAAATATCATTTGACAAAAATCACTGTAATAATTGTTGCAGATAAGACTATGATTGGATGCTGAAATCAGTGAGCAAACATTTGAGGAGAAACAAGATATCAGGCTATTGGTACAGTCTCAAAAACTTCCCCCTCATATGTTTTTCCAGTACAAAGAAGAGAATCACAGTGTTACAGTAAAGAAAGACGGTTAAACATAGTTAGTCAAGGTTAATACAATCAGTAATGAGACTTGTTGATATCATGTACTCCTACTAAGAAGCAATGAGAGAAAAAAAATTTCTGTGGTATTTTATTGCTCATATTGTATAATTCAAATTTAATTTTAAAACTAATATTGAAAAAGACTCAACAAAGAAGCTAGCTGACTACTTCTCATTAAAATTGTCGAGACTGGGAAAAAAAGAGAAGTTGAATATTGGAGGAGACTCCAGAGACCAAATACAATGTGTGATGTCAGATCCTAGAACAGAAAAGGACATCTGGTGAAAAACTGGTGAAATTCAAATAGTCTTTAGTTTAGCTAATGGAATCAGTGGGCTATTCACTTCTCTTGGCCATGGATTCCTTACTCGAAATGAGGAAAATGGTCATCTCTATCTCGGGGATTTATGGTGAAAACCAAGTGAGATAATAGATGTATCCATGCATGGCATCCAAATGAATATTAGCTGTACTGCAAACGATGGAGCAACTGTACTGTATCCAAGACACAAAGATACAAGCCAGTCTTTTTCTAACAAAGAGTAAACAAGCTGTATCACAGTAAAATTATATGTAGACAGGTAAAATATCTTTCTGCAATGATATAAGCTGTCTCAACTTTCACTCTTCTTGAGGTAATAATTCAAAATCTGTGAGGAGGTCACGTTAGTCACAAACTTTCTGCACTTTTTCTTTCTGTTCAAAGACTGATGTAACTCTATGGTGGCAGAGGAAAAAAGTAGTAGAGGAACAGTATGAGTTCCAGTAATTCAGAAAAAAGAGACAGGTACATATGAGAAAAACGGAAGGATGACAATGTTTTTATGTATCATTTAAACTGGCTAATTGTGAAAGTAAATTTTGGTTCACTATGAAAAATATTTATAGCTGTACTTTATTTGAATAAGAAGAAACATCACAGATGATGGAATTGAAGTTTCTTATTTTGTCAGTCAAAAACACTGAGGGCCAAAGAGGTTATGTACCTTGTCCAAAGTTACATACTGAGTTATCGGCACAAAATCCCAGTCTCTGTCCTATTGCTTCTTTCTTCAAGTTCAGTTTTGTTTTCTATTGGCTCACAAGACCTAAAAGAACACTCTTAGCATTGGCGTAAAATAAACATAAACAGAGTTCTGACAGTAAACCCTTCCTACCTTTATTTCAGGGTGCTCTTGTAGTAGAGACTAATTGGACAGTTGGAGTTAGAAGAGGAGGCAAATAAGGCAAATCTGTAAAACTTGACTTACTTCTACTTAATTTATCTATGTAGTCACTAACTAGGGGTTTTCCATCTTAAAGTGTTCTAACTGAAATATATAAGAGATTATAATAATAAAGTATTCCTTCTTGTGTACGACTAAAATTAGAAATTATAAAAATTTCATAATCATATACTGTATGCTTATAAAAGACTATATGATAATTTGAAGACAAAAGTATTAATGAGATGTGTCAAATCATGTAAATGCTTCATGAGATTACTGCTATAGTTTGAATATGTCCTCACCAAAATTCAGGTATTGCTAATGTGATAACGTGAAGAGATGGGGCCATGAAGAGGTGAATAGATCATAAGGGTTCCTTTCTTGTGAATGGGTTTAGGCACCCTTAAAAAGGCATTTAAAAATGCAATTGACTCCCACATGCCCTTTCACCTTCAGCCATGTAATGACTCAGTAAAAATGTCCTCACCAGTTGCTGGGGCCTTGCTCTTGGATTTTCCAACCTCCAGAAATGTCGGAAATACATTCCTGTTCATGATAAATTACCCAGCCTCTGGTATTGTTATACATCAATACTGTTGTATTTCGTGTGCCAAATCACTTTATTTAATTGATACACTCTTCTGTATCCACTCCCAGATAGGAATCTTCCTCAAACTACCATTAGTTTTCGCATGAGGGAGATTTTCCTTCCCATCTCTGATTGACGGTAGATACTTTGCTTCCTATTATCAGAGCTGACCCAGTCTGATACATACTCTCTATTTTTTGGCATTGGCAGTAACACATGCTTCCTCTCTTCTTGGAGCTCTTCAGAAGAGGATGTACACTGTAACTTCTGCGTCCCCTAATGGTTAATGAGCACTTGTTAATGAGTCTTAATGAGTGTTTGCTAAATTAAAAAATTAGAAATTATTTCTTAAAATAATCTGCAACTTTTAATACATGGCTCTGCTTAGCATCTATTATTATTTTATTTCTCTCTTTATTACTCTACACAACACTCTAGCCAAAGAACTATGAAAAAGCAGACTTTACAATAGTAGAATCCAAATGTCCATGGAGGAAATGAGGGGAATCAAATGAGTAAAGAGTATACGAGAGGAGGCAGAAGACTTGCAAAAATCCAGGTGAAAGATGATGAGAAAATGAACTAAGGCATTGAGGTTGAGGATGCAAGGGGAGAGCAGAAGAATTGGAATTTGGGACCAAATCAGGTGGGTAAACTGATAAAATGGGAAGTGTGAAGAATTATTCTGTTGATTTTACAAGTTATGTAGGTTATTCAATCGAATCTGAGTAATTTTTTAATCACTCAAATGATACGTCATGGCTAAAATGACATTTTCATAAATTAATCTGAACTCACCTCAACATTTTAAAACTAAAATGATTATAAGAAATTTATATGTAATATGCATATAACTACATCTATTCAAATGGTAATATTATATATTTTGCAATGTCACATGTTTATCACAAATATCAAGAGCTAATGCTACTGCAGAAAAATCTGAATTTGACACTATCTAGTTTGGAAATTAGCCACATCCTTTTTTCTTCCTCTCATTTTGACCATTTCACAGTTCATTATCACATCTAACAGAGAGAAAGCTGGGTAGGGGAGTAAAAATGAGACTCCTACTTATCACATATAGGTGTTGATTCCTGAGTCACCTTTTTCTTTTCTTTTTTTTTTTTTTTTTACCAGTACTTTAAAGTGTGAAGATACTTTTCTGTAAAAACTGAAATAAACTAAATTTTCCCTATGTCAGCACAGTTTGTCCTGGGCAAACTCGGCAACGTTTACTTCCACATCGCACAATTTAAAATCATTTACAGTTGTTGATCTGCATAGATGTGAGTTTTCCCAGTTTATCAAAGAATTCAAGTGGAAATAATTTTTACAAAGTTATTCATTTTATCAGTCTCTGTATTGTATTGATTATCTGTGTTTCTAGAGAATGCATTCCCAATATTTTCCTGAATTATTAAGACTATGTCTCTCCAGAAATGTTGGGAACCATCAGATGTATTTATATACTAAATATAACCAGCAGTAATTGTTCCCATAAATCCAGCTTCAACTCACTGTATGTAATTTGTTGGTGATGCAGGCACTGAGAAACTGCATTAACTTTTAATCTATAAAGATACGGTATAAAGAGATGGAGGCCTTGGAAATGAGGGTTAGCTGCAGACATAATCTCTCTGCCCTTGATTAAAACTTTTGAACTATTGATTCTTTCCACATTTACAAGCACAGACATGGAATACATCTAATAATAATTACAAGAATTACTCAAGTGTACAATTACTTTTACTGTTACAACTAGATAATGATCAATAATACACAGGCCTTAACTGCTACATATAAGGAAGAGAGTGGTTATTATGTCACAAAGTGTTTACATCAGTGACTTTGGCAGTGATTTTAATGTTTTATGAAAAATGAACTAAATCATTATTATTCTATTGGTATTGTCAATATCTTAAGACATGCATGTGCACACACACACACACACACACACACGTATACATATATATATTTCAGCAAACTTTCCTACTAAATTATACCTACATACTGGAAGTATTTTTAAAATGACACCAAGATAAAGAAATACAGAGTTTTTTTTTTTTTTTTTTTTTTTTTGAGATGGAGTCTCACTTTGTCGCCCAGGCTGGAGTGCAGTGGTGCGATCTCGGCTCACTGCAAGCTCCGCCTCCCAGGTTCACGCCATCTCCTGCCTCAGTCTCCCGAGTAGCTGGGACTACAGGCGCCTGCCACCACGCCCGGCTAATTTTTTGTATTTTTAGTAGAGATGGGGTTTCACAGAAATACATAGTTTTGACTGATATTGAGGCATTGTTAAGGAGCCAGTTATCAACATTGAAATGAGACAGAAATGAATTATACTTTTTGCTTCAGTTACCTATTTGCCCTTGGGTAACTTACTTGACTTTTCTGAAATTCAGCTTTAATATAAGAATGAAGATATGACTGTCCTTGAGACTTGCCATAGAAAGTAAGTGAAACAATTTGGGAACAGTGTTTTGTTTGTGTGGTCATGATACCAGCTGGGTAAATGACTACATAGTTTTGGGATAATTTGTCACATCTTCAAACTCATATTATTCATTCTTCCTCAATAATGCTTTCAATGAATTTATACTATGTTTGAAATGAGTTTCAACACTTTTCTACATTGCACATAGGTCTAATAATTCTCAGTTTTTATATCATTGATATAATATATATGAAGAGTAATATTTTATTGTTCTGGGAGTTTGACATTTGCACATTTGCATTGTGAAAAACAAAACAAACGATAAAAATTATGACTCCTCAAATCTAGCTCTGACTACTACAGAGGGAAATTGATAAATGACAATCTCTACTATATAACAACAAGTATATAAGGGTTGCATATTCTTGGAAATGTGTTAATAACTTTTTTCATTTCTTTTAATATAATTCAATTCAAATAAATAGAGGTTTCTAAATTCTGCTTCCATTGCCTAAGTACTGCATCATATTAAATGGTAATATGTGATCTATATGATATATTGCAATTATCTTCCATTATTTTTAAAGTACAATATTTTGCAAATCAATTAGGTCAAAATTTTAAATTCTCATAACATTTTTTCTGAACCTCAAGTGCAAATAAGTAGATGGCATGACTATGTTTACATAGATTTAATATTTTTAAAAAGGAACTCTTCTCTCCCAACCCTATCTAAACAAATTAAGAGTCTACAAAACTAATAAAATGTAAAGATAAAATAGTCAAATATTGGGTTCTTGAAGTTATTGCAACATATTAATAATTAATATGCCCCTGCAAAATCATATTTATATTAAAGTCCACATATTATTATTAAGGCAAATATTATCATGAGAATAACATATAACCTGGAAAAAATCACAACCAGCAAATAAAAATGACTCCTGCTAGACAAAACTCTTTTAAATTACACTGTAGTGATAAAGCAGATTAATTCCAAAAATGATCTGTTGTCTGCTAACATTCCTGCTGACCACTCCAAGTATTGTACAAGAGACTAAATTTCTCAGGCATTCTGGCAATGGCTTTTTTATAAGTGCCAGCTGAGCTAAATTTGCTAAATGCAAATCTCTCTAGGTAACAAAATGCAGAAGCAATGTGAGCTGACTTTTGCTTACACTAATTCCAAAGTATGGCACATGAACCCTTGTAGTGGAAAATGCAGAACTATGGCTTGCAAGCTGGGTTCACAATGGATATTAACCTTTCTGTGCATCACTGTAGGCTTTGCAGTCTTTAGATTTCAGTCTGAATTACATTGGAAATGAGGTTGGATATGTCATTGTCCGATGGCAAAATCACACTTTGCTCTTTGGAGACAGCAACAATACATACAGCAGCATTTTGCAAACTTCTGCATGCATTCAAATTATGTGGGGATCTTCTTAAAAAAACAGAATTTTATTCATAGTCCTGAAAAACGATCTGAGATTTTACATGCCTACCAATATACTAAGTCATACCTAAGTCATCATCTAAGGTCCTTGCTCTGTATATCAAAAGTATAGAACAGTACTATCAAAGCACTGTTTACTATAATTACAATAAAGGGAGATATGTATTTGATTTTAAATTTTCTAGTATCCACATTAAACAAATTTTAGAAGTTGCAATTAATTTTAGTAATTCGTTGTTAAAATAAATATATCCAAAATATTACCTTTTCAACATATAATATTCAATTAATAAAGACACATTTTAGGGGATTTTTTTGTTAGTAATGCCTTCAAATCTGGAATATTTTGTACAATGACCCATCACAACTTGCACTAGCCACATTTCAAGTGACCAATAGCTACATATGCCTAGTGGTTATAATGTCGGACAGTACAAGTATAATTTATATTTTATTTTTATTTTATTTTTTTAGAGACAAGGTCTCTCTCAGCCACTGGGGCTGGAGTGCAGTGGTACAATCATAGGTCTGCAGCCTCAAACTCCTGAGCCCAAGTGATCTTCCCACCTCAGCCTCCCAAGTAGCTGGGACTATAGGTATGCACCACCATGTCTGGCTAATTTTTTATTTGTAGAGACAGGGTCTCACTATGTTGTAGCCCAACTGGTCTCCAGCTCCTGGCCCCAAGTGATTCTCCTATCTCAGCCTTCCAAAGTGCTGGGATTACAGGCATGAGCCACTGTACACAGCCTTAGATACAGTTTATATAATTTCGAAAGAAACAAAATAATATTTTGCTGGTGAAATCGTGAATTGTGCTCTTTTGTAAATTTCTCCTTCATTTTTAATCTGTTTAAGTGTAGCTCTTAACTAAAAACATCCATAATTTGTTTTATACCTGTTAGGGAAAGAAAACAAGCCAGAGGGGACCCCTGAGACCTAGATCAGACCATTAGAGGTCATGAAACAGGATAACCTGAGAAAAGAAACAAAGTAAGAATAAAAACAAGAGCAGCAAAAACGGAAAGAAGTTTCTTGACCAAATAGTTCTTGAGTGTCTGCTATGTTCCAGATACTGCACTGAAGGTAAGACTACAGTAATGGACAAGAATAATGCACTTCCTCTTATAAAGGTTCTTAAAGAGGAGAAACAAGAATAAAAGGATGAGAGTTAGAAATCAAACTGTGGTAAAACGTTTCAGTTAGTCATTATTTAATAATTGTTCTAGGACAATAAAGGGAAAGGCAATGAAGAAAAACATTCAATGTGTCTTGGTTTCCTCCTACACCGTTGGCTATCCTTTCTTATTTTCCTTTCCTGTGTGCCCTTTCCATAGGCACACTCACAAAATACCTATGGATTGGTCCTGAACCACCTTCTCTTACTTATATAGACTCTCCCTTGGTGATCTTAATGAGGACTTTGTCTAGCAATACTACCAAATTTGTAACTTGTGCAAGATTTCCCTGTCTCTGAGCTTCTGGCTGACTACTTGACATTTTCTCTTGACTGAGTATCTTCACATACTGTGAATATAATTCTCTATCAATAACTCTTCCATTTCTGTTTTTCTCCTAGTCTTTCCCATCTCGATAACTGATGTAGCTATCTAATTGCTCAGGCTAGAAATATGGAAATCACCCTTCATTTATCATTTTCTCTTGCTCTCCATATGCACCTGACCAGGAAATCCTATTGATTTTAAATCCAAACATATATCTTGACTTCTCTCCAACTCTGTTGTCAACCCCGTGGTCCAAGTCTTAATTTCACATCTACATTACAGCAGTGGTTTTCACTCCTGCTTCCTTACAAATGATTCTTCACATTGTAGTCAGAACATTCTTTATAAAAGTCAAATCAGATCATGTATGCTTAAGGTTCTTTAGAAGATTCCCATTTCACATAGAATAAAATCTGCATTTTTTACCAGGGCATGAAGTGCTTCGAAGATCTGACTCATGCTTACTTCTCCATTTTCATCTTCTACTCTGCCCCCATCACAATATGCCAGTTATATTAATTTCTGTTTCTTGAAGTCCCCACATTCTTTCTTAACCTTGAACCCTTGTATTTCCCGTTCCTTTGATGTAGAATGTACCTCTCCCAGAAGTTTTTATGGTTGACTACTTTTTGCTTTTCAGTTCTCCCATCAAATGTCATCTCCTTAGGGAAAATCTCTCCCATGATTCAATAGATCTGCATCACCACAACCTCTCCTGTCAATCACACTTTTTACAAATTACCTTGTTAGCTTCCTGCATAGTACATATTTTAACACGTAATTATCTTCCAAATTTATTTGCTTGTTTTTTAACTTTCTGACTCTTGCAATAATAGATGAGTTTCCCAGAGCCCAATATATATGACTTTCTACAAATATTTACTGATTGATTGTTGAATAAATTGCATAGAGATAAAAAAGTACTGAGTTCTACTCTCCGATCTGCTATTATAAATTGTACTTTAGTCAGTCATAGATGCTAATCTGTGAGTCTCAGTTTCTTCATGAGTAAAATAAGTGTCATAATATAGGTTCCTACTTTAATATGAGTTTAGATTTCATAAAGATAATGAATAATGAAAAAGCTAATTAATACAGAGACTTTTTGTTTATTTATTATAAAACATTCATGCCAACTGGCTAATATATCCATGAAATCACTCAGCTATGCTGAAGCCACAATTCTGGAAGAGTCAGCAATAGACATCAAGTCAATTTTCTCTGCTAATATAGGGAGAAGTATAGAGATAATACCTAATGGCAGATTTTTCATTTGTGCAATCTTGTTTTGCTTTGGTGATGCTAAATTGCCTTGTAGTCTCTGACTAACAATAGGCAAGTTGCAAAATGAGAATAGTGTGCCAGAAACGTATTATATCCTTAGGGCAAAATATCCCACAATTAAAATTAAAACTGATCATAAAAAGGTGTGTGTGTGTGTATATATATGTGTGTGTGTGTGTGTGTGTATAAAATCAAGAGTTGACTATACTCATTTAATATAATATTGTTAGAGAACACACACAGCACAGGTTCAGTTGCTATAACTGCATAGATGTACATGTGTATCTATCTCTGTATCTCATTATTCATGAATTGATAGGTACAACAGACATGCATTTCATGTATATCATATATTCACTATGAAAATGATTTAAATTTGTAGTGGGTATTTCTACACACTGCATAATTTGTTTATTCATTTTTGCACATAAGTATTTTATCTATGTCCATTGTTTATTACTATAACAAGATTAGCTATCAGTTAATTTTTATGTTTACTTGACCAGATTATTATTTATTATGACCAAGGTGAAATATTTATAGTGTCTTCTAAATAATCAACAGTCTATGGTTGAGTAGAATAATAAAAACATAGTAACTGAAAACTGGATATTCTCTGCTTATATATGGTAATGTTCACTAATTTAATCTGGTATATTAATTAATGAAAGCTTGGCTTAAGGAAAAACACTTGTATGCAGTTCAATGAGTACAACGAAGACACAAATATCATATATGTAGGTGTGTGTGTGTATATGTGTCTGTGTATATATATAGAGTCATGTAAATTTGCTTCTCCTCTGCTTGTAAGTAAACTGCCTACACCTTGGGAGCAGAAGAGGATGTTAGTTTCTTTGCTATCAAAATACTTCATGATTCATTGTTAAATATGAAATTCATATTCTCTTGACATTATCCACATTTGTTAATAATAATTTGTAACCTAGAGTTGCAGTGCTCAAACTTCTTGAGATGCTGCTGTGCTGTGATAAGTTGTAAAACTGATTACAAGCAAGTCGTTACTAATAATAGTCTAATCATTGTAAAAAACACTTAATTTGCAAAATAAGTTCATGGAAATTTCTTACAATAAAAAGGAAAAGTAAGGTGTCAGAGAGGGTTGAATCACCACTAGTTTAATTCAAGTAATGATTCTGATGTGACATAGATGTATTTTTCATTGGTAAGTACTAATACATATAAGTAATGATACTAACGTTATGGCCATTATAGGTTAGTAAAGAAAATTGCAGCTCTCTCTTCAAGCCTGTTCCATCCATGACGGCCACAGTCTAACCAAGTATCTTAAGGAATTGAAGATTGCCTACTAGAAGTATCCTGTTATAGTAGAGT
This sequence comes from Colobus angolensis palliatus, assembly GCF_000951035.1. Lineage (NCBI taxonomy): Eukaryota > Metazoa > Chordata > Mammalia > Primates > Cercopithecidae > Colobus > Colobus angolensis. The sequence goes on along the minus strand of NW_012113475.1, from coordinate 4,727,066 downwards.
TTTGAGAAATAGTTTTAAAGAAAAAAAAGTATTAATATAAAATCAGTTTTACGTGTTACAGAAATGTTTTATTCCACTTGCTCAACATATTATATATACATATATATAAATAATAAGCTAGATGTTAATCAACACTTTTTTTTTTTTTTTTTAGACGGAATCTCGCTCTGCGGCCCAGGCTGGAGTGCAGTGGCGCGATATCTGCTCACTGCAAGCTCCGCCTCCCGGGTTCTTGCCATAATCCTGCCTCAGCCTCCCTAGTAGCTGGGACTACAGGCACCCACCACTACGCCTGGCTAATTTTTTGCATTTTTAGTAGAGACAGGGTTTCACCATGTTAGCCAGGATGGTCTAGATCTCCTGACCTCGTGATCCGCCCGCCTCAGCCTCCCAAAGTTCTGGGATTACAGGCTTGAGCCGCTGTGCCGGGCCTGTTAATCAACACCTTTTTTGTTCGTTTTGTTTGGTCTGGTTTAATTATACTTTCAGTTCTGGGTTACATGTGCAGAACGTGCAGTTTTGTTACACAGATATACACGTGCCCTGGTGGTTTGCTGAACCCATCAACCCATCACCTACATTAGGTATTTCTCCTAATGTTATCCCTCCCCTATCCCATGAAAAGTTCTGGTGTGTGATGTTTCCCTTCCTTTGTCCATATGTTCTCATTGTTCAACCCCCACTTATGAGTGAGAACATGCAGTATTTGGTTTTCTGATCTTGTGATAATTTGCTGAGAATGATGGTTTCCAGCTTCATCCATGTCCCTGAAATGGACTTTAACTCATCCTTTTATATGGCTGCATAGTATTCCATGGTATACATGTGCCACATGGATTTGGCACTGGATTCTTAATCCAGTCTATCGTTGATAGACATTTGGGTTGGTGCCATGTCTTTGCTATTGTGAATAATGCCACAATAAAGATACGTGTGCATGTGTCTTTATCATAGAATTATTTATAATGCTTTGGGTATATGCCTAGGAATGGGATTGCTGGGACAAATGGTATTTCTAGTTCTAGATACCTGAGGAATTTTCACACTGTCTTCCACAATAGTTGAACTAGTTTACACTCCCACCAACAGTGTAAAACATTCCTTTTTTCCGCAACCTCTCCAATATCTGTTGTTTCCTTTCTGATGAGCATTTTTTCATATATCTGTTGGTTGCATAAATGTCTTCTTTTGAAAAGTGTTTGTTCATATCCTTTGACTGTTTTTTGATGACGTCGTTTCTCTCTTGTAAATTTGTTTAAGTTTTGAAGATTCTGAATTTTACCTTTTGTCAGATGGATAGATTGCAAAAATTTTCTCCCATTCTGTAGGTTGCCTGTTCACTGTGATGATAGTTTCTTTTGCTGTGCAGAGCTCTTTACTTTAATTAGCTCCCATTAATCAACACATGTTAAAAGCAAAGTGTCTAGAAAGTATATTACAATTCCCAGTCATTTAAAAATAAGATTTAGTATTCTAAATAATTACTAATAAGTATTGTTTAATATTCACTAAATGTAAATAAGTAACTAATTATCACAGCCTACCTTATAAAATAAATTATCTCCACTTTCACATCTCACATTGGTATGGCGACTTCCATTTTAGTTTTCAGGTTCTGGTGCTCTTAATCTTCCTACACTTGTTCCAGTCAAAACCTAATTCACTGGCATATAAACTAATTGCTTCCCCTTTATGAATTAATAAATAATAGAGATAGAATAGTATTTTCTCATTTACACAACAGATATGAAACTGAATTCTCTTTAGTGATACTGACTTATGAGTTAAGCCATGTAAAGCAATGAGCATACTATGTTTATATAGTTACCATTCCATAAATTCCAATTATTATAACTATTCCTCTGTTCTTATGAGAGTATGGGATCCAAATTCAACTGCTTCCTTATATAATTTTATTGTCTCTCTTCTACTTAAACATCATGGTGGGAAAATACAGATGGGAAGAGCAGAGTGTCTCCCTCTTTCCAGGAAATTGAATATTATGTTTCTTTAAGTCTTTGAAGAATCACCACACTGTCTTCCACAATGCCTGAACTAATTTACACCCTTAAAGACAGAAATACCACTTGACCGAGCAATCCCATTACTTGGCACATGTGCAAAGGAATATAAGCCATTCTATAATAAAGACACATCCATGCATATTTTCATTGCAACACTATTCACAATAACAAAGACATGGAATCAACTGTAAGGCCCATCAATGATAGATTGGATTTAAAAAAATGTGTTACACTTACACCATGGAATACTATGCAGCCATAAAAAAGAATGAGATCATCTCCTTTGCAGGGACATAGAAAGAGTTGGAGGTCATTATCTTTTTTTTTTTAACCTCTTTTTTTTAAAAAAATTATTATTATACTTTAAGTTCTAGGGTACATGTGCACAACGTGCAGGTTTGTTACATATGTATACTTGTGCCATGTTGATATGCTGTACCCATCAACTCATCATTTACATCAGGTGTAACTCCCAGTGCAATCCCTACCCCCTCCCCTCTCCCCATAATAGGCCCCGGTGTGTGATGTTCCCCTTCCCGAGTCCAAGTGATCTCATTGTTCAGTTCCCACCTATGAGTGAGAACATGCAGTGTTTGGTTTTCTGTTCTTGCAACAGTTTGCTGAGAATGATGGTTTGCAGCTGCATCCATGTCCCTACAAAGGACTCAAACTCATCCTTTTTTATGGCTGCATAGTATTCCATGGAAATCATGCTGCTATAAAGTCACATGCACACGTATGTTCATTGCGACACTATTCACAATAGCAAAGACTTAGAATCAACCCAAATGTCCATCAGTGACAGACTGGATTAAGAAAATGAGGTCATTATCTTAACAAACTAACACAGGGAAAGCAAAACCAAATACTGCATGTTATCACTTATAAGTGGGGGCTAAATGATGAGAACACATAAACACATAGAGGGAACAACACACACTAGGGCCTTTCAGAGGATGGAAGGTGGGAGGAGGGAGACGATCAGGAAAGGTAACCAATGGGTAGTAGGCTTAATACCTGGGTGATGAGATAACCTGTACAACAAACCCCCAAGACACAAGTTTATCTATGTAACAAACCTGAACTCGCACTCCTGAACTTAAAATTAAAAATAAAAAAAATATTTTCCTGAGAGAGCTAGAAAACTGAGATTAATAAGATCTTTAAATATTTTTTCTAGGATCATAGTACACTTAAATTATATTGGATACAGACATATATTTTATTGAAAAGATTACCAAAGTGTGTTATATTATATTATTCATAAACCATGTTTTTATATTTTATGTTTATTCATGTCCCTCACAGTCAAATATTTTACTCTATATTTCTACATTTTCTCTAAATATCTTCTCAAAATTTTGTCTTCTTAATCTATTTAAATAAATGACCAACAAGTACAGGGAAAAATGCTCATCATCACTAATCGTCAGGAAAATGCAAATCAAAACCACAATGAGATATCATCTCACCCCAGTTAGGACAGCTGTTATCAAAAAGACAAAAAAAATAATGCTGGCAGAGGTGAAGTAGAAAGAGAAATCTTATACACTGTTGACAAGAATGTAAATTAGTACAGCTGTTATGGAGAATAGTATGGCAGTTTCCGGAAAAAAAAAAAAAAAAAAAAAACAAAAAAACAAAAAACACACACACACACCAAAAATAGGACTACCCTATAATCCAGTAACTCCACTACTATTGAGTATTTATCCAAAGGAATGGAAATCAGCATATAAAAGAGAAACTGTACCCCCCTTTTTATTGCAGAATTATTCTCAATAGCCAAGATATGGAGTCAACCTTAGTGTTCATCAGCAGATGAATGAATAAAGAGAATGTGGTGCATATACACAATAGAATACTATTCTGCCTCAAAAAATGAAATCCCATTGTTTGTAGCAATGTGGATGACGCTGGAGGACATTATACTAAGTGAAATGAGTCAGGCACAGAAAGATAATACTGCACGTTCTCGCTCATATGTGGGAGCTAAAGAAAATTGAGCTCATGGAAGCAGGGAGTAGAACCGTGGTTACTATAGACTGGGAAGGATGGGAAGAGTGGGGGTAGGGAGAGGTAAATTAATAGATACAAACTTACAGCTAAATGGAAGGAATAAGTTCAAGTGTTCTGCAGCACTGTAGCAAGAATATGGTTAACAATAATTTAGTGTATATTTTTGAAAAGCTAGAAAAGAGTACTTTAAATGTTCACACAGAGAAATGATAAATGTTTGAGTCGATGGCTATGTAATTACTCTGATTTGATCATTACACATATACACATATATTAAAATATAACTGTGTATGTACAATTATTACATGCCAACTAAAAATAAAAGGAAATAAACCTAGCAATTTAAATTGACAACTGCACCCTTATTACTTCTGTGTAACTATCTAGGATTTGATTGCAATATAAAAATCTGTACTAAATATATGTAATTTATTTTTGTATAAAGTGCCTATGTCCCTGCTCTTCCTGCTTAAAATATGCATTAAGAAAATTCTTTAGTGGTTAATCAAGAAAGAACACATTATGAGAATGCTGCCTACAGAGACGTATTTCTAAAGCTTATCATATCATTGCTGCTTATTTAGTTTAAAGCTTTAAGATGGTCTGGGCACAGTGGCTCATGCCTGTAATCCTAGCATTTTGAGAGGCCGAAGCGAGAGTATCATTTGAGCCCAGGAGTATGAGCCAAGTCTGAGTCTTCTTCTGAACAAATTTTTTTTTAAAAAAAGAAGCTTTAACAATACACACACACACATGCATATGAGGTATATATACATATATATGCTATATATATGTATATATATATACAGGGCTAATTAACACACTACTTACCAGTTATAAGCAATGTGTAGTAAAGCAAGGGTTACTTTATCAACATCAAAAGCAGATATTTGGAAATAATTATATCAGTTAGCTTTATATCAGTGCACTAATAGAATTTAACAAAATTATTTCTAAAACACAGTTTCTCACTATTTCTAAAGACTAACGTGAAAGTGATTTTCAAATTTTTGGTGTTTATGGTATTATCATATTCTAGAGATGTGCTCTCAGAATTTACGTATGAAACATAAAAAACATCAGCTTGGTTTAGCTACATAGGTTAAATATCATCAATTTAGTTTTAGCTATTTTGTCTTTATAGATATTATAAATATGTGCACTATTTTTTATCAAGCAATCTATTATTAGGTTGATGCAAAAGTAATTGCAATTTTTTTGCCATTAAACATTAATGTATTCTACATAAATTAACAGATACACAATAAATCAGATATTTATTAAAAGATGCATATTTTGCTTTGGTGACTGAAGAGATTGAATAAAGACAGATTTTGAATGGGAACACTTACTTCTATTAAGTATAAAAGCTTTATCCTTAAATAACTATAATTTGTGTTAAATGACCCATAATATTATGGAGAAGTGGAATCTGAGCTCCTACCACTTCTCTGCACTCTGTGGCATTCTTACTCAATGTCAACAATATTTCTTAGTCAAACCTAGATTCCATTTGATTGAGCAATACTGGGACATTGAAGAAGAATTTCAAACTAACTCTAACTCTGTTGAATAAATGAAAACATTTGGCTATAATTTTAAGAAACATTTTTCCATTGTTAGCCCAGAAATTTTAGGATTAACCAAAATCAAAATTTAAAAACCTGAGAACACATTTTCCATCTTAAGAATTTTTTAAAACTATTTTATGTTTTAAGAAGCACTCATTCTTGGAACAGAATTGCCTACTGTTATTGTGATCCTTTCCTCAGGCAACCTTGGTTATCTGGTCCTCAGACGCTCCATATTTCTTTCAAAGGGAATCAAGGGTTTCTATTGGTACTAGGAATAGTAGCATTTCTTCACTAGAATAAACAATTTTTAACAATCTAATTATCCTATGTCAAAAACACATTGAAAACAAAAGTATGGAATTAAGAAATTTTGCACATCTGCCAATGCTTGCTGGTGGTCTATAGGAAATTTACTTTCTTTTATCAGTGTCTCATAGTGTTATGGGGAAGATTAAATTACTGAGTGCATATAAATCTATTGCAGCAGTGCCTGGGAAGGTAATTACTCAATACATGTTAGCTATATTATGATTATCAGTTGTAATTTCATCTAGAATGCATTTTATCAAAGTTCCATGAAGACCCTGATTATAGAACACGGATACCCAAAACATTCTCTTAATTATGAAATTACCACAACAACTCATTAATTGTTATTAATCATAACAATTTCCATCCAAGTATTAATGTCTATATTTTTCTGCATCTAATAAAGGAGTTATATAATATGCGGTCAAAATTCTTTATCTATACTTGGATTGTTCACATCTTGGATTATTTATGATAAGACTTTAATCTTATGGTGACTTCTGCTTGACATGACACTTTACATCCATCTCTATCTAGTCCTAGTTGACATGTGCTAGGGGAATTCAAAATAATTTGACTTTAGCTAAACATAATTATTTAAGTAAACATGCTGTCAAAACTACACATAGTATATCCCAAAGGTAAATGTAAGTGACTTGATCATTACCTATGCCTTATATTAGCTTGAAGAATCTCAAGTTCAGTGTAATTAAAAAAACAAAACAAAACAAAACTCTGTTATATCAAATACAGCCTTATTTTTGAACACATGGAAACGGACCACAGCATGAAATGGCCAAACAATAAACAACAACGGTTTTCTTTGGGTAATAATATTAGAATGAATGTGTGTGTGTATAGAAATAAATTATTTTTAAATAAACTTTTAAATGAAAACAGCCAGTCAAAAAGACCACAAATACATAATAGAGATAGAAAGTAGATTAGTGGTTGCCTAGGGCTAGGGGATGTGGGTGGAGTAAATGAAGAGTGACTATTAAAGTGCATGAAGTTTCTTTGTGGTAAAAAATAAATGTTCTAAAATTACAATGTGGCAATGTCTGTGCAACCATGTGAATCTATAAAGCCACCTAATTATGTATTTTTTAAGTTTTCTAAATTACCTCCATAAATTGAGGAATAAATAAAAATAATGAGAAACATGAGATATCTCAATGAAACTAGACTTTGTGATCCCCTTAAAGTAAATAAATGTGTTCTGCATATCTCTATATTTTAAAAAGGAGTAGTTTTTGCTAGATTTAGGTAGTCTAATAGCCTGGCTTTGGGGTTCAACACTAATTATTGCTGAACTAATTCAAAACCCAGACATGCAATCCAGAATAGTAAAATTGATGACTTGGAAACTGTGTCTCTCATCAAATAGTGATACTATTTTTTAAATAAAGCCTGAATTTCAATCAACAAATTTAATTAATACAATTAATAATCTCATGTTTGTTAATCTGTAAAATGGAGATTGTATCTACCTTAAAGATTGTGAAAATGAGGAAAATCATTACTATCACCAGAGTTTATCACACTAGCTGAGCCTCATGAACATAAGCGATAGTTTTATTACTTAGCTCTGCTTCTATGTTGATACATCAAAACTTTTCTATGCAAGGTGGGCATTGATAAATTACCGTCCAAGATGTTTTTGTAGTCTGATGCTCTGTTGGGTGTTCTAGACAATAGACACACAGGTTCCTGCACTCATGCTTACATTCATTATGAGTGAGAGGTAAGCAAATACCCTAAGTAATGACAGAATGCTAACAGAGGTACGTCCCACACCTCTTTCCACATTCAAAAAAAAGGAGAGATTACTTCGGAGTAGAGGGTCAATGATGATTTCAAGGATAATTATTGCTGCTCACTGAAAGATGTTTTGCTGGAGCCATTCAATAGCTGTACCCTCGCTTGTGCACAGTCTTGTCCCTCCACATTCTACCATATATTTTCATAATCCTGAACTCAACAGAGATAATTAACTACAGAAATTGAAAGACATCTCATCTTTACTTTCATTATAGAATTAAAATACATCACGGTTGAATTTGAATTTATATTAAATTAACAAAACGCTTCAGGAGAGATCTGAAGTCATAAAATCAAGTAATACAGAATACAATAAAGAGCTTGCTTTCCAACAGTTTCCAAGAATGAATGATTCTTCATTTACTGGTTTGAGACGGAGTCTTGCTCTGTCGCCCAGGCTGGAGTGCAGTGGCGCGATCTCGGCTCACTGCAAGCTCCGCCTCCCGGGTTTACGCCATTCTCCTGCCTCAGCCTCCCGAGTAGCTGGGACTACAGGCGCCCGCCATCTCGGCCGGCTAGTTTTTTGTATTTTTTAGTAGAGACGGGGATTCACCGTGTAGGCCAGGATGATCTCGATCTCCTGACCTCGTGTTCCACCCATCTCGGCCTCCCAAAGTGCTGGGATTACAGGCTTGAGCCACCGCGCCCGGCCCAAAAATATTTTTTAAGAAAGACACATATAAATAAATAAAAGCTACAGAGCTAAGATAAATAAATGAATAATAAACAAGAAATTTTCCTATAGACTAAATATAAAAACACTTTGCCCAATTTATTTTAATTTCAAAAAGCAATAATACTTGAATTTTACTGTGAAGCATTTGAATGTGTTTTTACCTGGTTTAATTTATATTCAATTAGGTGTTTCATAATTATTTGAAAGGTTGATTTCTGTGATATAAAATCAATCCAGGAAATGATGAACCATGTTTAATTAGTTTGCTCAATTAATCCACTACAATTCACAGGGCTCCCAGATTTAATATAATTTAGACATTTATTAGAATGAGATGCTGATTTTAAATGCTCATTTGAACATACTGACCTCCCTTATCAGTTTATTGCCTTAAGTGGAGAGTACATATAAAGTGGATACACTTGTCATTAGGCCGCCTAGGTTTGATTGTGCTCATCCTTTCTGACCTGTGTGAATCAAGGATAGTTGCATAATCTCTGGGTATCTCAATTTCTCATCCAAAAATGATCATAACAACGGTGCCTTTATCAGATCAACCTCATAATCATTGTATTGCTTAGGACAATACCTAACATAGTAAGTTACTAATTAAAGTTAACTCTAATTATTTTCTATACTTTCAAAAGGGAAGGACACACAGAGCCTTTATTAGTTCATTTTCACACTGCTAATAAAGACATACTAGAGACTGAGTAATTCATGAAGAAAAAGAGGTTTAATGGACTCAGTTCCACATGTCTGGGGAGGTCTCACAATCACGGCAAAAGGCAAAGAAGGAAAAAGGCATGTCTTACATGGTGGCAGACAAGAGAGTTTGTGCAGGGGAACTCCCATTTATGAAAACATAAGATCTTGTGAGACTTATTCACCATGAGAACAGTATGGGGGAAACCGCACCCATGGTTCAATTATTTCCACCTGGACCTGCCCTTGACACAAGGAGATTATTATAATTCAAGGTGAGATTTGGGTGGGGACACAACCAAGCTCTATCAGAGCCCACTGAAATCTGAATGTGAGATAGCATAATGTGAATCATGAGTTTAATATTTTATCCAAATTATATTTCTTCCAAAAAATAGGTCAAGGGTTTTGTCCTTTTTGTGGTCTACCTTATCCTTTTCGGCCAAAGGGATGACCCCTCACATGAACTCCTGGCAAGTATTATCATATCACTTTTATACTTTATAAGGCAACTACTCCTTAACACCCTGCATTTTTCTTATGTCATGACTTGATGTTTCAGTTTCAGGTTTTTCTCCTCAACTAAATAATGAACTTTTGAGGGCAGAGACCTTGCTCTTTGTTTTCTGTTAACTTCCATAGTACCAGTCAGAATGTCTTGCCTAGCGTGGAAGTCCATGAATACTTATTCAGACACAAATTCATACCATGAAAACATTAGTAAGAGTTTCCTCCTAAATCTGTCACATAACCTGGCAACTTTATTATCCTGTAAGTCTAAGGGCATAAGGGCATGATCTATATTTCTTTCTGTTTCTAAGACTAAGCCTCATTTTTGGCATAATATATGAGCTTTATAAATGTCAATCAATGAACAAGAATTTGGTCAGAAGACTAAATTCTCCTGGTTATACTTGGAGGAGGGCTTGGTTATGCATATAAATATTGTAAAAGAATAAATCAGGAAATCAGAATAAGAGAAAATATACAACATTTCATCATCTGAGAATTTAAACATTTGAGTTTTAAATTGATACTGGCTATATTTTTGAAGGAAATATGCTCTTCTGTCATTTGAAAATGCTATATTTGGACTTCTGATTTCCTGTCCCAAATGTAAGAACTTGGAAATCATCACTTCATTGTAGCAACAAGTAAAAAACTGAACACACAGAAGACTAGCAACTCTTCTTAGACCCATAAGAGAAGTGAGATTGCAAGATAAACCTCTTCTCTCAAAATTTTGAAGACAGGAGCAGATACAGCCATACCTCATTTTATTATACTTCATCTTTGTTGTATTTCCCAGAATTTTTCTTTTTCTTTTTTTCTTTTTCTTTTCTTTTTTTTTTTACAAATTGAATGTGTATGACAACCCTGTGTCAAAAGGGTTTTTGCACAATTTTTCCAACAGCATTTGCTTACTTTTTATGTCTCTGTGTCACACTTTGGTAATTCTCAATATATTTCAAACTTTTTCATTTTTGTTATATTTCTTATGGTGATCTGTAATTAGTGATTTTTGATGTTATTGTTTGGAGGGGACACAAATCATGCCTATAGAAATGGCAAACTGAATCGGTCTTAATCAATAAATATCACATGTGTTCTGATTACTTCATCCCCAACTCTCCCCTCCTAGTATTTCCTGAGATGCAACAATATTGAAATTAAGCCAGTTAATAACTCTGCAATGATCTCTACGTGCTCAAGTGAAAGGAAGCATCCCACCCCTCTCACTTTACATCAAAATTTAGAAAATATTAGGATTAATGAGGAACACGTGTTGAAAGCCAAGATAAGCTGAGAGCTAGGCCTCTTGCATCAAAGAGTTGACCAAGTTGTAAATGTAACAGAAAAGTTCCTGAAAGAAATTAAATGTATTATTATAGTGAACCCACGGATGGTGAGAAAACAAAGAAGTCTTTTTTGCTGATATGGAGAAAGTTTCAGTGGCCTGAATACATCAAACCAGCCACTATCTTTCTTTAAGCCAAAGCAAAATCTAAGGAAAGGCCCTAAGTCTTTTCAATTCTGTGAAGTCTAAGAAAGGTCAGAAAGCTTCAGATGAAAAAATAGAAGCCAGCAGAGGTTTGTTCATGAGGTTTAAGGAGAAAAGTCTTCTCCATAATGTAAAAGTGCAAGAGGAAGCAGCAAGGGCTCATGTAGAAGCTACAAGTTATTCAGAAGATCTAGCTAAATGCATTGACAAGGTGGCTACACTAAACAATAGATTTTTATTTTATTTTTAAATTTACTTTAAGTTCTGGGATATATGTGTAGAACATGCTGGTTTGTTACATAGGTATACATGTGCCATGGTGGTTTGCTGCACCCATCAACCCGTCATCTAGGCTTTAACCCCCGCGTGCATTAGGTATTTGTTCGAATGCTCTCCCTCCTCTTGCCCTCTGTCCACGACAGACCCTGGTGTGTGATGTTCCCCTCCCTGTGTCCATGTGTTCTCATCTAAACAACAGATTTTTAATGAAGATAAAGCAGCCTTATATTGGAAGAAGATACTCCCTGGCACTTTCATAGCTAGAGAGGACAAGTCAAGGCCTAGCTTTAAAGCTTCAAAGGACAGACTGACTCTCTTGTTTGGGGCTAATGCAGCTGCTGACTTTAAGTTGAAGCCAATGCTCATTTACTTTTCCAGAAATCCTAGAGCTCTTAATAATTCTGTTAAATCTATCCTGCCTGTGTTCTATTAATGGAAGAGCAAAGCTTGGATGACAGCACATCTGTTTACAGCAAGGATTCCTGAATATTTTAAGCCCACTGTTGTGATCTCGTGCTCAGAAAACAATATTATTTTCAAATTATGACTGCTTATTGACAATGCACCTGGTTAGCCAAGAGCTCTGATCAAGATACACAAGGAAATTAATATTGCTTTTATGCCTGTGAACACAATATCCATTCTGCAGCCCATGGGTTAGAGTAATTTCAACTCCCAAGTTGTATTATTTAAGAAATACATTTTGTAAGGCTACAGCTGTCATAGAAAGCAATTTTTCCTGTGGGTCTGGGTAAAGTAAATTGAAAATATTCTGGAAAGGATTCACCAATCTAGATTAAATTCAGAACATTTGTGATTCATGGGAGGCGATCAAAATAATCAACAGGAATAGAAGTCTGAAAAAAGTTAATTCCAACCTTCATGAATGAGTGTGAGGAGTTCAATACTTCAGTGGAAGACGTAACTGCAGTTGTAGTAAAAATAACAAGAAAAATAGTGTTAGAAGTAGAGCCTGAAGATGTGACTGAATTGCTGCAATCTAACAATAAAATGAGAATGAGAATAGGGAGGAGTTGCTTCTTATGGAGGAGCAAAGAAAGTGGTTTCTTGAGATGGAATCTCCTTTTGAAGATGCTATGGACCTTGTTGAAATGACAACAGAGGATTTCAAATATTACATAAACCTAGCTGATGTATCAGCAGCAGGGATGAGAGAATTTACTCCAATTTTGAAAGAAGTTCTACCATGGGTAAAATTCTATTAAACAGCATGGCAAGCTATAGAGAAATCTTCTGTGAAACAAAGAGGCAACTGATAAGGCAAACTGCATTGTTGTTTTACTTTAAGAAATTGCCTCAGTTAGCAACCACCACCCTGATCAGGCACCAACCATCAACATACAGGCACAACTCTCCACCAGCAAAAGGATTATGATGTGCTGAAGGCCCAGAAGATTGTTAGCATTTTTCAGAAATGTAGTATTTTAAGTTAAGGTATGCATGTTGTTTTTTTAGACAGAGTGCTATTGCACACTTAAGATATTACAGCATAGTGGAAACATAACTTTTATATGTACTGGAAAACAAAATAATGTGTGGATTGCTTTATTGCAATATTCACTTTGTGGCCATGATCTGGAACTGAATCTTCAATGTCTCTAAGGCAAGATATGCCTGTAAGGATAATTGCAACTTACTGGAACAGAAACCTCTGTGGGAACTATTGCCGGGTTATAGGAAAACCTGACTGTATTTGATGACTTGCTGGAGACTCAGTGTGGAAAATTCTGAGAGTCAAAAACTCTAGGGGGATCTAGTCATAGGCGGGTGCCCATACTTTTTGAGTTTTGCCTTGAGGAACTAAAATAGGTTCCCACAGTGAATATTAGAGAAAAAAAAATCCCTTCATGCTTCCAGCAGGGGAAGGGAGAAAGTAACCATTTTGAAATACACTATTCTTTTCTTCTTCACAATGTCTGTCCCTGGGGAAACTATTTAACTGGAACCTAACCTACTGGCAGTTAATCTGAGTCTACATGACCTGGGAAAGGGAAATACCCAACTCCACCAGGCTCTAGCCTTCCAACAGGGAGAAGGAAAATACTCAACTTCAGCCCATTCTAGCTATCCTATTAAAGGTAAAAGAGGGTAGGAGGGGGACTAAGAAACACTTGTGAAGGTTGCAGTCCAGAGGCACAGGCTCACTAAAAGACTGAGCCTCAATCATAGGACCAGACCTATGATTAAGGACCACACCTTGCAACCACATTACTAAAGACCTACTTACAATGTTCTATTTACCCAGTACATCATGTTCAGATATATATTTTTAAAAAACAAGGCATACTAAAAAAAGAAACACACACACACACACACACACACACACACACAGACACACTGTTTGAAGAGACAGAGCAAGTGTCAGAACCATAGTCAGATAAGGCAGGGATGTTAGAATTATCAGACTGGGAATTTTTAAAACTACAGTTTATATGCTAGGAACTTTAATGTATAAAGAAGACAGCATGTAAGAACAGATGGGCAATGTAGGCAGAGAGACGGAAATTCTAAGACAGAAACAAAAAGAAATTCTAGAGATCAAAAACACTATAACAGTAATGAAGAATGCCTTTCTTGGGCATATTAGTAGATCGGTCACGGTGGAGAGAAGACTACCTAAGCTTAAGGATATTTCAATTGTTATTGTCAAAAAGAAAAAAGAAAAAAAAGATTAAAAAAACCATCAACAACACAGAATATCTAAGAATTGTGAGAAAACTGCAAATAGTATAACATGTATGTAATGAAACTATCCGAAGAAGAATTAAAAAAAAGAAGAGAAGAAATATTTGAATCACCCATGACTAAGAATTTCTTCAAGTTATGTCTGACACCAAACCAAAGATCCAGGAACCTCAGAGAACAGCAAGCAGGATAAATGCTAAGAAAACCTACACCTAGACAAACCATATTTAAATTGAAGAAAATCAAAATAAAGACAAATAATCCTGAAAGAAACTAGAGGGAAAAGAAAACACTCACCCATAGATGAACAAAGATAAAATTGTACCTGACTTATCATCAGAAACTGTGAAAGCAAGAAGAGAATTAAATGAAATATTTAATATTAAGAGGACAATATCACCAATCTAAAATTCTGCAACCTGTGAAATTATCCTTAAAATGTGAAAGAGAAATAAGAATTTTCTTAGACAAAAAAAAAATTTGAGGGGATATGTTGTCAGTAGACTTTCCCTTCAAGAAACTCCAAAAGAAGAACTTCAAAGAAAAGAAAACTGAAATAGATCAGAAACTTGTATCAACATAAAGAGTATCAGAAAATGAGTAAGTGAAAGTAAAATAAATACCTTTATTTTTCTTATTCTTAATTGATCAAATGGACAATTAGTTCAAATTAATAACAGAAACAATGTTTTTATTAAAAATGCATATCTTATGTGTATGCTTATGTATATGTGAAATGAATCACAGCAATGACACAAAAAATGGGAGGGGGTAATTATTATTTTTTTTAAGAAGTTAGAAATGTTAGAGATTATTTTTAGGGAATTATTGTTTAAGGTACCTGCACTACCTATGAAGCAGCAGCGTTACTAGAAAGTGGACTTGGATTAGTTGTAAATGTATACTGCAAACTTTAGAGCAACCACCAAAAGTAATTTGTAAGACACCAAGGAAAAATATATAACTGATATGCTAAGATAAAAAGAAGAGGAAATGGAATCATATAAAGTGATCAATTAAATTCATAAAATGTGGAAAGAGTGGAAGACAAAAAAGGAACCAAGATCACAGGCAACAAATAGAAGATAGTCATAAATAAGATAAATATTAACCCAACTATATCAATACTTATTTTAAACATCATGGCATAAATACATCAATTAAAAGATAAAGATTGTCAGAGTGAATCAATAAGCAAGACTATATTTTGTCTGCAAGAAACTTATCCTAAATATAAATGCATGTAAGTTAAAAGTGAATGAGTGGGGAAATACATATTATGCTAACAATCATCAAAACAAATTTCAGACAGAGCAGACTTCAGAGCAAGGATAGTATCAGAGATAAGGAGGAGCATTACATAATGATAAAGGGATGAATCCTTTAAGAAGACATGACAGTCCTTAATATGTGCGTACCTAACAGCATAGCATCAGAATACATCAGGGAACAACTAATATAACTGAAAGAAGAAATACATAAACCCGCTGTTATATTTGGAAATTTCAGCACCCCTCTATCAGAAATGGACAGATCCAACAGGCAGGAAATAAGTAAGGATATATTTGAACTCAACAGCACCATCAATGAACTGAATATAATTGACCTCTATTGGGTACTTAATGCAACATCAGAAAAGCATGCCTCTCAAGCTAACATGGAAAATTCACCAAGATAAACCACATTCCCGGCCATGAAACATATTTTAACAAATCTGAAAGAATAGTAATCAATGTTTGCTCTCAGACCACAATAAAATTAAAACAGAAATCCATGACAGTAAGATAGTTGAAAATTTTCAAAATAGATAGAATTAAACAAACACACCTGTTTTTTTCTTTACTTTAAATTCTGGGATACGTGTGCAGAACATGCAGGTTTGTTACATAGGTATATATGTGCCATGGTAGTTTGCTGCACCCATCAACCTGTCATCTACATTAAGTATTTCTCCTAATGCTGTTTCTCCCCTAGCTACCCCATCCCCCAAAAGGTCCCAGTGTGAGATGTTCCCTTCCCTGTGTCCATGTGTTCTCATTGTTCACCTCCCACTTATGAATGAGAACATGTGGTGTTTGATTTTATGTTCCTGAGTAGTTTGCTGAGAATGATGGTTTCCAGCTTCATCCACATCCCTGCAAAGGTCATGAACTAATCCTTTTTTTATGACTGCATAGTATTCCATAGTGTATATGTGCCACATTTTCTTTATCCAGTCTATCATTGATGGGCATTTGGGTTTGTTCCAAGTCTTTGCTATTGTGAATAGTGCTGCAATAAACATATATGTGAATGTGTCTTTATAGTAGAATGGTTTATAATCGTTTGGGTATATACCCAACAAGAGGATTGCTGAAGGTTATGGGGCATTACAAACACACTTTTAAATAGCACATAGGTCAAAGAAGACATCTTAAGAGAAATTAAAAAAAAATTGAACTACATAAAAATGAAAACACTACATCACAATTTATAAGATGTGATGAAAGCAGTGTTTACAGGGATATTTATATCACTCAATGTAGAGAGATGAATAAAGATCTAACATTAATAATCTAAGTTTTCATCTTAGGAAACTAGGAAAAGGAGAGGAAATTAAATAAAAAGTAACCGGAAGTAGTAATAATAGCAGTAAAAACCAGAGTAGAAATCAATGGAGTAGAAAACAGGAAGCCAACAGAGAAATTCAGTGAAACCAAAAGTTGGTCCTTTGGAAAAACAACCAATAAAATCTGTATGCCTTTAGCCAGGCTAAGGAAAAAAAAAAAAAAGGAAGAGTGGACTCAAATTACTAATAGCATAATATCAGAAATGAAAGAAGACACATCACTATAGATCTCATGGACATGCAAATGATAATAAAGGAATATTGCAAACAACTTCACCATCACAAATTTGATAACCTAGTTGAAATAGACCTATTCCTTGAAAGATACATTCTGCTAAATCTCACCCAAAAAGAAATGGCGGTCTAATAGGTGAATATTTACCAAACAAATTGAATCAAAAATGAATAACTTTCCCCACAGAAAGTACAAGGCCCAGATGGGTTCACTAATGAATTCTACCACACATTCAAAGAAGAAATTATACCAATTTTCTATAGTGTCTTTCTGAGGGTGGAAACAGAGTGAATACTTTGTAACTCATTCTATGAAGTCAGCGTTACCTTAATACCAAAATCAGATAAAGACGTTATAAGAAAAGGAAACTACACACCAATATAGATTGTGGACATAGATGCAAATATCTTCAACGAAATATTAGCAAATCAAATCCAACAATGTATAAAAAGATTTTTATGCCGTGACCAAGTGGGATTTATCCCAGGTATACAAGGCTGGTTCAATATTCCAGAATCAGTTAATATGGTCCATCATATCAACAAGCTAAATAGGAAAGATCACAAAACCATATCAATAGATGTAGAAAAAGCATCTGACAAAATCCAAAACACATTCATCATAAAATCTCTCAGTCAACTAAGAATAGAACTTGCTCAACCTGATAAAGACATCTACAAAGGAGCTGATGGCCAACATCACGCTTGATGGTGAAAAATTAGAAGCTTTCTAACTACGATCAGGAAATAGGCAAGGTTGTTTTCTCTCACCACTCTTTTTTCAACATTCTACTGAAAGTCCTAGCACAATTAGACAAGAAAATGAAATAAAAGTATGCTTACTGGTGGAGAAGAATTAAAATTGTCTTTGTACACAGGTGATATCATTATGTAGTAAATCCAAAACAATCAACAACAACAAAAATTCCTGAAACTAACAAATGAACAAGAGGAATCTGAAACCAAGAACACACACTATTTACATTAGCACCCCCAAAATGAAATATTTAAGTATAAATGTAACAAAATACGCATAGGATCTATATGAGAAAAACTACAAATCTCTAATGAAAGATATCAAAGGACTGAATAAACGGAGAGATATTTTATGTTTATGGACAAAAAGATTCAATATTTTCAATATGTCAATTCTTCCTGATTTGATCTATAAATAATATATGACCCCAATAAAAATTACAGGAAAGTATTTTGTAGATATCTATTAACTGATTCCGAAGTTTTTATAAAGTGGGAAAAGATTTAGTATAGCTAGCACATTGTTAAAGTTGAAGAAAAAAAAAATGGAAGACTGATACTACCCGGCTTAAAAGTTTGTTATAAAGCTAGGGTGGTCGAGAGAGTGTGCTACTGGCAACAGAAAAGACAAAGAGATCAATGGAACAGAAAAGAGTCTAGAAACAGACCTGCATAAACACAGTATACCAATCTTTGACAGAGACAAAAAGACAATACAATGGAGAAAAGGAAGTGTTTTCAACAAACAGTGCTGAACAACTAGATAACCACATGGACAAAAATGAATCTAAACATAAACCGTACATATTTTACAAAAATTAACTTGAAGTGAATCACAGACCTAAAGGTAAAATGCAAAAATATTAAACTCCTACAACATAACATAGAAAAAAAAATCATATGACCTTGGGTTTCATGGTAACGTTTCAGATATTACAACAAAGGCATGATTCATGAAAGAAAAAAATTGATAAGTTGGACTTAATTAAAATTAAGAATTTCTGCTCTGCGAAACATACTGTCAAGAGAATGATAAAACAAGCAACATACTGAGAGAAAATATGTGCAAAAGACACATCTGATAAAGGGCTATTACACAAAATTTACAAGGAATGATTAAAATTCAACAAAAAGAACACAAACAAAAAATGGGCCAAAGACATTAAAAGACACCTCACCAAAGAAGATATACAGATGGCAAACAAGCACATAAAAGATGCTCCACATCATATGTCATTAGGGAAAGGCAAATTACAACAACAATTAGATATTTCTACAAAAGAATAGCCAAATCCAGAACGCTGATAATACCAAATGCTGGGGAGGACGTGAACCAACAAGAACTTTCATTCATCACTGCTGGGAATGCAAATTGTTACAGCCACTATGAAGAACAGGCAGCTTCTTGGAAACTGAAACATACTCGTACCACAGGATCCAGCCATACTGCTCATTGCTATTTATCCAAAGGAGATGAAAACTTACGTTCATACAAAAACTGAAAATTCATGCTTGTAGTAGCTTTATTCATAATTGTCAAAACTTGGAAGCAACAGATATTGGATAATTGATAAATTATGGCACATCTAGACAATGGAATGTTATTTAGCACTAAAAAATGAGCACTATCAATCCATGAAAAGACATAGAAGAAACATAAAATGAGTATATCACATTCTGGAAAAGGCAAAACTATGGATACAGTAAGGTTAGTCGTTTCAAGAGTTAGGGGTAGGGAGGGATACATAGGCAGAACCCAGAGGATTTAGAGTGGTGAAACTATTCTGCATGATACATAATTGTGCATATATGTCATTAAAAATGTGTCCAAGCCCATAGACTCAATAACACCAAAACTGAGCTCTAACTTTAACTGTGACCTTGGGTTGGTAATGATGTGTCAAGTTATCTTCATCAATTATAGCAAGTGCACTGTTCTGGAGGGAGATGTTGTTAACGAGAGATGTTATATTAATGTGGGAACAGGAAGTATATAGGAAACCTCTGTAACTTCTGCTCAATTTTGCTGTGAACCTACAACTGTTCTAATTTTTTTTTTTCTAAATAAAGTTTGATTTTTAAAAACTCCAGAAAGGCCGGACCTGGTGGTCCACACGTATCATCCCAGCACTTTGCGAGGGCAAGGTGGGCGGATCACAAGGTCAGGCTAACACGGTGAAATCCTGTCTTTACTAAAAATACAAAAAATTAGCCAGGCGTGGTGGCATGGGCCTGTAGTCCCAGCTACTCCGGAGGCTGAGGCAGGAGAATGGCTTGAACCCGGGAGGCGGAGCTTGCGGTGAGCCAAGATCACGCCCCTGCACTCCAGCCTGGGGGAAAGAATGAGACTCCATCTAAAAAGGAAACAAAAACAGAACAAAACAAAACAAAACTGCAGAAACAGTGTTATACTCCTTATCCCAAGATCCCCCAGTCTACCTACTTCATTTCTAAGGTCATGACAGTATAATTGGGGAAATTTGGAATTGAATTAGATGTCATATCCAAAAAGTTGATGTGTGTATGTTTGTGTCTGTGTATATATATATGTGTGTGTATGTGTTTGTGTGTGTGTGTGTATATATATATACACCCATAGTATGTTTACTTTGATATATCTATAATTATTTGAGTAATCTTTTAATGCGCTTTCGACCTTGTGCTGTGCATATATGTATGTGTCTGTACATGGATTCATGTCCATGTGTATTTGTGCATACATGCCACGGTTAAATCCATGAGAAAACTGTTAAAATATCATACAATGGAATGTAATCTTCTAGTGAGATTATGAGGCAAAATATTTAGTAAATATTTTGGGGAACAGACTTTATAAAATTCTAATAATTAGTCCAATATGATCTTTGAGATGTGAAAACAGTGTATTTTAAAATAAATTATAGGAGCAAAAGCGAAATACATAAATTTGTTTCGGTTTTTTTAAAAATTGTGAAATATGATATTAAAATAAAGCAAATTTCTGTGATGCTGTTTAGAAGTTAATTTTACTATTGGCATTTGGTTCATAAAAATATGGTGTGAAGTCTTCAGCTTGTTGGGACTCTTGGTGAGAATTCATTGCTAATGAATCATCATATTGATTCCTGCTGGATTCATTTACTGTGATTTGTTCCCTGTTGAGAGACTTGAGCTGTAATTCTAGTTAGTAATTTCTATTAAATGCAATAAAATGAATCACATAAACTAATCATCACTTGACTATGCTCATCACGAATAAAGAGAAAATATAATATTAAAATATGCTTATTTCCCAAATTGATTGTGACAGATAGAAATAGTGAGATCACACATAAGTTCAGCTCAATTTGAAGAAAGTTTTTAGAAATAATTTACTGAATTTTTCTAAAGCTAAGAACATCAACATTTATAGTAGACTATCATCTAAAGATACATTATATGAATAGAACTTTCGGTAAATGTAATCTTTATAATGAAAACAAACTCTAGAACACAGAGCTTACTTTTCAACATCATTTTTATGAGATCACTAAAGCATTGTGGTTACCTGCTATTACTCAATGTTACAGGTTGAATTGGCTTCCCCCAACTCAAAATATATTGAAGTCCCAACTCCCAGTCCCTGTGAATGTGACCTTATTTGTAAATAAGTTCTTTGTATATGTGATCAAATAAAGGTGAGATCATTAGAGTGGGCCCAAATCCAGTACGATTGTTGATGTATTAAGAAGAGAGAAATGTGAACACACATACATGGAGAATTCCTTATGAAGACAGTGGCAGAGATTGGAGTAATGTAGCCGAAAGCCAAAAAAATGTCAGTTGATGACCATCACCAGAAGCTAGGAAGTGGCAAAGATTTCTCTCCTACATGTTTCAGTGGCAGCGAACCTCTGCCAGCTCCTTGATTTTATCACTTCTTGCCCTAAGAACTGTGAGACAGTACATTTTTGTTGTTTTAAACCACTCCATTTGTGATATCGTGTTATGGCAGTCATAGGAAATGAACACATTCAGTAACAGGTTTTACTGAATTAGGAAACAAAATACAATGACAACAGAAGCCTGAAACATGGGAATTCCAAATGCACAGGTGAGAAAGATACTACTACTTGACTTATTCAAAAATTGGATTAAACTTTGAGCAGGCAATTCAGTTATGTTTAGTCACTATGCTATCACTGATTTCATCACCCACAACTTTCTTCATATAGCTACCAAACACCACCTCTTAATGTAATTGTACTAGACTATGAACCTTTTGTATAGAAACAGAAATAAGAGATGAAAAAAACATGAGGAGAAGCACAAAATATGAAATATTTATGCAAAAATTTTCTAAGTTATTGTAATAATTTCAAGCCATTCATGCTTGGATCGTAATTTCTGAACGTGTTTAAGAAAGCAGAATAAAGCAATCTCATAGAGATCTATTATCCTTAAAGAAGAGAGGTTGCCTACAAGTGATAAAAAGAACACAATGAAATATTATGATAAAAATATGAGAACAGTTCAAAGAAAATAACATGTATAGATGCTACACATTATTTAAGAGAGAAAACATGTTTACATATCCGAATAATAAAAATCTACAAATTTGTTAGGGCACTTAATGAGTATATAGAAGTCAGGTGCTCTCAAATACCACCAGGCTGAGGCCACATTGGTACAACTCCTTTGGAGGGCAATTTGGCAAAATATGAATGCATTTACCATTTGATCAAGCAATTTAACTTTTGAGAACTTATTTTTTTCTTATACTTGCACATATGTGAAGGGACATGTACACAGTATTTCACTGAATCATTGTTTTTAATACAAAAACATTAGGAAAGCCTTATCTATCAATCAGTAAGACTTAGGTTAGATAGCATATCCATGTAATGAAATAATATCCAGTCATGAAAAGAATATGGAACTCTTTAGGAATAAAAGACTGTTATCCAAAACATATTAAACACATGAAGAAAGGTACAATAGAATGCATATGATATAATTTCAATTTAAAAAGCATGGAAAATTAAAATTTGCACGTGAATCTATAACCAATTTTGGAAGAATTGGGTGTTTGAATCACAGAGGTTGGTGGAAAACCAATGGCTTGGCATGAATTTATGCTTTTTAATATTTGAACTTGTGGAGGTATTACCTATGTAAAAGTAAAAATCTGTGGGCACAGTGGCCCACACCTTCAGTCACACACTTTGGGGGTCTAAGGAGGGTGCATTGTTTGAGACCATTCTGGGCAACATGATGAAACCCTGTCTAAGCAAAAAATACAAAAAAAAAAAAAAAAAAAATCCCAGTGTGGTGGAGTGCACCTGTAGTCCAAGCTCTTCAGGAGGCTGAGGTGAGAGAATTGCTTGAGGTCGAGGCTACAGTGAGGTGTGATTGTGCCACTGCACAGCCTGGGTGAAAAAGTAAAAAAAAAAAAAAAAAAAAAATTTCTGAGAATTTTTGGAGAACATTTTTATAGCACAACATAAAATCTATTGTTAAGTTCCTTCTATTCAAAAAACAAGACATTTAACAAGTAGAAAACTTAATGCTTATTTAAAATGGATGATTCTGTTGTAGTGATGACAACCACAGAAATAATAAAGAGTAGTGAAAACGTCAGAAAACATTATCTCTACATACATGGAATACATGTACTTCTAACATAGTGTGGTTCTGGTCCTTAATTTCAAAAAGATGTCAGAAAACTAAGAAGCTTCCAGAAAAAATTGGTTAAAGAGTTTACTGTAGAAGAACAGAGTAATATTTAGATTTTTCTAACAGGAAAGGAAAATACTGAAAGTAAATAAGAACCAAACCTTGTAAAAATCATAATCAGTATACACAACCTGAAAATGGATTTGCCAAGTAATTTTCAAAGCTATAGCATATGTGGGCACTCCAGAACTGAAATGCAATTAGGTACTACTATAAAAAAGAAACAAACTCTTCTTCTCTTTTACCTGGAAGGCAATACTTTTCTAGTACACACTACATGAAATGACATCAAGCTTATAAAACAAGTACTTTTTTTATAGGTTTGTATAAATAACGGAAAGTAAAGACAAAATTAAGGACCAATTTTCACGGCTGATGATTTGGAGGACAAAACGTATTCTATTGCCATGCTTCCTTGGTACCACTGTGAGAGGAAGCATGCCATGAAGAACTATCTGTGACTAACCCAGTTTCTTCTGGGATTTAGGCAGGAGATTCCCCAAGTACTAATTCTGAAATGAATGAAGCATCAGGGGAGTAGAGCGATGTAAGCTAATAATCAAAATTGGACTAAAAAAATCACGTATATGTCTAAAGCAACAGGCCTTGGGATTTTGATATTTCTATTCAAACGAAAGCACTTGTAGGAACTTAATTTATCACCATAGTACCTAAATCCTCCATAATTTACACTGTCTTTGCCAGTAGAAACACATTCTTTGTTGTTTTTGTCCAAGATTTACGCTGCTCTGTCAGTTGGAGAATCGATTCAGGTCAGGGAGAAAATCTCCAAACACCTATTGTGAGCCAACAGGCAAAAATTAGACCACCTGCTGTGTGAATGCTAGAGGACAAAATACTTTTTGCTTTTTTAGAAAATTCAGTAGAAGGTGTGATGCAGGAAAGTCTGTCAAAGTAAATGATTAGTTTCCCAAACGTGTGTGGCTGGTCAGAGAAGCAAAACAGGACGGATCCAAAAGCCAAACTTTGCTATGTCTTTATTGACTCATCTTGATTCTTTTCTCAAATAGTCATATAAAAATAGGTATTTCCTTTGCCCTACATATACACTGCCATTCCCTCTGTGAGAACAGCTAAAGACAAATGGGTTAGCTGAGAGGAGATGGCCAATTACAGGTTCAGCATCAGTTTGTTTATCTGTAGCTGGCTGATCTCATTAGATCCTGAAGAATATCAGATAGAAAAATCTTTAAGAGATAGTTCTTCTTCATCTCATACTCATGGACACAGAAAAACATGTCTTAGTGCACAGGTACACTAACATCATTTCAGTTTCAATTTGTTGGATAGTAGCAGGTTTCTAAACAGTTTCCACCTCCCTACATTGAGATATTTGACCTCATAGAGTGCTCCAAAGAATATGCCAGCCACTGAAAGGCTACCAAACTCTACCTGAAAGAATCCATCACTTCCAAACTAGATGATTGCTAAAGCAATTACTTTTTCTATTTTTTCCCATTTCTTATCACAGTGGAGGCACATTTAGCTCCCTATCTGAACTATGCCAATTCTACTGCTAGAAGAGAATCAATCATCAACTAAAATTCAGTCACTTCTTAAGTTGTAAAGGTTATTTTAGCTTTTCATTCAGTAATCATTTTTTCAAAAAGACTATGCCCTATTTTTATTTTATATTTTATCTTTAATAATTACATAATTAGTAATTATAAATTCAACAATTAGTTCCATTTGAT
The DNA here is from genome assembly GCF_000951035.1 of Colobus angolensis palliatus. NCBI lineage: Eukaryota > Metazoa > Chordata > Mammalia > Primates > Cercopithecidae > Colobus > Colobus angolensis. Next base: position 4,701,944 of record NW_012113475.1, on the reverse strand, counting down.
CTAGCCCATCTCAAAATTTTAGAAGCTACCCATTAAATACTCCTTCCTTCTCTCTCTCTCTCTCTCTCTCTCTCTCTCTCTCTCTCTCTCTCTCTCTCTCTCTCACACACACACACACACACACACACACACACACACACACACATTTTCTTTGTCTAATTGTGTAACAAGAATGCCTCCAGATCTTTTTTGGTAGTCTTCTTGTATGAGTACATGCTCATAGGATTGATACTGCTATTCAACTAAGAGTAAAGCACATCAGGCACACACACACACACACATACTCACACAAATGTTTAGTAATGAGTTGATTGGAGGAAGTTTCTTCCTGAAAAAACATTTCTTATTATTCCTAGATTTAAAAAATGAAGAGTCACACACTTTACAAATGATATATATACACCTAGAATAAGTGAAAGAATAAATCTGAAAGTTGAATGCTGCCGATTTCATTCTCATGTGATGTGTCTGTGTTCTCAGAGATTGTACTAATTAATTATACTTCAGTTTGCAAAACAAACGATTCTGGTATGGTAAAGTGTCAAGCAGATAAACATGTTTGTATGTTTCATAATGAGTTCCATTCCCTCAAAGATTAAGAATATTATTCTTGGCAACATAACATTCATATATTACATTTTGGATCACATATAAAATATAGGTTTTCTTAACCATAGAACTATTTATGCCCTAATTCTGATTTTAATGAGTTTAAATAAGTAATTCTTAAGGGCATACAAAGTAGAAGAGAAAAAAGAGAAGAGAAAGAGAAATGTCTGTAAATCTAAAATACTAAACTAACTATAACAATAATGCATATATTTACCCCATACCTTCAGATTTAAAATAGGAAGCTAGTATAAAAATAACCTTTACAGAATTTTAGTAATTATTTTCCTGCTTTGATGGGATAGATTATACCCACTAAAGCCATAACTGCTTTATTCTTCACTTTCAAATACAAGTAGCAAAAAAGGATGCTAAAAACTTTCTATTCCAAACAAAGTTACAAAAATGCATATTAAAACTATATAGACATTTTATGATTTTACCTACCAAATTGATAAAAATATAAATAAAATAACAATAGACTATTTACATAACAAGGGTACTTTAAAACATAAAATGTCATCTCAGATAGCAGTATAATGGCTTTATAAAAAAATTATTAGGAGCCATAAATATATTATATACTTTAGCAACTCCCCTCTTAGAAAACAATTTCTTTTAAAATTCCCATTAATTGAGGGATAAGCTAAATTTGTGCCACCTTTATATGACACAATAAAAGTAATCTTTCAGAAGTATATTTGATGGCATAAAAATGATGATAGTATAATGTAAAATGATATCTTACAAAAGGTAATTACATTTAACAAACAACATGAGATTCATTTTATTATTACACTGGACATAATCAATAAAAATACAGCTCATCAGATATTAAAAGCTTGTAATGCACATGCCATCAATTCTAATGCACCTTTTTATTGTTTATAAAACTTTAAAAAGTGTTTGGTATTCACTGCATCGCTACAAACACACCTACACACACACGCACACACACAACCCATATACACCTTTGAAGAGGATTTGAAGGCTATATTTGTTCAAGACATCGTTTGCATTAATTCAGACTTTCAGGAAATAGACATTTGCCCATGCTAGCTAATGCTCTTAAAAGTTAAATCATAAGATATAGTCAGTTTTTGAAAAAAATATAAATCTGAAACTTTGCAAGTTTATTCTTTATTAATAAAAATCCTTTTATAATTTATCTTTATTATTCTATATGGAGCACAAATGTCACTATCACACAAAATGGAAAATAGACAAATGTGATTGTATTTCATCCATTGGTACATACTTTGTGATTGCTAAGGGAAGAACTGCATTATTTTGTTAAACATAGCATATTTAATAAATATTTTTTTCATATTAGCACATAATAACTCACAAATATTGGGCATATATGTAGACAACACACCTGCTGACAAAGAGGATGAGATTCATAATCATTTTTCTAAATGATTCTAAAAAGAATCTATAGTATTTGCAAAAATTAGAGTTAGACCTTATGTGTGCTTTGATCAGTTTACCCAAGACTGAGATATTTGTAAAGCCACCAGACATATAAATACACCCAGTTTTCTGTTATATCCTCCTCAAACATCTTTCTTTTACGTCGACTACTACAAAATTATTAGCATGTCACAATTATACAAGGTAGTGCTTTCGGAAACTATTGACTTGTTCAGACTTTCTGTAAATCTTTCCATCTTTCACAGTAAGGACGTTTGAGTTAACCTGTTATCAATGGAATAGTGGTTCTCTAGGCAATGGTTCTAATACTACAGCTCCCAGATCAGCAGTATCAGAATTACCTAGGAACTTAACAGGAATGGAAATTGTTGGCATTCATGCAGGCCTATTGGATCGGAAATTATAAGACTGGACCTAAAAACAGTGCTTTACCAAGTTCTTCAGGTGATTTTGATGGATGCTACATTTGGAGAACCATAACTGTAAGGTACCGAGAGTTGTGAGACTTTCTGTCCATCTGAGGTAAGGTCTTTCTGCAGACAACAGTTTATGGGTTAGAGATGAAGAAGCATTCATTGCTGGATACAATCAGCTAAAGTCAATATTGCTGAGTAATATGCTGTAGAGTTTACACAGTAGTACAAACAAAGCCTTGGAATTTTTAATGGAAGAGGTTTAAAACAAACAACTTAAATAAAAGCTATTAAAAACATATTTTTTGAGGGTGAAGAAACAGTATTTAGAGAATATGTGGATGAGCTACTTCAGAGGAAAGTGAAATTCTGAAGACATACTCAGGAAAACACAGGAAAAAAGATTCAGATGAAAAAATCTGCATAAACATATTTTTAAAATAGGCTATGAGAAAGGAAAGAGAAGAGTGGCTAAATAAAAAGTAGGCTAAGTACTAGAATAGTCAAATAAGCACATAATATGTAAACAAAGTAGTCAAATAACTTTTGGGAATAGGTAAATATTGTAATAAAAACTAAATTGTTTGGCAGACTTCCCATCTTTGAAGGCTTGGATGGAATCCATTCGCATATCCAAATGCCATTTTTTTGTGTCAGTGAATCATTTTAAGGAAACATTTGGTTGAAGAATATGGACTAGAAAATATATTTTTTTAAATTTTCTCCTCATATGAGACCTAAACTGTGAGATTAAAGGCAGTTTTAAAAGCTATAAGCTATAAAAATTAAAAGAACAAGTGGTAGTCATTAGCAGACTAGAGATTCCAACATATTTCTGGAAGGCATGTAAAAAGGCATGGACTAATAAAACACAGTGCAAGTAGTTGCAGCTAGAAATATTTATGAAAAGGAGTGAAGTTAAGGGGGCATAGATCTTTCCTAAAATACTCTTAGACCGTTGGGAGGCAGACCTGATAAATCAAAAATTATCAACAGGAAAAAGGCTGAAAATAGGATGATCAATTGAAAACATTCTCATCAACTGCACTCTTCCATCACCCTCAATAAAATCACTAACACCCATGTTAAATTTCCCACTTTCAAAACAAAAGTTATTTTTCAAGTAATCATTTAGGAAAAATTGAAGCAGCTACCATGAACCTTAGTGCTGTTGAATAAAACTCCCTCCCCATTGACCATCTCACTGGTTCTTCAGTTCACTGGAATAGAGAAAATGAAGTATAACAATTATCACAATTGTAAGAATAAAACATAATTTCCTAGAGATGAAGACTTATTGTATTAACTGTCTCTCTATCTCAATGAAAAGTATATTTTATAAAACTTAGCCACATTTTTTTATACTTTCTAGAGAAGCAAAACCATTGAGTTGATCCTAAGTTTTTCCCCTTGGGGGAAAGAAAAACAGCTTATTTACAAAGATACATTAAAATGGTTGGTATTATTCTCATAAGTAATGTCTCAAAATAATAGAACAATGACTTTAAAACTCTGAGAGAAAATTACTTTCAACCAACAAAATTTATTCTATGGTAAATTATCAACCATGAATGAGAGTAGAATAAAGTGAGGTTCACATCTTCAAAGATTCATGATTAACTCTCACATGCATGATTATGTAAGAAAATATGAGGATGTATAGAAGCAACAGAGTAGTATTACACAACAAGTCATTGAATTAGGGACTGATAGGAAAAATTAAAATCTGATTTCAAATTTAGTCATCAGAAATATTTTGAAGTAGTTACCACCAGTAAATGTAACTGAAGAATCAATATACACAAAAGCAATTATTCATAGGTTTTATATAATCTATGAAAAGAGCGGCAAATATGACACATTTGGAAGAGAAATTGTTGCTCGTGTCCCGTGCATAAGTTTTCTATAATCAGAGCATTAGAAGCTATACATTTAAAATATATAATGTTTGCCCTTTGGACAGTAAACTCCAAAGGGTAAACCTTACATATTCAAAATATTGATAAGTCCAATATACTATAGGAAAAAAAAAAAACTGTTTTACAAATAAAATAACCGTTAGTACTCATGAGTTTATGTAGATTTAAAAAATCAAATAGATTCTAATATATTAGAAAGATTAACAATAATCCTCCCACTAATCTTAATATTACACAGCTAGGGTTGTTACTATTCTGTATTTTAGCCATCTTGATTTAAAGAGATTTAGAAATAGAAGTAGTAGGCCATACTTGGAAAATAGTTATTTCTCTTATGAAAAATAATTATCAGGGAATTTCAATTGACTTCATGGAAAAGAAAGATTATCTGGGGTTTGTAAGAGTTCTTCTGAAATTCTTGTGAAACAAAGCCAGAAAAATGGGCCATAAAGAAGATTTATGCTATTGATAAGAAAAAAATTCCAAAATTCCAGCTAAAAATAAGAACTGATAATTTCTCACAAATTACTAATAGACCAAATCTAACAGCATATAAAGGGATCCTACACCATGATTATGTGTGATTTATTTCAGCAATACCAGGGTGGTTCAACAAACAAAACTCAATGTACTATACCATATTGACAAAACAAAGAGAAATAAACAGAAATTCCTCTTAGTTCATGCATAAAAAACATTTAACAAAATCCAACATTATTCCATCTTAAAAACAATGGGAAGTCTGAAAATTAAAAGAAGCTTCCTTAACATAATAAAGGGCATTTGTGGAAAACTCACAGCTACCATCACATTTAGAGGTGAAAGATTGAAAGCTATCTACTTAAATAAGGAAGAAGACAAGCATTTCCCCATTTGCCATTGTGCTTTAACATTGATACTGAAAGTTCTAGTCAGAGTAATCAGCCAAAGTAACCTACCCTGGAAGAATTAATACTATTAAGATGAAAACACTACCAAAAGCAATCTACAGGCTCAATATGATCCATAGTGAAATCTCCATGACTTTTTTTTCTTTTTTTGCAAAAATGTAAACGTAAAAGAAAGCCGATCCTAAAATCCAGTGGAAGGCAAGGAGCCCCAAAGCTAAAACAATCATGAAAAATAATATAACAGGGTAATTTACAATTCAAAACTTACTGCAAAGCACCAGTAATCCAGATAATTTGATGCTGACATAAATATAAATATATGGATCATGGGCATAAGGATAAACATGTTGATCAATTGGAAGTTCAGAAGTAAACCCAGGGGACTATGGTCAATTGGTTGTTGACATGGGTGCCAACACCATCTTTGAAGGCAAGAGCAGTCTCTTCAACAAATGTTATTGGAACAGCTGGAAATCCACATACAAAAGAATGAAGTTGGACTCCTACCTCACATCATATAAATAATTAACTTATAATGGATGAAAGACTTAAATATAAGGGCTAAAACTGTAAAATTCTTAGAAGAAAGAAGGCGGAAAATCTCTGTGACCTTGGATTTGGTAATGGTATCTTAGATCTGACACCAAAAGCATGAGCAATGAAAGAAAAATAAATTGGACTCTATCAAAGTTAAAATATTTTGTGTATCTAAGGACACTATCAAGAGAGTGAGAGAAAGGAAAAGAGAATGACAAGCCACATAATGGGATATGTTTGCAAATCTTGTATCTGATAACCACCTCGTATGCAGAAAGTATAAAGAACTTTTACAAGTCAGCAACAGAGAAGAACACTTGTTTTAAAAGGTGGGCAAAGGACTTGAAGAGACATTTCTCCAAAAAAGATATACAAATTATTTACAAGCACATGAAAAGATGCTCAACATCATTAGTCATTAGGGCAATGCAAATTAAAAGAACCTATCACTTCATACCAACTACAGGGGCTATAATAACAAACAAAATTCAAACAAATAAAACATACATATATTTGGCTAAGTTTCTATGAGGACTGAGTATTCTCAGAAATAAGTAATTAAAAATATTATATCCTCAAAAGTTTATGTATTATCATGGCCAGAGGCAGAAAAATTGATGAGGCAAACTTCCAAAAATCTCGTAATTCAAGTTACAGCAATACTATGAAATTAAGATAGGATTGCGACCTTGATTGAACAGATCTTATAAATGACAACAGGCCTACAAATTTGATGTTGAAGTTTTCTGGAAAAAGGAACTAAATATCTCAAAGCAATTGGAAACCACAATCTACTAATATTACATGATTAAATACTTGATAGTAACTTCATGAAAAATTTTCACAATGGGAAAATTTGTTGATCTTTTTCAGGAATATTTTTATTAAATCATGTTAAAAATAACAGAAAATTATTTAAATAAAAAAATTTACCCCTTAACTCTATTAACATGAATTAGGCAATATAATTAATGGCATGATTTATATTTATAAACAAATCTCAGATAATGCCTTAGTGTAATTTTTTCTGTTTTTAAGCTATGTAAACATTTAATCAATTTGAAAGGAAATAAAGCCTCATTTAGCTATTAATTAATTGAACTATTAGACAACACATCAAATTGGTGTCAAAGTGTTTCATAATGATTCATTTGTGAATATCACAATATAAATGTAACAATTGGAAGAAAATTAAAGAGATAGCAAAATGTGCTTTATAATTTTAAAAGTGCAATTCTTTTGTGTAACATATTTCAATATAAACATTTTCTTCAAGTAGATTGCATTTAAATTTCTAACGTAGGAAAAAAGCATTTCAGGCCTCAATAATTTTTATCAAATACAAAATTAAAATCTACTCATTCTTTAGAGATATTAAAATAAAAATTTACAAACTTGCTGTGTATACTTGAAATCATTTAAAGAGTGTTTAATTACTATATCTGTGCAGGACGTTTTATAGAGAGTAAAGAAACACTGTTTCTAATGTAAATCATTACCTCCTAATTTCAGATATTCCTCCCTTTTACAAACAAAGTGAATCTAAGAAGATATACAACATTCTATTTCTGAGAAAATAGTGGGCTTTTAAAGCATAATCAAAGATAAAATACTTAGAAAATAGCAAGGAACAGAAAGCAAAAAGTTTTCATTTTATTTCTTTTGGTGTGAGGGTTGCCATAGTATTCAGTAGAACAAATTATTCTCAATTTTACCCAGAAGTTCAGTAGAATTTTAAAGAGACTGAGTGGAAGGAAATATTATGGAACTACTATGAAACTTTCTGATAAATAGAAAATATGCTGGGAAAATTGCAGTCATTCAGCCTCAAATTTATGTTCCAGTCTCCTGGCATGGCTTATCATTTCTTAGGCACCCACATCACTTATTCTTGACCACAAGACTGAATCTTTGAAGTCTTAAATCTTATTAGCCCCTTGGAAATAGCCACAGTGTAGCCTTCAATATTCAGATACATTTCTCTCTATTTTGTTTATAAAGCATATAATTTTAAATATTTTTTAGTAGAACTGATTTAACCAATAAGAAATATGGATAGGAACATATTACTTTTTATTATATAAATCAGTGATCAAGGTACATTAGATAACAAACTTCTAATATCTTATACCACTTAAAATAATACAAGTCAGCTTTGCAACTGAAACATACAAATGATACTTTTAAGAATATATTTCCACAGTAATCTGATTATGAGGTAAAATGTAAGGGAAGCATTACATATATGTATATGTATGTATATGTATGTAACGTATAAAATTGTTGTACATATTGTCCACATTGTCTACAATTCTTATCAGTTGTATTAGAATTATAATGCATACAAAATAAAATGGAGAGATTTTAAGTACAGCATTTGATAGGTTTTGCTAATTGTATTATAAGCCCATGTAACCACTACCCAAATAAAGATACAGACTTTCCCAAATCAAGATACAGACCTTTCCCATTATTTCCCAAATTTCCCATACACTCCTTTTCAATCATTCCCCCTTCCGCCCAAAAGCAACAACAGTCTAATTTCAATTACCAGAATAGTTTGCCTACTTTACAAATTCCCTATAAATGAGACCATATACATAGAGAATATACCATATATACGATATATACTTTTTACATCTGACTTTTTTAGCTTAACATAGACTTTTTTAGATTCATCCACATTTTGCCTGCATTCGTTTTTGTTGCTTTTTCTTTCTGTGTAGTATTTCATTGTATGAATATAAGAGAATTTATTTATCCATTCTATTTTGGACCACTTGAGCTGTTGCAGGTATTAGCTAATATGAATTAAATGTGCTATATGAATAGTTTTGTACAAGTATTTTGGTGGACATATGATTTCATTTCTCTCGGGCAAATATCTGGGAGTGGGGTTGCCTGATTTTAGGGTTGACAAATATTAAATCCACTTCTCTAAAACTGTTGTACTATTTTACATACATTTTTCCTACCACAAAATGTGGTGTATGGGAGCAATAGTTTACAATTGTTTCACATCCTTGCCAAATTTTGGTATTGTTAATGTGTGTGCATGCGTGCATGTGTGTGTGTGTCCAAAAGCCATTGTGGTTGTGCAAACCCTTATCTTGTGTTTTAATTGGCATTTGTCTAATGATATTAGCATTGAGCATATTTTTCCTACTTAGAGTAAGGTGATGACCCAAGTCTTTTGACCATTTTTTAATACGTTGTTTTTTTTTTAATACTCATAACATTCTTTAAATATTTTGGATAAAAATTCTTTGACAGTTATTAAATATCAATTACTTTTTCCTACTCTTTTTCTTATCTATTCATACGCTTAATTGCATATTTTATTGAGAAGATATGTCATCAATTTCTTATGTTTGATACTTTTTATTTTTTGCCCATGGAATGTTTTTGTTTAAATTTACATTCCTTAATAGAATATAGATATTCCATTATTTTTTCTTATTTGTTTTGCTAAGTTAAATTCTATTTCAAATAAAAGTTAACAATTACGCGTGTGTGTGTGTGTGTGTGTGTGTGTGTGTGTATTTTCATTCTAATCCAAAATATCTGCGAGAGAGGACTTTCTTTCAACACACATATTTAATATGCTAATTTTAGAGAAGACTCAAGATTGTAAAAGTCTTTTGATGCTTTACATGTTGTAAATTTATTCATATTAAGTGAGAAGTGGCAAAAAAAAAAAAAAAAAGCCGAAAGCATAACAAGGTAAAGAATCTTGCCAGTTGCCTAAATCTTCTTATGTCCTGTATTCATAGTGCAGTTTGCTTATTAAATTTGAAATATCACCAATTAAAAGGTAGTATAGCAAGTATATTCAAATCTAAGCCTTCTTTAATTTTTTTTTATGGCAAGGCAAAAATATAAATTAAAATAAATGGAACAAGCAAATGTTTCGACTTTTATGAAATGTTATGTTTAACAATAAACCTTCAAGCCTGTAATCCCAGCACTTTGGGAGGCCGAGACGGGCAGATCACGAGGTCAGGAGATCGAGACCATCCTGGCTAACACGGTGAAACCCCGTCTTTACTAAAAAATACAAAAAACTAGCCCTGCGAGGTGGCGGGCGCCTGTAGTCCCAGCTACTCGGAAGGCTGAGGGAGGAGAACGGCGTGAACCCGGGAGGCGGAGCTTGCAGTGAGCTGAGATCCGGCCACTGCACTCCAGCCTGGGCGACAGAGCGAGACTCCGTCTCAAAAAAAAAAAAGAGAGAAAAAAAAAAACAATAAACCTTAGTAGAAGATGAAAATGTTGAATTAGAAAGCAGATACCTAATCACACAGTTATTGTTAAATAATGTTCCATGCTAGAAAAATCTCTAAGCTATGATAAAAAGCATAATATGACGAAACATAATTCGCTTTTGGATTTAGACAGATCCGGGTGTGAATCCTACCTTTGTCTTTCCTGTCTATGTGATCTTGAGTAAAGTCATTTACTTTGTGTGACTTTCAGTATCCTAATTTATAAAAAAGTTATGAAAATTAAATGCTATTTTTCTTCAATACATATTTTCTCCTTTTATGGTGGACAAGGCCAAGATGGAGGGAGGGAGAAGGAGTTTCCCATATTTTCACCAGAATTATTGAATTAGGCCAGAATTCAAAAAGTTTTTTACATACTTAAGATATTACGATTCTGTACAACCCAAGTAAAAAAGAATTCATGTTTAATATACTTATTAAATACTTTTACATATTAACCTTTTTTAAAAATGAAATCTACAAATTAGATATTAATAATATCATTTTACGGATGGAAAAATAAGGTTAAGAGATTGAAATAATTTCATGCAGAATATGGCAAAGGAGAGATTTTAATATAGGCTTTGGACTCCAAGTTCAGATCTTCAGTAAATAAGAAAACCATCTCGGTTTTCAATTGTGCACTTGATTTGTACTATCAATGCCCTCAAAATCTTCAAGAAGACTTTATCAAATAGACGAATGTTAGCCTGACTTTTACATGCTCGTTTAGCTCACAAGTTACAATATTATCAGACAGCCAGCTCTCATGTCAGTGTGTTTTGATCAACTCTGTGGTCAAAAAATGTGTCCATACTGACTATACAAAAACTAAAAACATTATAACCTAACAAGTAGACAAATTACTGATACTTGTTATAAGTTAGGTTATTAAATGTTTCTTTTAAAGAAGAAATGGTGTTTTACATGAAAGTCTAGGAGTTATATAAAATGAGAAAAGAAGAAACAAAATTATGGATATATTTAAAAAATCAAGGAAATCTGTATCCAAATATGTTTACTTTCATTCAAATCAGTCTTTTTTAAGACAAATAGCTATGAAGAGACAGTTTTATTCATGCAACAGTATTAATAGGTGCTTCATTTAACAATAAAAAAAGATGTTCTTTTAAAGCTGATGCTACTGTGGCTCTTTTAAAGATTGAGGATTTACGGAGTTGGCCTTTTCAAAGTGTTTCTAATAGGCAAGAAATGAAACAAAATAAACATGAAAAGGAGATATATTGATCACATTAATTTAATAATCAAAATTAATCCTAAGCAAAATGAATACGTTCAATTCAATGCCTACTTAGAACAGTTTAATTTGAGCTTCATTTGGGGATGGGGGTGGAAGGTGGACTTCTTTAGTTCATTGCTTTTACTAGATGGGGAAATCAAAAATTGCTATATGTTGCCAAATATGATTCTCAAAAAATAACTACCTTGAATATTTTGCATTGTGAATGAGTATACAAACCTCAACTGAATTCTGTAAACCACAAAATCATTAGAAATGTTACCACTTGAAATGAGAAACGACTCTTACCTATGTTTTGTTCAGTGTTTACACTTTAATGTGAAAGTGGAAAAATGATCAGACCTTTAGTTCAGTGGTTAATTACCTATGTACTAAAGTGAAATATCACTTTCCAATTTTTGGCCACAAATACCATTTCTTTAACTAAATCACAAGAATGATCTCAAGTAAATGTTAGGAGAAATTATGTAAGTTCAATAAAGTCAAGAAAATTTAGGGATATATTAAGCTGCAGAACTACATTGGCCCAGCATATTCACTGTATACTTTATAGTTATTTTTTAAATTACTTCGTATTTAATTCTCCTTGTATGAGAACCTAAATATGCATGGGAAACTCTATTAGTATATTTTGTATTTCTATGCGATTGTTGCTGAGTTGACTAAATTCTCTCACTTGTCAATTTCTAAACATCATGAAATGACTTAAAACAAAAATAAAAACAAACAAAAAACTTTCTAAATAAAAATTATATGAGAATTATATTACTGGATGCACATAATTCCAGCCCTCTACTTTTTACTCTGTAAATAAGTTTCCATTTTCAGTTCCTGTTGCTGAAGTAATTGGTCTAAACAGCTGTAGTTGGTGAGAACTTATAAGGATAATAAAATAGACTGGTGGTTTTTCTATTGCACATGTATCTGGTTCTGTTGAGAGACAATTCTCTGTTGGTTTCTCAAGTTTCTTTATGTCTTGGAAACAAAGTACTGTTTACCCTTTTGGTCTGGATTAAGTTTTCAAAGATGCTTATACAGGTTGAGCATCCCAAATCCAAAAATCCCAAATCCGAAATGCTGTAAAATTTGAAACATTTTTGAGCACCAACATGGCATCCAAAGGATATTACCACTGAAGCATTTGGATTTTGGATTTCCAGATTTGAGATCCTCAGTATAATGCAAATATTCCAACATCCAAAAAAATGCAAAAATCTGAAATAATTCAGATTTTTCAATTAATCTTCATCATTGAGAAGTGTTGTACAAATATTACTTAACAAAAGTCTTGTAATATCTCCATAACAATCTGCAACATTAAAACCTTATTTTCCCTGTTCAAAATTAAATGCACACTCTCAGACAACTCCTGATGGCTCTGTCTTTTGGATAGAGGATCTCCAATCTGTGTAACAAAAAGCACTGAAGTTATAGATAGTGACTGTCACTACTCTCACTAGAGCAAAGGTCAGGCATAGTTACTGTCCAGTAAACTAAGTCCAGACGTGATTACGAACCATTATAAATGATTTTTTGTCCCTAGGATCGGGTTTCTCTTTTTTTGTTATTGCAACCCAACTGTGTACAGGTATCATCTGGCTCTCTTTGTGCTACCATGTGGGAACTGGAGCTTGGGCACAAACAGAGGAAAATGCTGACACACTGGCTATGATTCCTATGAAAAATAAAACATTTTCTGTTTGTCCCAAGAAGTTAATATCTTCTATCAGCATCCACAGAACTGGCAGGCTAACCTGTAAGCTATTATATCAAGTAAGGTAAAACATCGGACTCACAATTCTTTACAGGATCCCTCAAAAACTAAGATGGGGTAGTACTCTTTGGATTTCTCTTATGAAATAAAACTTCTCTTAAACTATAGAAAATAATTGCTTTAGCGCTGGGAACATGGTGATACCAGAATATGAGCTATAATCAACTTGAGTTATATTGGTTTACCTCCAAGTTCACAATACTAGAAAGATGTTTTAAAGATGCTGTCTCATTTTATTATTTTAAATACTCTATCAATCAGGTATGTATCAGATTTGGGGGTTTTAAAGAAGAGCAGGTTGGGATGTAATCTTCCATGTTTTGAATGTGTCTCCTAAAGTTCATGTGTTGAACTTAGTCCCCAGTGCAACAGTGCTGAGAGTGGAACTTTTAAGAAGTGATTAGGTTATGAGGACTCTACTCTTATGAATGGATTAACGTCATTATCATGGGAATGAGTTAGTTATTGCTCCTTAACTCATGTTATGCCTTCTGCCATGATATGATACTGCAAGAACACCCTCACCTGGTGTGATCACTTAATCTTTGTCTTCCCAGCCTCCAGAACTGTTCTCTATAAATTACCCAGTCTCAGATGTTCTCTTCTAGCAGCACAAAACAGAGTAAGACACAGTTACAATGCCAAAACACTGAAATTCATTGTGTAAATAATGCTATTTTACCAAAAGGTTTGCAAATTAATGATCATTTATTTACTAATTCATTCAAAAGACTCTTTTTCAGCAGTTACACTTGAAAGGATGTCCTTGGTAATATGATGGATATAGCATATTTATTTGCCTTGTTTAGAAATTATTAAAAATCAAGGAATAAGTGAAATGTCTTATAGCAACAGACAATTTCTATGACGAATGAACACCACTTTCTATTGTAAGTAATGGGTCACTCTTCATTGTACATACTGATTCAAACAGCAAATTGTTACCACTACAAAACAGTAGCTTTCATAGATATAAAACATGTGACTTAACATCTTAGCTAATCGCAGAATGCCTACATAACTGCAAATTAACCATCTTCAAAATTTGCATTAACAAGAAGAAAAGAAATTCCTGCATTTTCCTTGTAGTTATTTTGTTTAGTGGGACCATCAATCGCTTCTTATTTACTTGGACCAAAATACCCGAGGGGCACAATTATTAATCTCCACCATTAGAAGTGTTTTATAAATATTACTGCATAAAGGCTTTTAATATCTTCATAACAATCAGAACCATTAAAACCTATTTTCCTCGTTCGAGGTAAAACATACACTCAGACAACTGTTGCTGTTGCAACTTTAATTCGGTAGTAAACAGAATTGGAATGTACAGACTGCTTACATTAGTAAGTACTGACTATAAAATACACAAATGATGGGAACATTTTTATTACATTATATATTATATCTGAAACTAACTCTTGTCCCTTTGAACCTGTGCTAGTGAAATTAATGAAATAAAAGCAATGTCATAATTCTAATTAAGAAGGCTTGATGATGTCCACGGAGTGGTGTGGAAGGAAATCAGTTAAAACAGAAAGCAGAAGCTTTCAAAACTATGTTACTATCAAATACAAGTTTGGGTACCTTTCAGGTGAATGCCTGCGTAGGAATTTCAAGTTAATACATGTTGCTTCCCTAATTCCATGCCTAGAAGCCAGCCACAGAAATTTTCTACATTTATTTTGAAAGAGTTTACCAATATAAATGCTATTTAAAAAATCATTTGATCTAGTTTAGGTGACACAACCAACATGTAGATATCATAAAGAAGATCATATATTGTTACATACCCAGTTTTTGCCTTCTATTTGTTTATGGATAAAGGAAACATACTCTTTTAAAAATAGTAGTTGCTTTGAAAATACAGTCAGTTTTCATTACTTCAGGGCTTTTCTTTTTCAATTTATTTTTCCATGTAGTAATTTAATATGTTGGTACATGCCTCCAGAGATCTCTTATAATATTTCTTGACATGAGTGACACCTCTAATTTCTGAAATGATTCTCTTCACTCTTTAACCTTGACACAGAAATCTCAGCATTACAACTTAACTCTTTTAAAGTCCCATGGTGGGGGTGAAAGGAGAGAAAGAGAAGGAATACCCAGATTACACAATAAAACAAGTTTCATCTAAAGTAACTTCTTAATTTGAGGTCATTGCTTTATGTGTGAATGAATTCTGCAGATAATGTTACAGGAAGGCGTGGGAAACTAACCTAGTTTGTGCAAAGACACTACATGTTATTTTTTCTGGACCCTTACTTCAATTAATTCATATGTTAAAATGTGGCAAGACTCTTAAAGAGGGTTGTTTACCCTTGGGGAAAGTCTGTTTTAAGTGATGGATCTCAGTTACAGAAGACAGGAACTAAGAAAAGCAGGTCAGAAACAGAAGGGTTTGTAATATTATCTCAAATTAGCTGCTTCCACATTAATATGATGAAGCTACAACAAAGGATCCTATTGCTGAGCTGTGATAAATCAGGCAAAACCTGTGATAATTAATCATGTGGAGTATTTTAATCAGTGTTAAATGAAAGGCTAGGAAGGAAGGTAAATGAACGAAAGTCTGAATCTCAGACTCTTACAGATGCACGGTTTAGAGACATGGCATACGTTGTCCTGCTGTACTTTTGTTCTCCAGGCTATGATGCAGTGAGTGTAACTAGAAAAATATAACCTCATGCAATAGCATGGCATGGACTGATCTGTCTTCAAGATCTAGTGCTCAATGGTTTCTCCATGTAGCAGTGTTTTGGAAGATAATTTTAAAAACTATCTAAAAAGTGAGGCCGTTTATTCTTAACAAAGAAACTTCAGTTTCAGAAGTGGTGATGATTTCTTCCACATTCATGGAAAAATCAGCAGACCCTCACTTTAAAGGACTGAATAACTTAATTTCAGTGTTGCAGACTCTGTATTGCTACTGTAGAAATGACATTACGTGTTTCACTGGTAAATATTCATGGGGCTATCTGTAATTACAGATTATTTACTATTTTTATATTGCCAAAGTAGTATGTGTATAATGTATCCACTCCCCAGTTATGTCCCAGTGTATTTTTCCTGATATATTTTTGTCATTTTTGATTGGCTTTTATAACAGAAAATAAAACAAAGAAAATGGCAGAATAGATATAAGTATTCTAAAGTATTTCTAAATAATAAAGTGATGATCTTTTTGTTGATTTCTAATTAAATATGGTATTAGTACTATTTACTTGAATTTGTACCTTTATAAAAATCTGATGTTAATTATTTTGCATCTTTTTAAAAGATTACAACAATAAAGCAATATTTTGATTCTGAAAAGTTTTAAAGGAAACATTCATTCCTTATCAAGTTTTCTGAAACTAGATTTCACATTGTAATATAAAACAGTATATTCAACTATCAGCATAAACATGTTAGTTCTTCACTAACAAAAATAGATAAAAAAACTTATAAGTATCACTGATAGTATACACTTTAATTTCCTGACAGTTATCCTTTCAAAACTTAAAACATGCAAATTTAAACCAATATGCATTAAGATTACTACATAGTGATTATATAGCACTATTGCATTTCATGAAAATTATGTTTAAGCAACACATGGTAGAAAATGGTGATATATTCCCATTTTAAAACAACTTCTGTATTGAGGTATAATGCACATGCAAAAGAGCATAAAATTCATATGTAAAGTTTAATGGTATTTTCACAAAATAATCACAACAGCATAGCAAACGCACAGAACAAATACCAGAATATTTCAGCATCCTAGAGCCTCCTTTGTGCCTCCTTCCAGCCCATTAGGCTTCCCCCAAGTAAGACTTATTCTAACACCTAACAGCATAGATTACTTCTGCCATTTTTGATGTTTCGAATAGAATCATAAAATAAGCATCCCTTTGTTTCTGGCTTCCTTCATGCAGCATGATGTTTGTGAGATTCATCCATGTAGTAGTGGTGATTCATTTTCATTGATTTATAGTATTTCACTATGTGGTTATTATATAATTTATATATTTATTATCCTGTTGATGTACCCTTGAGTTGTTTTTAGATTTTTGACTAGTATATAGTGAGTTTCTTCTTAGAAATATTCTTATGTTTTTGTAATTTTATATTAAAATCATATTTGAATAGACAATCAGTTCAGAGCAGTTCATTTTTACATTAAATGAGCCTAAAAGTTAAATGTCAGTTTCTCTAAAAATATAGACAATGATAGTTTTCAAGCTTCAAAATAATAAATTGGGATAACTAACTAGCCATATGCAGAATGTTGGGAACCCTTCCTTATACCATATACAAAAATTAACTCATTATGTATTAAAGTCTTACATATAAAACACAACATTATAAATTCCCCAAAAGACAACTTAGGCAATACCATTTAGGACAGAGGCACAGGCAAAAATTTCATGACAAGGACACCAAAAGCAGGTTCAACAAAAGCTAAAATTGACAAAGGGGATCTAATTACACTGAAGAGTTTACACATCGCAAAGAAAACTAGCAACAGAGTGAGCAGATAAGTTACAGAATGGGAGAAAGTATTTGCAAACTATGCATCTGACAAAGGTCTAATATCCAGCATCTATAAGAAGACTTAAACAAATTTACAAAAAAACACAAACAAATAACCCCATTAAAAATTGGGCAAAGGACATAAACAGATGCATTTCATAAGAAGACATACATGTGGCCAACAATCATATGAAAACATGCTCAACATCATTGAACGTTAGAGAAATGCAAATCAAAACCAGAGTGAGATACCATCTCACAGTCAGAATGGCCACTATTAAAAAGTCAAAAATAACAGATGCTGGCAACACTGTGGGGTAAAGAGACACTTATACATTGTAGGTGTGAGTGTAAATTAGTTCCATTGTTGTGGAAAAGAGTGTGGTGATCCCTCAAAACCCTAAAAGCAGAACTAACGTTTGGCCCAGTAATCCCATTACTGGTTACATACCCTGATATGGTTAGGCTTTGTGTTCTCACCCAAAACCTCATCTTGAATTGCAATTCCCATAATCCCCAAAGTACAAATTTAAAATTCATATTGTAAAGCTTAATAGCATTTTCACAAAATAAATACACTAGCATAGCCAGAACCCTGATCAAAGACCGGAACATTTGATCATCCTAGAGGTTCTTTTTGCCTCCTTTCAGTCATTATACTTGCCCCAAGTAAGCCCTATTCTAATGTCTAGCAGTACAGACATTTAGATGTTTTGAAACATCAAAAATGGCAGAACCAATCTATGCTGTTAGACATTAGAATAAGGCTAATAGGACATAATCCCCACGTGTCAAGGGAGAGACCAAGTGGAAATAATTGAATAATGGGGATGGTTTCCCCCTTGCTGTTCTCATGATTCTGAGTAAGTTCTCATGAGATCTGATGGTTTAATAAGGGACTCTTCCCCCTTGGCTCAGCACTTCTCCCTCCTGCCATCTTGTGAAGAGGTGCCTTGCTTCCCCTTCAACTTCAGCCATGATTGTAAGTTTCATGGAGCCTCTTCAGCCATGCTGAACTGTGAGTCAATTGAATATGTTTCCTTTATAATTACCCAGTCTGGGGAAGTTCTTTATAGCAACATGAAAATGGACTAATACATATGCAAAGGAATATAAATCACTCTATTATAAAGACATACACACACACATATTCATGGCAGCACTACTTACAATAGCAAAGACATAGAATCAACACAAATGCCCATCAATGATAGACTGGATTAAAAAAAAAGTAGTTCATATATACCATGGAACACTACGCAGCCATAAAAAAAGCATGGGACCATATCTTTTCCGGGAACATGGATAAGCTGGAGGCAATTATCCTTAGCAAACTAATGTAGGAACAAAAAAATCAAATAATGCATGTTCACACTTATAAGAGGGAACTAAATAATAAGAACGCACAAACACATACAGGGGAACAACACACACTGAGGCCTATCAGAATGTGGCGGATGCAAGGAGGGAGAGGATCAGGAAAAGTAATTCATAATTACTAGGCTTAATACCGGGGTGATGAAATAATCTGTATAACAATCTCCCATGACACAAATTTACCTATATAACAAACCTGCACTTACACCCCTGAACCAGAAATAAAAGTTTAAAAAAATTATATTTCCGAAGATTAGATAAATAATATTTGAAGAACATAGATATATGTTTCTTTTAAAGTGTTAAAAACATAGTATAAGAGGGAAATTATACTTTTATAAAGTCTGCATATAGCTAAGGAAATAATTAGCAAGCATTTTACCCAACAGACTGTTGAGTAAAAATGTCCATGCACAATCTAACGCATGATTGTTTAACACTGGGGAAAATATGTTTATTTTTTATCCCTTTATACATTATTAAATATGTACAATTGTTTAATGCAAAGCGGATAGAAAATACAACACATATTTAGATGCTAAAATAAACCAGAGATTGATTCGCAAATGTTAATTCATTGTTGTTTTAAGAAAACTAATGTAATTCATAACTAGCAGACTTGCTAATTATAATTTTTAAAATAATTCTGTACTTATAAGTAGAAAGTACTGCCCACTTCTAATGAATGTTTGAAAAAACAGTAGTCATTTTTTGTGGGGGAAGGGGAATTTCCTCTTATAGAATTTGAGTTATTTTACTTTATTTATTGTCTCTGGGGTATTAAGTGACTTTTAATGAAACGTTTCTTCATTTTGTTTTTTACTTCTTTTTTTAACATATAGAGAATTATCTCTCTCAACCAGTAAGTTATTCATCATTCAATAAAAATCTACTATATTTTCAAAAGCAAGTCAAATGCTACAGTAGAATCTTGGTTTTCAAGTGCTGCAGTTTTGCTAGTGATTAGATGCCAATATACAGTCTAATTACAAAAGAAAATAACATTTATGAAAATGAGCCTAATCCAGGACAAGTTCATGCAGGAAATGGGTCCCCTGAAGAATGAAAGTGAAATATAAAAGAGAGGGAATTCAGATAAAAGTTATATTTAGGGTAATCTTTCAGACATGTGTGCCTTGTGAATTCATAGATGGAGATATGGAAAAAATGTAGGTTGTTATAATACAAACATGTAACAATATTAATAATAGTTAGTGCCCAGAATAGCAATAAAACACAAGTTTTCTAATTGTCATATTTCACTATTCCCCTCCCTCTACTAGGAAGGCAAACTTTCCAAGTTATTTTCCAGACGATTTTTTCACAGAACCAAGGTGAGGAGACAAAGTAGCAAATGTCTGTAATATATTTCAAACTTGATATTCACAAAACTTTTACTGTGAAGAACCGAACTTTTTTTCATACATACTCAGAAGTTTTATGAGAAGTACAGAAATTTTAAAGTCAGGATTTATATTTTCATGTATTTTATTTATATTGATGATTATTCACCATCAAAATATAATCTTAAACTACAAAGTTATCCTCTTTAATGAATCAAAATTAGCATCAATACTCTACTTGTATATAAGGAAGTAAAACAAATCTTTTATACTTTTATAGAAGTTTCTATTCTAGGTTCCAAATTGGTGTCATGGATAAGATACAATGTATTTACTGATGTCATGGGTAAAGTACAACTGATCTGTGATTCCCACCAAGTAATGTGTAAACATTTGTGTGAATGTATTTCTGCAGGTTTTTTTGGAACCACTGCTTTTATAAAAGTCTGAAACTTTAAGAAATCAGAGTTGTATATTCACAATTCTTAAAGAGTTGTTTTCAATATCCCTATAATTCAATGCCTCTACAATTAAATAATGTCATAAAATTTAAACACCACTCAACAAATGTATCAATTTTAAAAATAAGAATAATGTTAAAACATTTCATATTAAAGTACTTCTTGATACTCTCTATTGACATAAGTGTTTTTGCTGATTTGTACCTGGCAATGATTTTCTTTATATATATTCTGGAATAAGGTATCTTTTAAATGATAAACATTTTTTTTCCTGTACATATCAAAACAATACCTATGTAACTAAAATGCATAACAATTACCATCAGGACATATGGGAAATATTTTACAAATGGTGTGTTGCAGTTAAGGTTCCAAAATGCTGCCTATCTCTAATGTAATACCTTAGTGTCCCTCTTGCTTGCAATATCTAGTTTTCACTTTTAGACTTGAGGGCATATTCATTTAGTTTCTTGAACTTTTTGCTGCTGAATAGATGAACATCATGTGTAGTATACCCTTCTCTTTTATGAAGTTAAAAGCTCATATGTCCTTGTAGAAAGGTAAAAATGGTTTTATTTTACTTTGGAAAAACTAAGAAGACTGAAAGAAAATATCCAGTATAGACTAAATAACACTTCTTCAAGAAAGTGTTTTGCCTTTAGCAATAATAAGATAAAGTACATGGCAGACATGAAAAAAATAAAAATATTATCTTCTATTATTTATGAAAAAATTCTTATTACCCAAATATAAAATATGGGCCAATAACATGCTGGTAAAACTAGGCATCTTTATGCCCAAAGTATTATTAAGTCATAAACAGTAAAAACTGGAAACTTATGTTGACTATATTTTGTTATCTCTAATACTATTTTTGATAAACCTTAAGAATTAGTACCACGAGGGATTTATTGTTTCTGTAGGTTTTTATCCTAAATTCACATGAACTAGGAAAAAAAATATTCTTGTAAAAAAAAAAGGTATTTCTTTGCCAATACTTGTAAGCAAGTCTCTATTTATTGCTTAAGATTATTTGATTTAGAGATGCAGTTCTGTATTAAGGTGGTATGTTTTAAAAAGAAAACCATAGATGGAACATATTATTTCCACAATATATTTCCCTCATGACATACCAGTGGTTGTTTTGTGGTCCTAAAATCCCTGTATAAATTTGTTTTGTTAAAAAAAAAGATATGCACAAATGACACAGTATTTGTTTTACTATGGCAATCCAACAGTACAGCGTACACATGGTAAGAATACTACTTCAGCAACTGTTATGCCTAACTACTTGCAGAAATAAATATCCACTATGTGTTGCACACTTTAAGTGCTTTTGAGACACAAGTAAGTTGTCCTTCAGAAAGGTGGTAACAATTTATATTATAAATGCCCCTCTAAAGTCTTCTCAATGAAAAGGTAAGTAGAACACTTCAATGTCAATACCTGTATGAAATGTATGGTCCTTTTGAAAATATACCATTTTTATTATAAATAAATCCTTCATCTAGTTAGCACTGTTAGGCACACGGTAGGCAGTTAAAAATTACTTACTATATGGAAGAATCAATACAATAATGAAAAAAGAAACTGACACAAAGGAAAATATGAGAAAATAGTCTCATTATTTGTCATATTATGTACTGATATTCAAGATGCAGTATTTGTACTCTATTCAAACTATTATCAACTCTATCAGAAACTAGTAATAACAAGTATTTGTAAAACATGGAGTTGGTCCTCCATATCCATGGGTTCCACATCCGTGTATTCATAGATGGAAAATATTTTTTAATTGTGTTTGTACTGAACATGTACAGAACTTTTCTTGTCATTATTCCCTAAATAATACATTATGACAACTATTTTCATGGCACTAACATTGCATTAAGTATTATAAGTAAGCTAGAGATGATTTAAAGTATACAGGAGTATATGCATAGGTTATATGCAAGTGACACACTGTTTTATATCTGGGACTCAAGCATCTGTAAATTTTGGTGCACTAAAGGAGGTCCTAAAACCAGTCCCCCAAGGGATACCAAATGGCAGCCACATGCTGACAAAATAGATTGTCCTCAACTTTTGAAACTTCCCCTTGTGTTTAGCACTACCTTCTCCTCCTTTGATAAAGCCTCAGTACAGTGCCTTATCTCTCAACTGCATCCTTCAAAGAAATCTGAGTGGCCTACTTTCTCGAGAAAAAAAAAAAAAATCTAGAATTATTTTTTAATTCAAATAAAATCATGTAAACAAATGTTTGATTACCACTATTGGCTCTCCATGGGAAATCTGGAGGTTCTAAATCTCTACAGACAACATAATAATATGAAGATCATTACAAATATATGAATTGAAGTAATTGTCACCTCAGATCTGCTCAGCAGGTTCTCTGGGGGATCAGGCTGGAAGTGGTGCAGAAATCTGTAATTTTAAAATCTTCCCAGGTAATTAAATCCTGAGCATCTACTTTTTTTTTTTTTTTTTTTTTTAACCACTGGCTGTAGGATAAATCCTATTGCTCAATTCTGGTCAACAATGCTCTTCCAAATGAGTATGTCCACATCATCCATCCTATACTGTAATGGCTTTAAATTTCTCACCAAACCCTGAGCACAGCCTTCATTTTCATACCAGCAAGCCTGAAAATCCCTTCCTCTTTTCCTCTCCTTTGGTTAACTCTTATGTTTCCTAAAATACCACAACTTCTTTAATTAGGACTAATGGAGGACTTCCTTAATTCCTCCTAGGTAAAGTAAGTGTCTAAGTCTTCCATGTTTAGAAGAACTTTGCTTTCTTTTAACAATTCCAACCTCATATTTATAATTTATTGTTTTATATGCCTTGCTCGTTGATTAAGCTCTGAGTTCCTTAAGGACATAGAGCATGATCTATTGAAGTTTTTAACATAAAAACTATGCTTTAAAATAGGTGCTTAATTAATGGGTTTTAAAAGAACAGAGGTATTTGCAATTAATGTCAAAGTTATCACTATAGACATCCCAACAAGCTCTAAATTCCTGTATAAGACACATTTTTACACTTTGAATATTAAAATATTAAGGCAATTAAATGGTACATGATGGTGACCAATCATCCAGTTATCCCTGAAACTGAGGACTTTCCTAGAATGTGGAAATTTCAATCCTAGAAACAGGACAGTGTTAGGCAAACTAGAGTGGTTTAAAATTAAGTCATAATCAGAGGTTTTGCTACGATGTAAGAAATATTTTAGAAGATATATATTAGATGCCTTTTCACTAATTTTAAAATATTAATTGATTTCAAATTGAGGGAAGGTGTTTATAATGGAATGGCTACTTAAAAACATGTGAATAAGTGCTCTTTTATTACAGATACATAGGAGAGATGGCTCTTGTAAAACAAGTTTCTTCCATAAAAAACATACAGAGATGAAATTTGTTTTGCTAAAGCATTTCTTGAAAAAAAAAAAAGAAAAAAAGCGAACTTTGCTGCATGTTTTCACAGCTCTATGATAGTGTAGATTAATTCACCCAGTAAACTTCTTATCTAAATTCTTGTATATATTACTAGCTTAGGACACTAATTACTTAAAATAAAAAATAATTCTTCTAAAGATATAAGTTATATCACTCTTACCAAGCTCTGTTTTGAAAAACAAGTATATAAAGTTTGCCAAACATATTACAATCAGAATGATCATCAGTTTTAAAGAAAATTGAACAATTTATGTGAATTTATAATCTTTTAATTACTCAACAAATTTATTACTCATATCACTTTCATGACAATGAGCCTTTATTCATAGTCTCATCCATTTGGTTGAAGACAATTGATGAAGATATCAGGACAGCTTCAGAGGTGCCTGACGAATTGAAGGGGAAGTGCAAGTAACCACTGAAGGATGAAGACAACCTAACAACTCTGTTGACATGCTAAAAGTAAAGGGTGTCTGTCCATAAATATTACAGGTTTTGACAGAAATTTAATTTTCCAAAATAAGTTTTTTCTATAACTACTCTCTTTAAGAATTCATCTATAACATGCTGTTTAGAATCAGATATTATAAAATTTATTTTTATATCTAGCAAAGTTTGCTACCTGTTAGGTTAGTACTATTTATCATATTTTTTGTTTAGTAATGGCCACTTTTTTTTTTTTTTTTTTGAGTGGAGTCTTGCTCTGTCACCCAGGCTGGAGAACAGTGGAGCAATCTCGGCTCAGTGCAAGGTCTGCCTCCCAGGTTCACACCAAGTAATGGCCACATTTTTAATGCTAATATTTTTCTAAGAAAGCTCTATCTTGCTTTTCAGTGTCTTTGTGCTACTACAACATAAGAACTCTAATTTTTACTTCCATATTTCAGCAGTTAGCAAAATGCTACTCATAATGTGTACTCAGTGGATGTTGTGAGTAGGAATAATTTATTGTTAAAATAGTTGCTGCTATAATTCAATCAATACAATTACACTGAATATTTTATACGTAAAAAGAAACTAGTACTTATCTCTGATGAATCACTGTCAATTAAAAAAAAAACTATTTAAAAAATCAGATTGAGAATGCATCTGATAGACATTAGTCCCTACATTAAGATCTGCATGAGAATAGCTAGTGAATCTTACAATGCTTAGCACTGAGATTTTCATGAAAAACTTACTGTGTTTTTGGATAGTAAGGAAAATCGAGTTTTTGTTTTGTTTTGTTTGAGATGGAGTTTCCCTCTTGTTGCCCAGGCTGGAGTACAGTGCTGTGGTCTCAACTCACTGCAACCTCTGCTTCCCAGATTCAAGCAATTCTCCTGCCTTAGCCTCCTGAGTAGCTGGGATTATAAGTGCACGTTAACATGCCTAGCTAATTTTTGTGTTTTTGTAGAGACAGGGATTTACCATGTTGGCCAGGCTGGTCTTGAACTCCTGACCTCAGGTGATCTGCCCATCTTGGCCTCCCAAAGTGCTTAGATTACAGGCATGAGCCACCATTCCCAGCTGAAAATTTAAGTTTTTAAAGAAAACATTTTAAGGTCAGGTGTGGTGGCTCACGCCTGTAATCCCAGCACTTTGGGAGGCTGAGGCAGGCAGATTACCTGAGGTGAGGAGTTCAAGACCAGCCTGACAAACATGGAGAAACCCTACCTCTACTAAAAATACAAAATTAGCCAGGTGTGGTGGCGCATGCCTGTAATCCCAGCTACTCGGGAGGCTGAGACAGGAGAATTGCTTGAACCAGGTAGGTAGACATTGCAGTGAGTCAAGATCGTGCTATTGCACTACAGCCTGGGAAACAAGAGCGAAAATCCGTCTCAAACAAACAAACAAACAAACAAACAAAAAATTTTTAAACTATAATGGACTGTATGGTTTCTAGGACAGGTAGATAATATTCTAAGAGGTACCAAATACCTACTTATAGAAACAAATGGTCCTTGTACTCTATAGAGTTGCTCCTAAAGTGAGAGGAGTGCAGGACAGATGAGACAATGAATATGCACACTTATACTTTATATTAAGACAAGGGAAGAATTAACGTCTAGCTCTTTCTTGTAGTTGTCTTAATTTTTTAAAAAATGTTAAGAAAGAAATAAAATGTAAAGAATGATCTGCAATGGAAACATGGGGCATATATTGGTTGAGGATCATAAAATTTGACTCATTTAAGGAAGTACTTATCAACTGAACAAGTTCAATTAATAAGATACCTTTGTATTATTAGGGAGCAAACAAGAGGCAGTGCGCTATAATCAGTATTTAAACTTTTATATACCTATGAAACACCTGGGGATCATAAGATGTCAATTCTGGTTGAGTACGTCTGGTGTGGGGCCTGATATTTTGCACCCCTGACAAGTTCCAAAGTGAAGCTACGTGGCTTGTCCAAGGCCAACACTTGGAGTAGTAAACTGTAAAATTGAGATTAATCTAAGTCAAGGAAAAATGAAACACCAAAGAATTCTGTTCTAGGGGAAAAGATTTAACGTCCTAGTAGTTATTAAGGGAGGTGCCCAAAGTCCCAGCTGCTTGTGTGACTGAGGCAGGAGAATCGCTTGAACCCAGGAGGTGGAGGTTGCAGTGAGCCAAGATCGCACCACTGCACTCCAGCCTGGGTAACAGAGTGAGACTCTGTCTCTAAAAAAATAAATAAATAAATGATAAGTAAAGTCCTAAAAGTGTCTTTATTTTAAGGATGAGAGGGCTGGGTTCCCTTGTAGTTTAGAAACTAAAGGGGCTCAGAAGCCAAGAGAGCTCTATGAAGTTTCCCAGAGTAAAGACAGATTTAAGTATAAACCTGAGGGGCATGAAAGCTGCTTCCACCAAAGTGGCTAAAATTCAGCTTCTCCTCTGGCTCTGAACTCAGCTCAGAAGTGGCAAAATTCTTGAAAAGGCTTAAAAATCAGCTTAGAGATGTGTAAGGTAGTAAAAGTTCTGCCTATGTCACATATATAAAAGCAAGAACACCAGTTATACTGTCTGGTGTTAACTGGCAATATTGTCTTTAATCAATCCTGGTTCAAGGGAAGCTTCAGGTCTACATATTTCCAAAATCCAAAGAATAATCAAATTGTCACTAAAAAATACTTACATATTTAAAGGAGGCACTATGTTTATTTTTCTACAATGTTTGCTTTGACTAAATGTAGCTACTATGTACCAAACATAAGCTATTCACCTCGCACTGTAAGACCAGTATGTAAGTTAACTCTCCAATATTTTTATTCACATTTTCTACCCCCTACACCCATTTATGATGGATAAAACCAAGAATTAGTATTTATAATTAGCTTAAAGTAATATGCATATTAAGACTTAATTATAGAGATAACTCAATACTGAAATTAAAACATTAATTAGAAATTCTTCACTAAAAGTGTCTTGCTCACAGTTTACCCTAAATCTCTATTGCAATCTTTGAGTCCTCTGATTTTCTGATTGTAGCAATACCACTCAGCAGCTACATGAATTACAAACTTGATGTATTCGATAATCAAATCAAATTTAAGATGCGAGTTCTAGACTTGCATTGCCCAATATTGGAGCTTCTAGCCCCATATGAGTATATAAATTTAAATTAATTGAAAGTAAATACCCTAAAAAAAATTAATTTCCTCATCACATGAGCTACATTTGAAGTGCTCAGTAGCCATCTATAGCTGGTAAATACCATATTGGACAGCATACTCCTCTATATGAACACTTCCAGAACATTTCCAACATCAGAACAAAATCTATGGAAAAATTCAATCCTATTTTAATGTTTACAGATCTCCTATGCATTTGTAAACTTTTAAACAATGTTGTTATTTAGTTTATTACCTAACTCCTCACAATCATATGGAAATTCACATTTTAACGTGACTATATTTTATAAGTTACAGTCATTTTGATTTTTTTAGAGCCACAGCTGAAGTTAAAGACTTTAGGAACTTAAAACTTGTGTGTGGAATTAATTTATTCAATGGGATATAAAACGCAGTCCCCATTTTTGTCTTGGGTGGGATAAATCAAATTTTTAAGCTGAGTGGCACTAAGTTTCAGTAATCCATTTTACCATCTAATATATGATCGTCAGTACCACTGAAAATTTTTGTCCTTAAGGGAAATAAATCTCATTTCTTAATTAAGTAGGGAAATTAGTAAAATCTCTACATAGCATTTTTTTTGAAAAAGGATCACTGTCACTTAACTAAGCAGTAGCTCAGTATTCCTGAAAGGTCACAAGAGACTGCTTATATTAATGTAGCAAATTGCCACCTTGAATTGTTCAGCTAACAATTTTAAAAGCCATTACATTTAAGGATAGTAAAATTAGATTAACATGATCTACTATAATATTTCTTTCCACCAGAATTCATGCTAAAGTCATAAAGCTTTATGGACCACTCATCTCAATTGCTCTGTTGATATGATAAAATCTCTCCTCTTCATTAATCTAAAGTTCTTTCTCTGTAATTCACAAATATATTCTTTCTTTGGTTCCATCCACTGTCATTGCTTCTCTGAACTGAGTCCATTTCATATCACTCATTTCTTAATTTGTTTGACCCTTGAAGTTTTATTATCTGTCACTTTATCACATCTAATTTATATAAGCATTATTTTTGGGGTCTGGCCTAATTATTTTTTCTTATATATATTTTTCTCTTTCTCTCCTGCATACTTTTATGTTGACTTTATATTAGAAACTCTATTGCCAAAGTCACCCTGTGGGCTTTATGCTCTGGCTGCTAAATGCATATTTACTCTTTTGTGGCAATAAAAAGCAGCAATATCCAAACTCACAGTACACTTCTGAAAACAAGGAAGTTTCATATCAAGTTATTAAATCTGTAATAACTGTGAGTGCAAAATAAATATCAAGCCATTATTTACATTTATTGAAAATAAAAAGGTACTAAAATTATCTTCATATTTGGGTATACATATGTAAAAAATTACAAGTTAATGCTTTGAAACTTAAACTCTTATGAGTATAGAGGAGTCATCAAAATGATATGAGGAAAAAATTTTGAAAAAAGGCCATACATTAATATTATATTCAATTTAATTGAAAATGCTTGTATTAAATTCCAAGAAATTATTCTACCACCAAATTTAAAGTTGAAAGTGAGGAAAAGAGAGAGGTTAGTGACAATTACAGGTGAAAGAGCCTGTGTGACAGACAGAATATCGTGCTATTCTTAGAAATAAGAAAAGAAACTGCTTTGAGGTGGATCGTAGTGATGGTTAAACAGAAATCAAAGAGGAGAATGATGTTTAGCTAAATGGTCCTAAGCATAGATATTTTCTTCTGCAGTAGATCTTTCTCCACCACCCTCCCACTGTTTACTAACTTATTGTCTCCAACTTATACTATGAGCACATTGAGAAGAGAGAAGTGAGGTATGCAAATCAGATTTTATCTCTAATACCTTGATTCTTGCCTGGCAAGTAATTGTTTCTGTGTAATAATTCAATGACATTTTTAGAGAAATTGGTAGACTTATCAACCTGCCTCAAATAAAAATATTGTGCCTT
Organism: Colobus angolensis palliatus; assembly: GCF_000951035.1. Lineage (NCBI taxonomy): Eukaryota > Metazoa > Chordata > Mammalia > Primates > Cercopithecidae > Colobus > Colobus angolensis. The sequence continues at coordinate 4,672,153 of NW_012113475.1, read as the reverse complement.
TAAAAAATTTTTAATTTTCTGATGAAGGAGAAAAACATTTATAATAAATTATTCCCATTAAAAATCCCAAGAGCCAGAAATTACTGGGGTTCACTACGGATCTAAATTTTATTCCCAGCCAAAAATAATTATTCATGGTTTTTAAGGCTTTAAATTTAACCATTTGAAAGTTATTCTGTGGGTTCCTCCAGGTTAAAATGCAGGTAACTCATTAAAAAGTCAAAGAAATATGCTTAATTTGTGAGTATTGAATCCTTTGCTAAGCTTAAGTTTGACAAAGAGAAATGTACACAGGCCAAGTAAGAAAAAAGGTTATAGAAAATCTAGGAGCATTGGATATTGATTTACTTACTTCACAATTTTATAAAACCCTAAGAACCGACATAGTATCTGTCTGAATTCATATTGTTACTTCAGCCTTCATTGTATTCATTTAATATGTTGTGTTTTTTTTTTCCTTCAAGATGGCAGATAGATGACATGAACAAATGAGAAAAATATCCCATGATCATGAATCAGAAGAATCAGTATGGTTAGAATGACCACCCTGACTAAAGCAGTTTCTGATTCAATGCAATTCCTATTAAGATTACAATGTAATGCTTCCCAGAATTAGGGAAAAAAAAAATCCTAATATGGAACCAGAAAGGAGCCTGAATAACCAAAGCAATCCTAAGCAAAAAGAAAAAAGCTAGAGGAGTTGCACCTTACCTGACTTCAAATTATGCTATGAGGTATAGTAACCAAAATAGCATGGTACTGGTATAAATATCAACACATAGATCCATGTGTTAATCACTAAATAAAATCAACACGTAGATTTTTGTCACTGGATAAACATCAAAATATAGATCACTAGAACAGAGAATCCAGAAACGAAGCCATAGACCTATAGTCAACTGCTCTTTGATAAAGTCGACAAAAACATATGTTGGGCAAATGACACCCTATTCAATAACCGGTGCTGGGAAAATTGGACTGCCATATCCAGAAGGATAAAACTGGACCCCTACATCTCACATATAAAAAGATAACTCAGGCTGGATTAAAAACTTAAATGTAAGACCTGTAACTCTAAAAATAATAGAAGAGAACCTAGAAAAACTATTCTGGTCATTGGCCTAGGGAAAGAATTTATGACTGAGACCTGGAAAGCAAATGTAACACAAACGAAACAAGATAAATGGTACGTAAACTAAAAAGTGTCTTCATAACTAGTAGAAGACAAATAGCAAAGATCAGAACAGGACTAAATGAAACAGAGACCAAAAAATTACAAAGAATCAACAACACAAGAAATTATTTGAAAGGATGAATAAAATTGCTAGGCCACTAGCTACATTCAGCCAGAAACAAGGAGAGAAGATTCAAATAGACACAATCAGAAATGAAAAAGAAGACATTACAACTGATACTAGAGAAACACTAAAAACCCTCAGAGACTACTATGAATATCTCTACACTCATAAACTGGAAAACCTAGAGGAAATGAACGAATTTCTGGAAATAATATAACTTTTCAAGCATGTAGAAGGAAGAAATAGAAATCCTGAACAGAATATTAGGTTAGTGCAAATGTAATTGTGGTTTCTGCTGTTTCTTTCAATGGCAAAACCACAATTACCTTTGCACCAACATAATAAGTAGTGAGATTATATCTGTACTAACAAATAGATAAACAAACATACAAAGAACTTACACCAAGTCTATTAAAACTCTTCTTGAAAATTGAGCAGTAAATAATCATCCCTAGCACATTATACCAAGCCAATATCACCCTGATACAAAGCAAGACAAGGACACACACACAAAAGATAATATAGACCAGTATTTCTAGTGAACATACGTGCAAATATCCTCAACAAAATACTGAATCCAACAGCGCATCATAAAACAAAATAAAATAAAATAAAATACACCATGATCAGGTGGGTTTTATTCCAGGGATGCAAGAATGGTTCAATATATACAAATCAATAAATGTGATTCACTGCATAAACAGAATTAAAAACAAAAATCATATGAAACTATAAATATTCTAGAAGAAAACCTAGGAAAAACTCTTTTGGACGTTGGCCTAGGTAAATAATTGATGACTAGGACCTCAAAAGCAAATGAAACCAAAGTAAAACTAGGGAAGTATGACCGAATTACACTAAAAAGTCTCTGCACAGCAAAAGTTATAATCAATAAGAGTAAACAGGCAACTATAGATTGGGAAAATATCTTTAAACTATGCAACTGAAAAATACTAATATCCAGAATTTACAAGGAACTCCGTGCAACAACAAACATATGAAAAATTGCTCAGCACCACTAATCGTCCGAGAAATGCAAATTAAAACCACAAGATAATCATTTTACGTAAGTCTGAATGGCTATTATTAAAAAGTTAGAAAATAACAGATTTTGGCAAGGATGTGGAGAAAAGTCAATGCTTAGTCACATTTGATGTGAATGTAAATTAGTGCAACCTCTACGGAAAACAGTATGGAGATTTATCAAAGAACTAGAGCTACAACTACTATTCAATCCAGCATCCCGCTATGGGATGTCTAATCCCCCCGCCCCCCCCAAAATATTATTATATAAAATGTACCTGCATTCACGTTTGCAGCAGCACTCTTCACAAGAGTAAAGATAAGGAATCAACCTAAGTATCTAAAACAGATGACCGGATAAAGAAAATGTGAAATACACACACACACACGAATACTACTCAGCCATAAAACAGAATCAAATCAAATCATGTCTTCTGCAGCAATATGAATGAACTGGAAGGCATTATCTTTTTTTTTTTTTTGAGACGGAGTCTCGCTTTGTCGCCCAGGCTGGAGTGCAGTGGCGCGATCTCGGCTCACTGCAAGCTCCGCCTCCCGGGTTCATGCCATTCTCCTGCCTCAGCCTCCCGAGTAGCTGGGACTACAGGTGCATGCCACTACGCCCAGATAAGTTGTGTGTGTGTATGTTTAGTAGACATGGGGTTTCACCATGTTAGTCAGGATGGTCTCAATCTCCTGACCTCATGATCCACCTGCCTTGGCCTCCCAAAGTGCTGGGATTACAGGCATGAGCCACCACACCCAGCCTGGAAGCCATTATCTTAAGTGAAATAACTCAGAAACAGAAATTGAAATACTTCATGTAATCACTTATAAGAGGAAGCTAAATAATTGCACACATGCACTTACAGTATGAAAGAACAAACACTGGGTGGGATGGTGAGAGGAGGGTTGGAGATGAGAAATTACTTATGGATACAATGTATACAATTCTGATGAAGGTAAACTAAAAGCCCAGACTCTGCTGTAACACAATATATCCATGTAACAAAACTGCACTTGAACCCCCTAAATTTATACAAAAAAGTACATACAACGTTAAATGATTGCCTCCGCCCCTAGCGTCCTGCAATCTGCTGTAAACTGAACAACCAAAATGATCTTGTTAAAAGCCACTTTGTGTCACTCAAAGTCTGTTAGAGCTTTCACATCTAAAAAGGAATTAAAGTTGACAATGACCTTTCTTACTGTATTCCTACCCATCTTTCTCTAACCTCACCTTCCCCTGCTATTTTCCCTATTTACTCTTCAGCTGGTCCTGAAAGTCATCAGGCACGTTTTCAAATTTACATCCTTTCCCCTCCATCTCTAGAACACTCCTCTCCCATCTAATTTCTTGACCATTCCTTCACCTCCTTGACTAGGGCTAGGACTAATTACAAGCAACTCTCCTCCATAAACCTGATCTTTGTGACCCTGTTTTTTCTCTATAGGAATTATCATCTTCATCTTCCATCAGGCTATAAAATGTATTTTTTCATTATGTTTATTGCTATCATTGTTCTTGCTCTTCCACAAAAGTAGATCTTTTGTTTCATCAGCTTTCGTACAAGTAAAAACCCACAGCAAATATTGCTTATTGATGGCTTTCATTTTGCACAGTAGCATTCAACATTGTTTTTGCTTCTTTTTGGTCTGAAGATCTGAAGATCACAGTGTTCTTCTTGTTTGTAAAAAAATGTAAATGAATAAAACAAAAATAACAAACAATTACAGAACTCGGACTATTAAATCAACTAGTTAATGCATCCTGATACAGGCTTAGGAAATACCAAGTCCTGTTGAATAACTAGAATGCACAGGTCACGTAATGGAAGTAACTCAAGACTGATATTACTTCTCAGAAATTCAACCACTTGTGATAATGACTTAGGACGCTTCCTCAGAATATCCCTTGTTGGAAGCCTGTATCCTAGTGAATACTTTCCAAGACAATGAACCAGAAAAAATAAAAACTAAACATAGCTAAACTTTTTCAGAAAACTGAAAAATAAATATGCAAACAAGCAAAATAAAAAAGGAAAACAAAAGACAGATTTACAAACATACAAGAAAATATAAACTAAAAACAATTATAAAAGAATGCTTATCGATTAAAGTATAAATTATTCCTATTATTAAAATTAACGTTTGACCATTTAACAGAATTGAATTCAAAATTTCATTCTTTTCAAAATGCTACTCTCTCAAATATAAATCTAAACAGGCATACTTTCTCAGATACACTGATGTTAAATTTTGATATTGAAGATGATTTCATATGATTTTATATACACAAACATTGCATTATACAGATATAATGAGTTATGTTGTATAAAACTCTTTGTAATTGGAAAAGTCTACATAAAATTAAAGTTATTTTTTAACATGCTTCTACTAATTGCCTTATTTTGTACCATATTTCGAGTAGAAAAATAATGGGAAAATTGCTTTCCAGTAACCATGCACATTTCCCATTGAAACCTGTTAAAGGTTACACATGAGTATAAAAGGATGGTATCTGGCCCATAATGTGCTCAAGATCTAATTTACAGTACCCTGTAAGCACTACATTAGTAATAATAATCAAAGCTCAGAGGATTGGCAATTTTGCTGAAGCATCCGGATTTTTAAAATCTGAACTACCCGAAGTTTTAAAGGCTCTCTCCTTTTTCTCTCTCCTTCTGCAATCATCCAATTAAAAGAATCTTTTCCCCTGATGCAAAGCAGTGTAATTTCACAGAAGTTTTATGCTACATTTAACAGCTCAGGGTTTTAAGCTAATAAAAAATAGATTGTGAAGAGACAAGAATATACAGTATATGTTTGGAAGTGACATGTAATATCTTCTATTATCATCAGGAGAAAATGAAATTGTATTTCATGGTTTGCTGCTTTTAGAAATCATTGGGAAAAAATTGTGTTATTTATTTCAAGTCTATCAGAGCTAAGTTCTATATATGGTTAAAAATGGATGTGTAACTACATTTCTTTGTTTTTCTGGCAACTCAAAACTTTTAGGGACAAAATGTTTATGTTCTCATTTTATTGGGTATGGGGAAGAAAGTATGGATATGCATCTTTTCTTTTAGGGATGTTCACATGAAATTTTTTTCATGCAGTCAGGACATTAATATATCCCATGTATTTTCAGCAAAATGATCAGTGAGAAATAACTAGAATATATGAAAAATAATTGTGTGGGCTTGAACTTGTTTTGTGTTTTCATATATATCATCTACAACTTTTTTTAACTTATAATTTTTCAGATGAAGTAAATATTAAAACGTAAAGAAAATATAGTTTTGGATATGTGAGTCTCTTCCTAAGCTGGAAAACTGTATATGTTTGCTTAGCCAAAATTTAGCATCCTAAATCATCTAAGCTTATGTTTCTAAATGTTGTACTTCATTCCTATGTGATCTTAGGAGAATAAGCATATATTTTCATTGTGGTCTTTTTCCCAGTTTTCCATTTCAAGGGAACTTCTCTCTGATTACAAAAGAATCAGGGACAGAGCTAATGAGGTTTGATTTCATTTCCATTTTTCGTTGTGTTCCAGCAATATTTCCAAGCCTCTCCAAACCTAAGAAGGAATACATTTCCTGAATAGTTACACACTCGAATGACTTTCTCAAATTAGGGAAGACCCAATATTCTAAGTTCAAATTTGTCAGCGAAAGCCTTTCTGTTTACAATAACTATTCTGCAATACAACTAAGAAAGCCAGGGCACCCATGTGTAACTCCTGCTGGAAATGCCATTACAGATTCTGAAAGAAAGTAGAGTGACAAAAAAGGGAAATAGATGTTGACTTAAAAATAAACTCCCATTCATTCTAAATTACTTTAAAAAAAAAAAAAAAGGAACTTGTCCTTTCCCTAAAAGTACAATGTTTTGTATGATTGAGAATAGTTTATACACAAAATCACAGGCTTAAAATCTGAATAGTATTAAGGAGATAGATAGTTATTTTTCATTAACTTTGAAATTAGTGCAGAGAACTTGGAGAGACATGGGGAGAATTTGTTTAGGGAAAAAGCAGGGAAGGCAGCTACTGTTCATTCAGCACCATTGCAGGCAGAGACATTTAAAATAATATGATTTAATAAGTCTCTGAAGAAGGTAAGCATTAGGACCCTCATTACCAGATTAGAAACAGAAACATGCAGAGTCTTAAGGAGTTCACCCAGCAAACAGGAGGGTCATAATTGAAGCCTGGGTTTGGGACGGGCACAGTGGTTCACACCTATAATCCCAACTTTGGGAGACCGAGGCAGGTGGATCACTCGAGGTCAGGAGTTCAAGACCAGCCTGGCAAACATGGTGAAACCCCATCTCTACCAAAAATACAAAATTAGCTGGGAGTCGTGGTGCATACCTGTAATCCCAGTTACTCGGGAGGCTGAGGCAGGAGAATTGCTTGAATCCGGGAGGCGGAGGTTGCAGTGAGCCAAGATCACGCCACTGCACTCCAGCCTCGGCGACAGAGTGAGACTCCATCTCACACATGCAAAAGAAACAAAACCTGGGTTTGTCTGACCATAACATTCAATCTAATGAACCACATAATGAATCTGCTTTGAAACTTCTGTTTTAAAGAACTGAGAAATTATTTTGATGTAAGTGAATTCAATGTAGCAGCTGTATTAGGCAAGGTGTGTTCTTGAATACATCAGTTTTTCAATCAAATATATATATGTATCTCATATTATAAAATATGATAACTTCAAACAATTGGAAATCTCATAATAAAGATAGACATATATGATCAGGTTACCAGAATTCCTGAACTAGTGAAAGTTCTTTGAATAAGGGCCAAACAATATTTTCTTTATTTTTAGAGGTAAAGTGAGAGGCAATAAATTAGCAAAACAATTATCAACCAAAATTCCATGGTATGCTTTTTCTATCAGGATTTTATTTACAGCAGAAACTTTTTATTCTGTGTTTCCTTGCTACTATCTGAATTCTCATGAAATCACATTGAATACAGCCCCAAGGAGGAACACCTGGCTATGTGGCCCTTGAATACATATCGCCTTGGGCCTCTGGTAGGCTTTCTCAGAAATTAGACCATATTTGTTTTGCATTTTTATGACTTTTTTAAAAAACTTCTCTTTTTAGTATTTATGGAGTTGTATAAACCTCACAGCACAATTATACTTACATAGGCATGGCACCTTTTAGTCATGATGGAATTTACATACTAAAATGCTTTTAGTGCATTTTTAGAACTTCCTTACTGTCCCCTAAATCAAAAATAATTCATTTTGAACTAAATTATTTCATTTTTCTTTTATGTAAATCATGGCTAAAATACTGACAAAAGGGGAGTTGTATAATTACTTTGAATACATAAAAATTCCAGGTATTGCTAGAATGTTAGTGGAAAGAAAAGTAAATCAGACACATTGGGTTTGTTGCTCATTGATTGACACTTAATAGATTTTTTACCGTGGGCAAGTTATTTAACACTGTTACTCCCTGATTTCTTCAGTTCATAATGGTACTGACTTAACAGGAAATTTATATAAAGTGCCTGGTACAATGTCTGGCACAGTAGTTAGTTAATACATTCTAAGGATTTTAGTAACAGATAATAGAACATTCAACCCAATATGAGATTCTTTATAAACTACACTCTATTTTAATATTTTTTTAAGCACAGAAGACAGCTTATTTTATTACTGGATAACTCAAATTTTGAGGATGTACATCCTTTTTCATTGATCCCAATTTGGTCTACCTGAAACTTCTACCTTCCTATATCAGATAGAGCCTTTGATCTCTAAATAATGAAGAGAAGTCTCTCTAAATAATGAAAAATCTTACATAGCTTGTTTCCCTCTTCTCTTGTAAGCTAAACATCTTTCAGTATAGATACATATATATGTATATAATATAAATATTATATACATGTATATATATAAATATATCTGTATAAAATATAAATATATATGTATATTTATATATATGTTTTCTACATGATGTGTCATTTAGGGCTCTTTGGATTTTGACTTAAGTAAACATTCTTTCTTTAACCCGTGTACTGGAGTAGATCTACTAGCTACAGGTTTGGTATAACCAGAAGCTCAAATTACATCTTTAGAACCTTGTTTTGCCATCTTCAAAACTTGTCTTACCTTCTACCCCATGTTGGCTTCACAGATTTATCCATTTCAATATTAAGATAGTTCCAGTTTTGTGACTTCATAACTCTAAATTTAGTGGAAAAGATAGAAAATGTCCCCAGCCAATCCTTATTAATCACAGTATTAATCCCTGTGGTCATGGCAAATATAATACATTGATTAATTTAAATATTGGAGACAGATTTAACATAACATATATAAACTAACTGGGTTCAGGCCAGTTAGAATGGACGCTGGTCATAAATAGCAATTATGGCTGCACAGTGCATCTTTACTGATCTTAACTCTATTTCAAGAACTCCCTTTGACCTGCCCAAGAAGCACACTGTAGAGTCAACTTTACCCTAAATAGAAGGATTAATAGGGGAAGAAGTCTTGATTCTCAGGAGGGGATCAGGTTTATGGCCACCATAAAATGAAGACTGGTTGAGTAATCTGGATAGTAAAAACAAGCATGATTCACTAAACAAGATTCTGAGAACTTTCAACAATCTTATTATTTTTCTGAATTTATTTCAGTTAGACAATTGTTCTATTAAATGTGTTCTCCATAATTAAGTACTCATCATGAAGTCTGAGCAATATAGTACAGAGTAGGACTATTACCTGTTTTTGCCTAAAATCTATCTTTCTATTAATTAAGCTCCAGATTATTGCAATCACTGATATTCTCCATTTGAAATATTGTCAAGGTGGGTCCCCCAGGACTCTGTGCTTGTAGTTTATTTATATATTTTTTTAACATGAAACTTCAAAAGTAAAACCCCTGATTTATAAATTATAGACCTACTTGGTTTACAGTATATCCTCCTGGCCATTCAAGATAACACTAAACATTCATACAACTTCAAGCACTAACTCATCATCTAGAACATTAAAAATATCATATTCAGTCACTGAAAAATAATGAGCAAATAAACATCCAATCATGGAAAAGCTAATAAAAGAAGACCACCTTAACACAGTAAAGGAGACCTTCTTGCTATACTTGTGTGAACACTATTTGGGTAGGTTTGATCAACTAGTTATGAATGTACTTTTGTCCATATTTCTCTACCATGTGGACAAAAATATAATGTGTTTTTGTTAAATGCCTAGTAAAAATTAAAGACCACTATTTTCATCCAGCTTCTTGAGCTGACATAGCTGTAACCAAAAGACTTGCTAGCTTGTAGTTATTTATTTTCTTATTACCCACAGTCTAGGTAATTAATTATCAAATTTAAAAGTTTACTGGGTCCACATCAAGCTCACTGGCCTAGACACTGAAGGATCCATTTTCCACTTAGATTTATGATATTCTCATTCTTATGCAGAACTTGGAAATTTAAGATTCCAAAATAACACATCATCAACCCTACATTATCCTGAAACGTATTATCTGCATTTCAACTTATCCTCATAAATCTCATTTTCAAGTTCTGACTTCTATAATTAAGCAGAGTGGGTGATGAAGTCTTCTGCTACTGCGTTCTTACTTAATTTCTTTCACCTGTGCCAGCTGTGGCACAGTAGGAAATCTTTTAAACAGAAATAATTAATTATCTCTCTACACCCAAGAAAAGCAAGGAGCCAAGATTTAACAAACTGTTAAGATTAAGATGGAAAAAAAGTTCCACATGGGCTACTGTGTTATAATATCGAAGCATACTTTTGGGATCATGCTGTTCTAACCCTTTCATTTTGCAGGTGAGAACACAAGAAGAGAAGTTCAGTGACTTGCCTAATGTCTGATAAATAGAAAGGGTCAGAGCCAGAACATGGGCTCAGGATTTACGTCAATCCAGAGACCTTCCTATTTCCCCACCACATCCCTTGGTTGAAAAGTGATAATGTAACCAATATGGAATAAAGAGTTCTGAAGGAATGAACAAGAAGGAGCAGATGGTTAACTTTATTTATTCATCCATTCAGGCATATATTCATTTTAATTTTCATCAGTGAGCATCCACTTCTGCTAGTCATGGGTTTAAACTCTATGGAGTATAAAGATAAGTAGGGTAGGCACTATACTCAGAAAAAAATCGACATTCCGACTTTTACTGTTACAGAGGATATACACTGTAGCTTTATGTTACCTTGACAAAAGTAAATACAAGTCCAAGAAAAAGAAAACCAGCAACATATACATTCAAGTATCAATTTGCAAAGTATTTTGGTTCCTTTAATTAATATTGTCTTTTCAGGCTATAAAAATAATGCATTTCTTTCCAATTTTATTTCTTGAGAATTCATATTTCATGTTTGCTGCAATGACATGCTGCATGCTGTTTTATTTTATGCCAAACAGTTTAATGTTAGTAAATTGTTCCTTTTAACAAATAAAATTACTTTTAAAGTGTCAACAACTTTACAAATCTGTAATAATCTATAGTTTTCACAGTGGAAATGTAGATCATTTGGCAAGACCTCATACTATGAATTTTATCATTAAATGATTTTATATCTTAAAAATTTATGTGTTCCCAAATGAATTTTCTATCAGTTGTTTTTTAAATTATGTTTATGTTTTTCTTATTAATTTCTCCAATCTCAGGGTCATGAACTGGCAATTAATGAGTGCATTAGCAATGTGATGGCTAATATTTGTGGCCTATTCTCTTTAACCAGCACTGTGAATGAAGAATGAGCTGCCACATTTTCAGAGAAAATACATTTATTCTCACACATAATAATATAGCTTGCATAATATATTTCTATAACAATTAAGAAAATATCTCTCTGAACAAATTTTTCAAAAAACAATGTATTTGAAAACATCATTTACCCCCGAATAAGTTCCCTCCATTTTTTTTTAATAGAATAGCTTAAACCAAGACCAGCCTGGCCAATATGGTGAAACCCCATCTGTACTACAAATATAAAAATTAGCTGGGCATGGTGGCAAGTGCCTGTAATCCCAGCTACTCAAGAGGCTTAGGCAGGAGAATTGCTTGAACCCTGGAGGTAGAGGCTGCAGTGAGCCAAGATCACGTCACTGAACACAAGCCTGGGCAACAAGAGAGAAACTCCGTCTCAAAAAAAAAAAAAAAACAACCAACCAAACAAATAAAAACCACCTATGACTGTTTTCATGTTCAATATTTTCATAATCGAATATAGTTACAATATGTGTCTGTTTAGAGATACTTTTGGATGCAAAATACATTATAAGAGGCGTACTTTCAAAGGTAAAATAATGGGAATCTCTCAATATGTTAATGCAATATTTAAGAAAACAGGAAAGAATATTTGACGTTAGAACTGCCCTTGAAAAATCTGACTTTAATGGCCATTTATGCATTACATATATCAGAGATGGAAAATAATTATATGTGCAAGTGTGACTCAATAAGTGGGCTCTGTACTCTGCACCCCCAGTACTTATGACTCTTATGACGCTGATGTAACAATTCATTCTCAGATAGGCAAGTCTGTCCCAGATTCTGGCTGCAAAACATAACAGCCTATGCTGATTCTACTTTAGGAAAATTTTACATCTTCCTTTCTATGTACCTAGCTTATTAAAATAGAAAATAGGCTGTTTTCACCCAGTACGTGTGCTAATTTTCTTTAAAAAATTTGCTGCTCAGCACTAGATGACAACCTGATGACTAGCATAAAGGAAGGCAATCTCTCCCTTTCTTTTCCAAAACACTTCACACTTCTTATTTAGAGAACAGACAGAGAACAGAGCCTTGTGGTTCATCCAGGACTTCTCTCTTTACTTTGCTTAGTCTGCTATTTGTATCTGGAGATCATGTCTAATTTCTTATTCCTTTTATATCATCAGTGTGTAATACAATGCCCGGCACATAACAGCATAACAGGTACTGATACATTTTTAAAACTGAAAATTAATTGCAACACTATTAATTGCTTCTGCTTCTTTTTTTTCTTAGAGTTCTGGGATACCTGTACAGAATGTGCAGGTTTGTTAAATAGGCATACACACGCCATTGTGGTTTGCTGCACCCATCAACCCATCATCTACATTACATATTTCTCCCAATGCAAAACCTCCCCAAGCCTCCCCAACCCCCAACAGGTCCCAGCGTGTGATGTTACCCTCCCTGTGTCCATGTGTTCTCATCATTCAACTCCCACTTATGACTGATAACATGCGGGGTTTAGTTTTCTGTTCCTGTGTTAGCTTGCTGAGAATGATGGTTTCCAGCTTCATCCATGTCCCTGCAAAGGACATGAACTCATCCTATTTTATGGCTGCATAGTATTCCATGGTGTATATGTGCCACATTTTCTTTATCCAGTCTATCATTGATGGGCATTTTGGTTGGTTCCAAGTCTTTGCTATTGTGAATAGTACTGCAGTAAACATATGTGTGCATGTGTCTTTATAGTAGAATGACTTAAAATCCTTTGGTTATATATCCAGTAATGGAATTGCTGGGTCAAATGGTATTTCTGGTTCTATATCCTTGAGGAATCACTGTACTATCTTCCATGATGGTTGAACTAATTTACACTCCCAACAGTGTAAAAGCGTTATTTCTCTGCATCCTCTCCAGCATCTGTTGTTTCCTGACCTTTGAATGATTGCCATTCTAACTGGCGTGTGATGGCATCTCACTGTGGTTTGATCTGCATTTCTGTAATGACCAGTGATGATGAGCTTTTTTTTTTTTTTTTATATGTTTGTCAGCCACATAAATATCTTCTTTTGAAAAGTGTCTGTTCATATCCTTCACCCACTTTTTGATGAGGTTGTTTTTTCCTTGTAAATTTGTTTAAGTTCCTTGTAGATTCTGGATATTAGACTTTTGCCAGATGGATAGATTGCAAAAATTTTCTCTCATTCTGTAGGTTGTCTTTTCACTCTGATGATAGTTTCTTTTGCTGTGCAGATGCTCTTTAGTTTAATTAGATCCCATTTGTCAATTTTGGATTTTGTTTCAATTGCTTTAGGTGTTTTTGTCATGAAGTCTTTGCTCACACCTATGTCTTGAATGATATTGCCCAGGTTTTCTTCTAGGGTTTTTTTATGGGTTTAGGTCTTACTTTTAAGTCTTTAATTCATCTTGAGTTAATTTTTGTATAAGGTGTAAGGAAGGGTCCAGTTTCAGCTTTCTGCATGTGGCTAGCCAGTTGCAGTCCCATTTATTAAATAGGAAATCCTTTCTCCATTGCTTGTTGTCAGGTTTGTCAAAGATCAGACAGTTGTAAATGTGTTGTGTTATTTCTGAGGCTTCTGTTCTGTTCCATTGGTCTATATGCCTGTTTTAGTACCAGTACCATGCTGTTTTGGTTACTGTAGCCTTGTAGTATAGTTTGAAGTCAGACAGTGTGATGCCTCCAGTTTTGCTCTTTTTGCTTAGGATTGTCTTGGCTGTATAGACCCTTTTTTGGTTCAATATGAAATTTAAAGTAGTTTTTTCTAATTCTGTGAAGAAAGTCCGTGGTAGCTTGATGGGAATAGCATTGAATCTATAAATTACTTTGGGCAGGATGGCCATTTTCATGATATTGATTCTTCTTATCCATGAGCATGGGATATTTTTCCATTTGTTTGTGTTCTCTCTTATTTCCTTGAGCAGTGATTTGTAGTTCTTGAAGAGGACCGTCACATTCTGTGCAAGTTGTATTCCTAGGTTTTTTATTCTTTTTGTAGCAATTGTGAATGGGAGTTGACTTATGATTTGACTTTCTGTTTGTCTATTATTGGTGTATAGGAAAGCTTGTTACTTTTGCACATTGATTTTGGATCCTGAGACTTTGTTGAAGTTGCTTATCAGCTTAAGGAGTTTTTGGGCTGAGACGATGGGGTTTTCTAAATATACAATCATGTCATCTGCAAACAGAGACAATTTGACTTTCTCTCTTCCTATTTGAATACCTTTATTTCTTTCTCTTGACTGATTGCCCTGGCCAGAACTTCTGCTTCTTTATAATGGTACATATATCTAATGAGATACACATAATAGAAGTTTTAGGTAAAGTTTAATATGTAAACAGTAAAAATTACTTCCTCTTAAATACCTTTCTGTATATAAACGTTTATTTCCAGGAGATGAACAACATATTTTTCCTAAGAGAGTGACAAAGAATCTATTCAGGCCATCTAAAACATAGGTCTTGGTTTGCACTGCAGTAGCATTCAGTAAAACAACAACAACAGTTTCTATTTTAAATCTAAAGACTAAATAAGAGAAGATAAAGAAAAGACAATTATCAAAATACAATAAAATTGACCTTTAAAATGTATGTATGTGCTCATATACAGATAATATGTAGCATGGAACATTAATTTTTGGGTTTTTTTTCCTTCCAAGTGACTTAATAAGTAAAAAAATCTGCTTTATTTACATTAAAAATAACTGATAAGTGGATCACTATATGGTTGTCAGCTGCTAGATAAAGGGTGCAGGGGAAACATATTATAAAATGTTTGAAGTCTAAAAATTTCAAATGATTAAAATTTCATCTGAACATCAAATAGGAATATTAATAAAGTTATTTCTAATATGTTAAATATATGCATTCTATTTTTCTACATACCTTCTGTGCACTTGCAATAATACAATTGATTATATGGTGTGTAAAATTACACATATATTTACTGAAAGACTTTAGTTTCATCCCCCCAGTCCTACAAGAATATCACCACATACCACTGGCAGTATTACATTCTCATCCTTAATAACACTTTCAAGCAAATCAAGGTTTCACATGTGTGACTGTCAGCAGAAAGGTGTTGAAAAATCATTTTAACCCCAGGCTTGGTTGACTGGGCGAACTCAAAAGACCACAGACTTCTAGACTAGCCAACTAATTATATGAATAATTACTTTCTTACTAAATATCTAAATCATTAAATACTACCCCCCAAGACCTCTTCTGAGCCTTTCATTCTACCCTAAGATGTTGCATCTCTAATAAGTACATTTATTATGTGTTCTTGAGTTAATAATTAGAATAAATGACAGTTTTAAACTATAGATACAATATAATCATTTGAATACCAGAAAGTTGAGAAAGACGAAATAACACTTCTTTTCATAAACTTTTATCTTTGAACAAGTTAAGCTGGATGATTCATCATATACTGTATAGGCTGCATCATATTCCTTCAAACCCTAGGTTTCATAGATACTACCACACTTGTTTATTTATGAATTGATTTATTAATTCAGATAACATATATACATGGTTTATTCTGCATTATTCTTTGTGTTAAGCACTAGAAAACAGATGTATAGAAATAGTATGTGCATGAAATGAGAAGCTATTATTAGTGAGAGAACATGGCATAAAAGAGGACAGAAAGAAATAAAGACAATGAGTTAGAAAATTTGAAAACGCATAGTTCAGCCAGAACTTAAGGACAGAATCAGATTTTAAGAAAACAAGAGAGAAAAAGGTAAAGATAATAGGAGGCACTTTGAAAATATTTTGCCAATATTCTCTTTTCATCAATAGTGAAAGCATCCAAAAAACACAGGAGAAATCTGATTAAGGAAAGATCTTAGTCAAAACTATGCTCCCTCTACTCTACTTTGTAGTAGACCTGGTCCTAGAACCATTATCTAATGATGACACTGTGATATGAAAAGCATCATGCAATTAGAGACAGAGATCAGAATCAAGATCCAGTTGATTCTAACTAGGGAGAAGATGTTCTAACGCACTTGAGAGGGGTGCACAATGAGTGACACAATGAAGGTGACACAAATGATTTCTGCACATAAGTACTGGAGCCAGAACCTTACAAGGAACTTCTCTGATGTGCTGCTACTTCTACCAACTTTCTTCAATCCAGAGCTGGCGAAAAACAAAACAAAACAAAAACAAAGATATGCAAATTTCTAATCTCTGCTTTTCTACTTACCAGGCACCAAGCTCTGTAAAAACAAACCCAGTAATTAGGTATGTTGAGTTGGGGCACCCTCTGACTGTCCTATGTAAGGATACTGAGCCATCCAGACATTATGTTGCTAAGCTTTCTCTCTTTACCATCTCTCAGGAGATTGTAGATCTCCAGTATGGGAAATAGCACAAGGAACCAGCAATATTGGTAACAATATGAACAAAAACACAAAACACCATCATAACAGTACTGTGGGTTTATGTGGCCTTTTACAGATATCATATGTAGAGTTATTTACGTTAATACAGCAAGGAAATTGAAGATAGGATATAATTGTAAAAGGGAAGCAATAATATATAGTAATATATAGATTAGTGATTTCAACAGGTTTTTTGTTTTGTTTTGTTTTGTTTTGTTTTCAAAAATAATAGCAAGGTAAGGGCCAGGCACGGTGGGTCATGCCTGTAATCCCAGCACTTTGGGAGGCCGAGGCAGGTGGATCACAAGGTCAGGAATTCGAGACCATCCTGGCTAACATGGTGAAATCCCATCTCTACTATAAATACAAAAATATTAGCCAGGTGTGGTGGCAGGGGCCTGTAGTCCCAGCTACTTGGGAGGCTGAGGCAGGAGAATGGTGTTAACCAGGGGGGCAGAGTTTGCAGTGAGCCAAGATTGTGCCACTGCACTCCAGCCTGGGCGAGAGAGTGAGACTCCATCTCAAAAATCAATCAATCAATCAAATAATAATAATAGCAAGGTAAGATATTTCAAATTTAAGAATTCTCTGGTCAAATATAAAGTTCTTTCTTGGATATTTTTCTTGGAGACAGGGAGAGGCATACCTCATTTCATTATACTTCACTTTATGGCACGTCAAGGCTATTGTGTTTTTTACTAATTGAAAGTTTTTGGAAACCCTGCATCTAAAAATCTATTGTGCCCACTTTTCCAGCATCTCCTCTCTTGCTGTTTGTGTGTCTCATTTTGGCGATTCTTGCAGTATTTCAAACATTTTCATTATTATTATATCTATTATGGTGATCTATACTCAACGATCTCTGGTGTTACTATTGTAATTGTTTTGAGGTGCCACAAACCATGCTTACATAAGATGGCAAAATTAATTAATAAATATTGTGCTGGTTCTGGCTGCTCCACCCACTGGCTATTCCCCAATATTGTTTTGACTCAGGAAATAGGCCTCTTGAGGCTTATTATTATTAAGATTATTTTGTACTAGAAAGGGTTGAAAGTTGTAATTGCAATTGCAAGTCCACATTTATTAAAAATAAACCAAAATTTACAAAAGAAAATCATGAGAATCAAGATATTGATCTTGCATTAAGAACATTTAGCTTATAATTCAATTGAACTTTCTTAAAAAACAAAGAAATAGTATATTACCATGTGAAAGATATGTTTTAACACAGTCGGTTCCTACTTGAGAGTTACTATACCCATAACAGGTTCACAGAGAGCAATACAGCCACCACTTGGGCTATTTCCAAACAGTCTAATATAAACTGCATATTAGCCAAGTGCACAAATTAAGTAAATCAAAGTTCCTTTTCTTTTGGCCAGAATTACAACTCAAAGTGGTGAAGAAGACAACTTCACTCTGATCAGAAGTTCTAACTATCAATCAAAAAGTAATTTCTGAGAGTCATCTTAAAACAAAGGATCCCCAAACAACAAAAAAGTGGGGGAAGAAACAACTGGTTTAAAACTTACCAACATGTTCTTTAAACAACAGAACCATCACAGCCAAAAGCAAGGAATATGTTTTATTTTGAAATGAAAAGTACCATCAGTCCAGCCCACTTTCCATTCTTGGCGTTTTAGATACTTCTCACAAAAAGTGCTAAACATATTTATAGCAACGTGCACAAGTGAGATCTGAGTTAATCTCAAATCCAGACACAAAAAATCTGAGGCTAAGCTTTAATTCACAACAAGTTTTACAATTCCCTCCACATATCCATAACATGGGTGTTCTCAAAATCACACAACAATAAGGAAAGGCCGTTGCAACCAGAACACCCCCAGGCTCAGCTCTGTCAGCATTGGCAAAGGAAAATGATCAGATAAAACCTACAAAGACAGTAGAAACATGACCACCAAACCTCAGATCATTAATTCATAAAAGTACAGCCTTGCAACATGTTGTACTCCCTTAGCTCTATCCTGACAAGGACTGAAGATGTCGTATGGGTGATTACAAACGAGGCAAAACCATCAAGTTTAACTTACTTATTAACAGTTTTTTTTTTATTTCAATAAATTTATTTTGATGGTTGAATCGTTTAAGAGGAGAGAAGAATCTGTTCATGTTTTTCAACTTGTTTCAGAAACTCTGTGCAGCAGTAATTAATCCTATACACCTTTATTTAAAATACTTTGCCTTTTAGATGCTATTTTTTTTTGAGACCAAATGTCACCAGCTTATCATCTACATTGATAATACTATTCTCACAATATTTCTCAACTGACACTGTATGGATATACTTAGTAATTATTTTCACAGAAAGCATTACATTCTGATTCAACATGAAATTTTTAAATAGCATTATTATTAATTGAGAAGAGCTTCCACTCAATTCCATTAGCCCTTCAAGTGAACATTAAAGGAAGTTTCAGGTGGCTAGAGTTAACTGGTTGTATTCTGGAAAGAGGCAGAGTTTCAATGCTCAATAGGCCTCCCTATTCCCTGAGGCAAAACAATATTGAAACTAGGCCAGTGGAAAGTCCTACAGTGGCCTCTAAGAGTTCAAGTGAAAGGAAGAACTGCACATTCCTTATTTTAAAATCAAAGCTAGACACAATTAAGCCTCGAGAGGAAGGCATGCTGAATGCCAAGACAGGACAAAAGCTAGGCCTCTTGCACCGAGCAGTTAGTCAAGTTGTGATGCTGAGGAAAGGTTCTTGAAGGATATTAAATGTGTTACTCCAGCGAACATCACAGATAAAAAGAAAACCAAACATTCTTGTTGATGATATAGAGAAGGTTTGAGTGATCTGGATAGAAGATCAAACTAGCCACAACATTCCCTTAAACCAAATCCTAATGCAGAGCAAGACCCTAACTCTCTTCAACTCTGTGAAGGCTGAGGGAGGTAAGAAAGCTGCAGAAGAAAAGTCAGAAGATAACAAAGATTGTTTCCCGGATTTTAAGGAAAGAAGCCATCGCCATGACACAAAAGTATAAAGTGAAGCAGCAGGTGCTGATGTAGAAGCTGCAGTAAATTATCCAGAGGTCTAGCTAGGATCATTGATGAAGTGGCTAAACTAAACAGATTTTTAGTGTAGATGTAACAGCTTTACACTGGACAAGCATGCCATCTAGGACTTTCATAGCTAAAGAGGAGAAGTCAATACCTGACTTCAAACTTTCAAAGGATAGGTTGACTCTCTTATTAGGGACTAATGAAACTGACAACCCTAAGTTGAAGCTAATGCTCATTTACCATTCTGAAAATCCTAGATCCAATAAAGTTATAAAATTATACTAATCTATTATTCATGAGTTCTATAAATGGAACAACAAAGCCTGTATGGCAGTACATCCATTTATAGCATGGCTTACTGGATATTTTAAACCCACTGTTCAAAATCAAGTGTTCAGAAAACAGCATAACTTTCAAATGATGACTGCTCATTGACAATGCACCTCATCACCCAAGACATCTGATAAAGATATTCAAGGAGACTCGTGTTGTTTTCATGCCTGCTAACACAATGTCCATTCTGCAAACTATGAATCAAAGAGTAATTTCAACTTGCAGACTCATTATTTAACAAATACATTTCTTAATGCTCTAGTTGCTATAGATAGTGATCCCTCTGATGGATCTGGGAAAGTAAATGAGAACCTTGTGGAAAGGATTCACCATTCTAGATGACACTCAGAACATTCATGATGCATGAAAGGAGGTCAAAATATCAACATTAAAAGGAGTTTGGGAGAAGTTTATTACAACCCTCATGGATGACTTTGAGAAGTTCAAGACTTCATTGGAGAAAGTAACTGTAGAGGTGATAAAAATAGCAAGAGAATTAGAAGCAGAGCCTGAAGATGTGACTAAGTTGCGGTAATATTTTGGTAAAACTTGAACAGATGAGGAGTTATTTGCTATGGATGAGCAAAGAAAATGATTTCTTGAGGTGGAATCTACTCCTAGTGAAGATGTTATAAATCTTGTTGAAATGACAATAAAGGATTCCAAATATTACATAAATTGAGTTGATAATGCAGTGACAGAGTTTAAGAGGATTGACTTCAGTTATGAAAGTTCAACTGTGGTTAAATGCTATCAAACAGTATGACATGCTAAAGAGAAGTCTTTCGTGAAAGGAAGAGTCACTCAACGTGGCAAACTTCATTGTTGTCTTATTGCAAGAAATTGTCACAGCCACCCCAACCTTCAGCAACCACTACTCTGACCAGTCAGCAGCCTTCAACATCGAGGCAAGACTCTCCACCAGTAAAAAGATTTATACTTGCTGAAAGTTCAAATTATTTGTTAGCATTTTTTAACCACCAAAGCTTTATTTTAAATTAAGATATGTACATTTTTAGACATATGCTATTACATAATTAACAGATTGCAGTATACTATAAACACAACTTTTATATGCACATGCACTGGGACACCAAACATTTTTATGACTTGCTTTATTGTAATATTGACTTATTGTGGAGGTCTGGAACAGAAGTCACAGTATCTCTGAGGTATGCATGTATATTAATGTGATGAAGGATCTAAAATATTTCACAGTAAATAAAATATCTCATTTTAATTAACAGAGTGTTTTTCTAACTGAAAAACCCTAATATAGTTCTAGACATTTGAAATTTAAAAAAAATGAGAGAGCTACTGACTATCCAGTATTGCCTCAGTAATATTTCTTTAATCAAAAATATTTTACTAAAATTATTTACAGCCTTACAGTACTTAAAAGTCTTGCTTCCTAAGATCTGTAAAATATGCTTTCTGTGCAAAACAAATTATCTTAAGTTCTGAGGAAAATATTTTTTATTCAAATATGTGTAAACCACACCTGGCTAAATGGTATTCTTATCTCTGTTGCTTGATATTTAGCGCTATAATCAAACCATACTGCAATGTTCACAGCTTCTGATGAGCCCTAAATGAGGATCCATCAATCTGAAAGACTATTTCAAGAGTAGAACTAAAGGCAAAAAAATACCACCTTTCTTCTAAAATAAAACTCTACTCCACCAAATGCATCCAAACTAAATCATTTAAGTAGGCATAATTGAATCTGGTCATTCTTTAAGGATTATTCCTGAGCCATAATCTGCCCCAGCTGGCTCTAATCCTTACTAAGTGAAATGTGTCCTAAGAATATTACCAGTACATAACGAAAATTGAAAGGTATAGAAAATTAATTCCTAACATATTATTTAGTAACAGTATTTAAATCACTTATCTAATTTTTTAAAAAAAAATATGTTTAAAAGTATAATACTTTTTAAAAAGTATATTGCTTATGGTCCTATACATATTAGAATATCACATCAAAACATATTTCATGAAACATTTCAACATCACATTAATTCTGTCATTCACGTCATTATTTGAAAGACAATATATTTCTCAACATTCATTTCCTATTTAATAAAAACAATATCTAAAATGTAATGTTTTCCACCTAATAACTATAACAAAAGTTTTTAAGCAGGCATTATGATTGTTTTATTAAGCACTGCAACTTTCCATTTCTCTAATCACAATACTGTCATATGATCTATTAACAATTATAAAATCATAAATGTAGAATTTTTACCTTGACTTGTGTTGTAAAGCAAATCAATTATTGGGTTAGGAAAAAAAAGAGGACGACAAAATATTTTTTCTTGTGTCTTTATATTGCATTAATTCTCACAAGGTCACTTTGAGAATCCTCTAGTATTCAGTGAAGGATTTGATTGGCCGAGTACTTAGCTTAAATGTTATATATGTAAAATCAAAAGGTGATGATGGCATCATGAAAGAAAAGAAGCCAGGAAAATGACAATTTGGTTAGAGTTGAGTAACTCAGGTGGCGAGCTCTGAGAACTGTAACATTGAATTGGTGAATGAGTGAGTGTGTTTTTACTGTTAAACAAAAAAAGAGGCCAAGCTGGGTGGCTCATGCCTGTAATCCCAGCACTGTGGGAGGCCGATGTGGGCGGATCACCTGAGGTCAGGCTTTGGAGACCAGCCTGGCCAGCTTGGCGAAACCCCTCCTCTACTAAAAATACAAAACTTAGTGGGACACGGTGGATCATGCCTGTAATCTCAGCTACTTGGGAGGCTAAGGCAGGAGAATCTCCTGAACTTGGGAGGCAGAAGTTGCAGTGAGCTGAGATCGTGCCACTGCGCTGCAGCCTGACCTCTGTCTCAAGGGGGGGGAAAAAAATAACAAAAAACAAAAAATATCCTGGAGTGGTGGCAGCGCCTGTAATCCCCGCTACTTGGGAGGCTGAGGCAGTAGAATCACTTGAACCTGGGAGGCGGAGGTTGTAGGGAACCGAGATAGCACTACTGCACTCCAGTCTAGGCAAAAAAGAGCAAAACTATGTCTTAAAAAAAAAAAAAGGAGAAAGTGAAATAGGCCATGGAATAAGAAAAACAACACCAGGTGGCCATGGATGATTGAGGAAAACGCCCAACACCAGGTGGCCATGGGTGATAGGTGGCCATGGGTAATTGAGAAAAACACCCAATGTTCCCGGAATTCAAACAGAAAAACAATTCCAGGAAAACCTCCCATGCGTACAAGCCCCAATCATCTCGCGCCCTAAAGCTTTGTTTGAATTTCACGCCTTGTTTGAATTTGTGGTGTTTTGCCTTTATAAGCAGCTTGTCACCAACGCTCGGGGTTCCCTTGGCCATCTTTGTGCACGGGGGACCCTAGCGCGCTAGAAATAAAAGTGTCTCTCTGCTGTGATTTCGGTGTCGAGTGGTCCCTCGCGGCGACCCCTGCCCAGAGCGGGACTCTTTCGGGGGTTCCAACAAAAGCAAAGAAAGGAAGAAAGATCTCTATGGAAAAATTGTTTTGTTTGCTTGTTTGTTTGCTTTAAGGCCATATTTATTATCCCTCTAGAACATATTGATACTAAATGGCATCCTTAAATATGAATTAGAAATATGTTGAAATGAAACAAACACTTTCTGTGATATACAGTTATATGACAAAATTTCAAAATTCAGTTGCCTTCAGCTGCAGCAGTAGCTAAAATCAGATAATTATAATCATTCATTATTTTTCCTTTGTGACCAGAAAAGTCGAAACTAAGCTTTAGTATTTGATATCTATTCAGAAGGTGGAAAAAAATTTGGTCCCTGAGGGAAAAAAAAAAAAAAATATGGACTAGTAGGTTCATGATTCAAATTCTGTCTGTTGAAGACATCTAAGATAAAGAGGTAAAACTTTTACATCAACTTTATGGGAAAATAAACTTAAGCCCCTCAAAGACCAGTTAATAGGTGACCAAGTGCAAGCGGTTCTTAATACTCTTCCATATGTTCCACAAAAATATTTCATTTTCATCCCTGTCCACTTAATCTTGAGTTGCTTTGGGAAGGTCACATTATCTCAGAATGGGAATAAACACAGTTTGCAGAGTTAGCCTGACCTGAGATCCTGATTTCCTGTTTGCATCCTAGAATCATGAGTTCTATAAAAAAAACTGAATCAAAAACTGAACAAAAAATTCCTTGAATTTTTATACATGCAAAACTGTGTTGAACTTTCTGCTTGGTAAAATATATATATAAATAGATATTTTTCTTGTATTCTTATATTTAAGCTAAGTTACCTACTGGATTCCAATTGGATTCATTAATTCGGAGTGCTATGAGATTCAAAAGCTCTTGGCCAAAGAACAGTCGCATACTTGACTTTCTGTAATGAGGAATTTCAGCACTGATCGAGGTAGAACAAATTAACATAGAAACATTGCATGATGTTTACTTAATTCCTCCTGCACATTGTGTTGATACATTTGAATGTGATTACAGCTTATTTTTCCTTTTGTGACTGAGATTTTTAAATTAACAAATGATTGATTCGTTGGTTTAAATATAATTGAAAGTCTCTTTGTTTTAAATAGAGAATTAGGCCCTGGAACTAAAGCTATGAATAAAAATGACATGGTTCCCTTTCCTTACAGGCAAGTGTATATGGGATCTCTGGCAGAAGATAACACTTTTGGAACAAAGGTGCTTTGAAATTCTCTGAAGTCGTCTGTATGGATATACACTGCTACTAGTCCACCTGGCTATACATAGAAAAGACTGCTTAGCACTTATTAGGGCTAATATTTATTTGTGGGCTTAGATGTGCCAGATGTAGTAATATTTACTTTATTTCATTTTTTCCTTTCTCAGTCTGATGTCTATGAAGAAGTAGTATTTTGGGTGTCATTTTATTAGTGTCAATCAACCTTCACATGGGCCACATCAGTTATTACTCTGTCTTCCCTGATTAGGAGAGGCCAAGTATCAATACCCTTATATCTTCTACTTTTAAAAATATATATACTTAGAAAGATAAGATCATTGACAGTTTTGAAAATAAAATCACCATATTTTATATATTTTTCCAGTATTTGTCTATATACATTTTCACTAAACAAAATTAGAAATAGAATGTACATACAATTCTATATGCTTTTAACAGTTTGATGTCAAAATAAGATAAAGCTCTAGAAATCCAGAGAATTATTACGCTAATCAAGAGCAATTAATTTAAAATGATGCCATTTCCCTCAGAGCTTCGTGAGCAGCAAAACACGAAATAACATTTACTATACCAACAGAATTTAGATAGCCACACGGACTTGTATAAATGGGATTTTGTCTTACGTGACTTCATTTGAACTCTTACTAGAGTTTTTTTCTATTCGTTTATGACATTCAATAAAGGCTATGTTCTCTAATGACTTGTATGGATGTCATCTCTCTAACTAAATTATAAACTTTGAGCTCAGGGAGTATTCTTTCTATCACTATATATCACGCAAATTAAGAATTCAATAAATATTTGCTAAAAGAATGAACACATGAATATAAGAAAGTATGATTCAGTATAAGAAATTTACAAATGTGCATCATAAAACAAATGTCACTGTTTTGCTTTTGAAAAAAGCCAGGAAATCTTTAACAAGCAGTACATCCTACAGAAGTAAAATCATCTCAAACTTCTTAATAATAGAGAATGTTAAAGTTCAAATTACTGTCCAGGTACTCTCTTCTCTCCATCCTCTAGCCAGATTTATCAACAAATAACAGACACTAATATTACTCTAAACAGACAATAAGATCAAATTTATTGAAGTCGATGAAATGAACCGCTGGGCTACATCAAAATGATTTCAAACATTTGTGTTTTAAAAAATATTTTTTTCTAACCTACTATCACCAGTAAAACCACCTCCTACCACTGAATAATAAACATTTTTAATGGAAAATTAATGTAATGCAGACAATGCAGCGAAGGAATTTTTCTTTGTTCAAGTGACATCCTGGTTAAATCAACTTGTGAAAGTAGATATCTAACTGCTTCTTGAAAAAACTCTTCTCCGTAGAAGAATTTAACCCAGTTACATCAATGATGACTGCCATGTTGCCTTTATTTTTCTCCTCCGATTTCTGAATTTTAAGTCCTAATTTTGAATAGTACAAATTAAATATTTGTAGCAAAGCTATTGAAATGTGTAGAAATACCTGGGGACCACAAAACACCAGATGGTTTCTCTTCTCTGGTCTCCAACTCTATAAAATTGATCTGAGAAGAAGTAAATATACTGAGCAGAGGATTTAAAAGCTTAAGGACTGTAAAACATAAAAAGCCTTCCCAATCTTGAAATCTTAAGTCATTCTCCAAATTATAAAGTAGCTAAGGATGCTTGATCTTTGTCCCTGAAGGTGTGGCATAAATCCATCAACATGGACTTACAAACCACTTTGCAGGACTAAATGGTTTTCAAAGTGACAGGACACACTAATGGAATTCTTTGTGAAATTCTGATAAGGATGGGAGGTATCCTGATTGTAGCCTGGTTGTGCTGACTACAAAAGAACAAACTGTATATTTGGGCTGATGCTGACCTGGATAACTTAAGTCTCTTTATCTTGTACATAAGAACATGTGTGAAGTAAGGCACAATTTTGAAGATTATTTTGATAAATGATGCTTTGCTCATCTTTATTACTCAACTAGTGTGCCTCCTTGATGGACTCAGCACAGTTGCAAAGTTACTTCAATGCCTTCATATTGCTCCACACATACAATCAAGGAGGTTACAATTACTGAGAGTTTTCTGTCTTTAGAGAAAAAATAATGATGAATATTTTGCTCCTGGCTAAACTTATTCCTTTTAAATAGAAAATTCTCGCCTGAAGGCAGAATGAACCTTTGAAAAGTGTATAAGCAACTTCCTACCTTAGATGCAGTGTACTAACCTTGGACTGTGCTGTGATTCAACAAGGAATAAGAAGGCCAAATTATTTCTCATTTCCTTGTCATTTAAGTTTCCTCTTGAGACTCTATACATAGATTGAGTTCCCAGAGTTAGTGTGAAGGTCTTTTAATGGTGAATTTTTTTTAAAAAAAAAGATTTGTCTTGTTTCTTATAAATGTGCACAGCCAAGATATCTTAAAATACAAAAAAAAAAAAAAATCACTTTTGATAGATGTTGAAGTAACATATTCTCCTTTAAAATACAATAAAATGCAATAAAAAATACAATAAAAATACAATAAAAATAGCACTGAATAAATTTCAATATGATTTCAGGGGATTAATTCAATTCAACCATGTTTACTTCTCATTTCTATCTTTTGTAACTTATGATTAATTTTTTCTTAAAGCATAGCTTACAGTCCACCAACATTGGAATTAGCTTGCTACTTGCTAAAACTATAAATTCTCAGTCTCTACCCTGTCCTCCCTGTGTATTCTGCTGCTCCCTGTGGGTTTATAAAAAGAAAAACTAATGAATCAGAATCTTTGGTGATAGAGATATCTGATGATGCATTTTACCCATTTTCCTGGTAGATAAGATGTAAATTGATATAGCTGAATGGTAGTAATAATCAAGAAATTTGGGTTCTCCGCCAGGCACGGTGGCTCACGCCTGTAATCCCAGCGCTTTGGGAGGCTGAAGCAGGCAGATCAAGAGGTCAGGAGATCAAGACCATCCTGGCTAACACAGTGAAACCCCGTCT
>NW_012113475.1:4602699-4644432 GCF_000951035.1 Colobus angolensis palliatus | reverse complement strand
ATTATATATGTATTTTATATATATAAATAAAATAAAATTGGGTTTT
The DNA here is from genome assembly GCF_000951035.1 of Colobus angolensis palliatus. Classification (NCBI taxonomy): domain Eukaryota; kingdom Metazoa; phylum Chordata; class Mammalia; order Primates; family Cercopithecidae; genus Colobus; species Colobus angolensis. The sequence continues at coordinate 4,644,386 of NW_012113475.1, read as the reverse complement.
CATAATTTCATAATTTATAAATTTGCTGTTCAAAACAGAGAATCCACACTCTGTCAAAATATATAATTTTAAATATGTAAGGTGACACCTCTAAACATTACAAAGGGATCACTCTGGCAATTGAGGATTAAATGACTTGAGAGCAAAAAGCCAAAAATATCAGAATTTTAGTATTATAGTATTTGGTACATAGGAGATTGAATTGAGAGCATATTGAGAACAGAACACTGTATAACTGTGGAAGCTGTTTTAGTGTCCCACATGTTTCCAGGCCCCAGCAAACGTGCTCTCTGCTAGTTCAAATATCCTTAAAGCAAGAACTTTCCTCAGTTGAACTAATAGAGTTGGGAAGCATTTTTTAATCCATCATAACACCTTACATATACGGTAAGTCTTCAGTAAATGCTTAATGATTATTGACAAAAATGTCGTTTTTATTTATTCTAGGTAAATATGGTATTTGCTTTCAAATTGAGTTAAATCTCTATCCTAAAACTGCATGATTTAGAATAATTCATTTTAATTTTCTGGATCTCAATTCCCTCATCTATACAATAAATGTGATATTAAATCAGTGTTTCCCAAAATTCAGCCCAACCACATGTATTGTGCCATATCTGCACACCACGTATATTATTATTTTCTTCAAAATAATGTTCTAAAAGAGTTAGCTGTATTTTTCTAACATGCAGTAAAATTATATTTATTAAACATTTCCAAGTGTTCACTCCTACACAACCAAATGTGTTGTATTGAACCTTAACTTTACAACCTTGCTTATTAAAAAAAAAAATATTTTTGGCCTGGCGAGGTGGCTCACGCCTGTAATCCCACTACTTTGGGAGGCCAAGGCAGGTGGATCACAAAGTCAGGATTTCGAGACCAGTCCGGCTAACATAATGAAACCCTGTCTCTACTAAAAATACAGCTGGGTGTGGTGGTGGTGCGCCTGTAATACCAACTACTCAGGAGGCTGAGGCAGGAGAATCGCGTGGACCCGGGAGGCAGCGGTTGCAGTGAGCCTGGATCGCGTCATTGTGCTCCAACCCTGAGCAACAGTGCGAGACTCCGTCTCGAAAAAAATATATATAATAATAATACTTTTGAGTTAATATTTAGTTTCATGAATTATCCTTCAGTTGCTATCTCTAGTTCCTTGGTACACAAAATTTCACTGTAATTTTAAACAATATTTACATCTAATAAAGCCTGGTTGTTTTCTACTTATAAAACAAAATGTTACTGATTTTATGGATACACACTGGAATTCTGCCTAAAACAAATGTTTTAAAAATTATGTAAATGATTGTAAACACGAATTAACAACAACAAAACACCAAGTCTGCATCAGAAAGTTTTTGAAAAAAGAAAATAAAATAGTTTGAAATATTTAAAACCAATGTTTAGAAGACTAATCTTTGAAGAGTGGTGGAATTATCTGAGTACCACTGTAACTTAATTGACCACAATTTTAATTAGATTTTTTACATCTACAAGTCAGCTTGTCAGGCAAAGTCCCCAAACGCTCGTATAGAAAAGATGAAAAACATTCTTTGTAGCTTCTGTCTTTAAATTTTAACCTTTACTCATACATACAAATGTTGTAATTTTTTAAAGTTATCTAATACTTTGCTTTCAAAAGTAATGGAAAGTAGGAAAATAATTGAGTACAATTTAGCTGTTTAAAATAGTGTTGTAAAAGTCATATTGAACCCAATTTTTATTTTTTTCTTAACTACTTATCGCTATTAATTAGATGGAGGTATGACATGTTTATTTGAAAGCATAGATGATAATATTATATTTGTTTTAAAATGAACTAAAGGCTAATGAGTAGGATGCTATCCGAATCATTTCATTTTGAAAAAGTTAATTTAATCTTTCATTGTCTTTTGAATGAATGTCTTATGCAAAATACTCAGTCCTATCTTCATGAAGAGGTTACTAATTGGAAGACGCTACAACATTTGAAGTTACAGTAAAGTTAAACAGATGAAATCAGTCACAGACTGGTACAAAAGAGCCCAAATGTTGTGACAATATCAATGATCTGTGCAGCAGAAAATCTGGATATTCAAAGGTTGAGGGTTTCCAGGTGAGAAGTGCCCCTTTATCATTTCCTGTTCCTTTCTCTTCCTGAGTGTAAGAACAATAGGGCAAGGTAGAAGTTTCAGGACAGGGCTCCTTAATAAGAATTAGAGGAGGCCAGGTGTGGTGGCTCACACCTGTAATCCCAGCACTTTGGGAGGCCGAGGCAGACGGATCACGTGAAGTCAGGAGGTCGAGACCAGCCTGACCAGCATAGTGAAACCCCTTCTCTACTAAAAATACAAAATTAGCCGGGTGTGGTGGCACATGCCTGTAATCCCAGCTACTCGGGTAACTGAGGCAGGAGAATTGCTTGAACCCAGGAGGTGGAGGTTGCGGTGAGCTGAGATCATGCCATTGCACTCCAGCCTGGGCAACAAAAGTGAAATTCTGTCTCAAAAACAAAACAAAACAAAACAAAACAAAAATAAAAAACCCAAAAAAACAAAAACAGAAAATAAAAAACAAAAAAACCACAAAACAATTAGAGGATGTTTAAACTAGTATCAAATTCAGCAAGATTTCCCTCCCTCTACCTCTCTTTTATGGATAGGAAATCAGAAGTAATTTTAGCTTTAAGTAAATAAGACATTTGACAATGGAAGCATATCTAAATGTTTATCTTTTATTTATCTAATGTAAACCTAGACATTAAAATAAAGATTTAAATGTAGAATTTATACTGGAGCAAGGTTTGAGTTCAAGTCCAATTTTAATAATTAATATAACATTTAAATTATTTTTTTGAAAATATATATAATTGTGGTTATGTTAAAAAAAAAAAGTTGGAGTTAGAATAAAAATGCTGGGACTGGATTCTGGCATTTCAATTTACTGCTTCCTTAAGACACTTGATTTATTTAAATCTGTTTCCTCATTCCTAAAATAAAAGTAATAAAATCTATTCTACCTCAGTAAATAGGTCTGTGAAAAGTATATTCTATAATAGAATTGAAGAGTTTAATAAGCTAAACATCTAAATGATTATAGACTGATATTATAAATACAATAATAAATATATTTCATGATATATGATCCAAAGAAGCACAATCAAATCAAGCCAAACAATTCATTTTATGAAATTTGAGCTCTATCATAGCCCAATTTCTTTATTTTTATACTCACTACTATTATAATACTATATTTTCTGTTTCTATCTGTGGAAGTTAAAGCAACTCCATCATGGGTAATAATCCCCCATGTTGACTTCTGGTTGACTCCAGTTCTGGAAAGGCCTCTAAGATTTCCCGTTTATCTATTGTTTCTTGAGTAAGAGCATGTACTTAGCAAAAATTACCCCGTATTTCAAAACAGCTTTGACCATAAATCCTGCCCTTAGGCATATTCACATAGCATTCTTGCCTTTCCCTGCAATTGTCCTACACATTCTTTCCCTATAGTATATAAGCTCTGGGTCCAAGGGATAAGGTCACTGAGCTGGGCCAGCATGTCTCATTGCTGGAGGCACAGACATGGCTTCTGTTTGAAGCTCCTATTAAATGTTTCTTTGTGAGAACAATATGTTCACCTCTTCTTTAAGCCTCTTGGCTTCTTCTGACTTTGAAGATACACTTGCATGGATTTTCCCCCTGCAGAAGAGTATTAACATTTTTTTTCAAATTAAAATAATGATTTGCTTATTTTTAATCATCCAAATAATTAATTTTCGGTTTCTATCATTTAAGTCTACAATTCTAGATAATTTTTAGGTAGAATAAAAACATTTCTCCTTGCCAAAAATATGCAGTATGTAATTAAGGATTTTTTTTCATGGATAATTCCATAAATTAAGCTTGCTTTTTGTTTTTTTTTCATATTGCTAGTTTTCTTTTTCTAAGATGAAATCAGAAAGTTTTCAGTATATCAAATTGCCATTTATATGTCTTCTTGGTCGTTGCATTTGAACAGCTTTCTTCACATATTCTTTCTTCATAAATGTGTTAATAAATTGATATTAATATAGAGTAATGTTTATGTTTTTCATACATTTTCATTTTATCCTAATTGTTAACATAATTATGATATGAAACAAGCAATAGCTCTACTAAAATAAGTTAATAAACAAAAATTATTTGAAATCAATTTCAGAAACTTTCTTCTCAAATGCCAAGTTTAACATATATATACACAAATAAACACAAACAGTACACACACAGACACACACTCACACATGCACCTGAGCACAGATTTATTGGAGAGTTTATTTCTTTTTATACACAAATTTCACTATAAATTTAACTGAATAGGACTTACTCTCTCTGAAACAACGAAGAAACTCACAGGGAAAAGAGCCCCTCAAGGTAGTAAGAAACATTTTCATTTAAATTAAGCAACCATTTTATCCATAGAAAACATTAGACAATATTCTTTCCCCTGTCTTTCACAGTGTGGAACCCAGAAAACTTCTGTACATTTTGTTGCAATGTGTTTCTAAGCCACTGAACTCTGAAAACTTAAAATTGTTACCTTGGAAAGTTGACTTAAAAAAAACAAAAAAACAAAAAACAAAAACTCTAATATTTGCAAGTTTCCAAAGTGGAGTGTAAGTCATTAAGTTTCTAAATTATTGGCTTCCTATACCTTCTTCCCTGCTCCTTTACTCCTGAGGGTCAGCACTCCGCCCTCACGTCATAGCCAAAGAGAACCCTAAATGTACAGCTGGCATAAATTAAATACTGCGACATGGTTTTCAAACTTCGGTAACTAACTTAAAACAAATTGTAATCAACTAACCCAACTGTATTTAATATAATAAATAATAATTGTATCATGTCAGGGACCTCCTAGGTTAAGTTATAATTTTCATATATACAAAACAGAACGAAACAAAAGAAAAAATCTGAGGCCTAAAGGTTTACTTAACCTTTTAACTTGCTACATTAACAAGTTAATGACTAGGTCAGAATGTTAAACCACGCATCACAACTCCAGGACAGAAGACTTTTTGTTTCTATCTATCTGTATATTTCTATCTACCAACATTCTGTTTACCTAATACATGTTTTTAAAAATGAAAGAGGGAGAGAAATGGGGTGGAGAGGGAGAGAAGGAGAAAATACATATCCATCCATCTTAATGAAAAAAATATTTAGAAGAATTTTTTATTTAGCGCTTTTGAATAGTACAATAAAACACCAGATAAGAAAGGGATTATTATGTGTTGATGTTATCACAAGTTATTCGTATGATTTCATATTGTTTCCTGTCACTAAAGTTATAAACACAATTTATAAGCTCAATTACACCACACATCTTTGACTCTTTGACATATACATTTCAGCAACCTAATTTTAAACTGTAAAATCTAGTAAAGATTATCTTCCCCTGCTCCTTGGTGGTGCTATTTTTTTCTTTTATCACATGTAATGGATACAACAATTTCCAAGCATTGAACAACTTCATATTTCTCTATTACGAAAGATGAATTATAATTTAAAAACTGAATGCTATCTGTTAATGCTTTTTTTTTTTTTTTTTTTTCCCGAGACAGAGTCTCGCTCTGTCATCCAAACTGGAGTGCAGTGGCTGGATCTCAGCTCACTGCAAGCTCCGCCTTTCGAGTTCACGCCATTCTCCTGCCTCAGCCTCCCGAGTAGCTGGGACTACAGACCCCCGCCACCTCACCCGGCTAGTTTTTTGTATTTTTTTAGTAGAGATGGGGTTTCACCGGGTTAGCCAGGATGGTCTCGATCTCCTGACCTTGTGATCCGCCCGTCTTGGCCTCCCAAAGTGCTGGGATTACATGTTAATGCTTTTTAAAATCATTCTGTTGTTCACTATTTGTTTTTTATTTAAAATAAATGAAAATAAATATATATCTGAAATATATATCTCACTTATTCACATTATAATGTTCAATTCTTTTAGATAGGAGTGATCAATGTTATACACTTAAGAACGCATTTAAGAAGCACTTCCAAAGTATTCATTTATTCACTACATTCTTATAAAACACCTAAAGACTGTAAGCCAAGCCCTGTTCTGCATTCAATGTGAATAAAATGTAAGACTGTTGTCCTTGTGGAGCTAAACTCCAGTGGAAAAGGAAGATGAACATTTTACATAAGAGAGAGAGAGAGAGAGAGACTCACTCTGTCACCCATGCTGAAGTAGAGTGGCGTAATCACAGCTCATCACAAACTTGAGCTCCTGGGCTCAAGCAATACTCCTGCCTCAGTCTTCCAAGTAGCTAGGAATACAGGCATGAACCACCAAGCCTGGGTTTTTTTTTTTTTTTTTTTTTTTTTTGTGGAGATGGGGTCTCACTATATTGGTTGCTCAGGCTGGTCTTGAATTCCTGGCCTCATGCAGTCCTGCCTTGGTCTCCCAAAATGCTGAGATTACGGGCATGGATCACTGCACTCAACTTATAATTAATATTCAAGTATATAATGCACACACATTTCAGAAAATGAGAGTTGAAGTTAAGGTGGTCCGGAAGTCTTCTCTGAATAGGAGAGACTTGAATGATGAAAAAGATACAAACATGCTCAGATTACCTTTAGGGGAAGAGGATTATAGGGAGAGAAATTGCTGTGACAGGTGGGAAAGAGATTGGCATGATCAAGGAAAGGAAAGCTGACCACTATGGCTGAAATGTGGTTGAGGTGGTGAATAACACAAAAGAAAGGAACTAGTTGTCAGCTGGGATAATGTAGGGCTTTAAAAGTCAGGGTAACTCAGTTGTCATTTATTCATTTCCCCCATTAATTAATTTTAAAAAAGAATGTTAGATCTACCATGTTTTGGACACCAAGGACACAAAGATGGGCTAAGATCTCTGCCTGTTTCAGATAGAAGGTATACTGGAGCCATCCAAACTACCAGTTGCTTTGATTATTTTTGACAGAGAACTTCAATCAGCTCATTTAGCATCAATATGGACCACCTCTGCTGGATTTTTGAAATCTAAACTATTTAATGTTTTTTGGGTACTGCCTCACATATGACTGCTAAAAGCTTCTGTATTGAGTACCTACCCATTTCATCATGATTACACTTTATAAGATTCATCTTGAATTAATTACTCATTATATTGCTATAAATGAGACATTAAAATTGCTCTGCTAATGGCAGTATCACCAGTAAGCTGTAATTACTGTAACCAGGACGTAATCTAATGTTTTTAATCTGTCAGATGAAAAATTTACCCCTATAAATACAAAAAGAACGAGAGAAAGAGGCGGAGATGGGACAGAGAAGGAAACACATATTGCTCTCACATTTATACAAATTTAAAAGTAATTTCCTTTACTTTAGAGTCCACAGAAAATTGTGTATACCTATCATCCTAATGTGTAATTTAGATGTCATAGACAGGGACCTAGAAGAAAATAAAACAATTTGAAATCCCTTATTTGTGATTCCATGTTTGAAAAAAGTAGATTTTTATCATGTATGTGTCTTTTAAGCAATGTAAGTAGAAACATATTTTGGCAATATTACTCTTGATGAATGCTAAGATGTACCTGCCAACTTATTTTTGACATATTCTTTAGAAGGTAGTTCATAAAATTAATAGGGTGTTTCTCCAGATTTCACTGAAAACACTATTCTAAACACACACACACACACACATGCACGCGCGCACTACATAAAATGTAGCTTTCCTCTGCTCTTTCATCTACATGTCAAACACAATTTATCAAAAGACATAATACAAACTACTAAAAAGATGGCACAATTTAGAAACTAGTCACAAATAATGTCAACATACTGATTGCCTTTGATGTTTTAAAGGAGAAAGAATAGCCTACTTGTTTCTATTTTAATTTTCCATTAATCTGTTTTAATAAAACTTTGAATTGGCAGAAGAATGAAATCTTTAGAGAACAAATATTTTGTAATAGATAAATTCATAGGTATGGGAGCAAAATAACCAAAATCTCTGGTAGCTGCATCTGGCAGGGAATGAAATCTCATAAGGTTTAACATGCTTTAGATTTGTCATAAGGTTGGTGTGAAAGGGTGAGTAGGAGTATTTTGTTTTTCAAGTAATTCTGTCCATGAAAACTCTGTGTACCTAAGCTCCGTGATTCAAAACTAACACTGTTGTAGAATATCTCTATTCAAAGTAGTAGAGCTAGCACATTGTAGATTGTCCTAATATATTCAAAGTTTATGGAGTAACAGCAATACGTTAGACTATGAAATAGTTGTAAACTGCACACAAAAGGAAGGAAGGAAGGAAGAAAGGAAGAAAGGAAGAAAGAAAGACAGAAAGAAAGAAAGAAAGAAAGAAAGAAAGAAAGAAAGAAAGAAAGAAAGAAAGAAAGGAAAACCTTTCAGTATCATCTGCCTATCGCCTACACCAAAATCTTTTGTGAGCCAAAGTACAACCAGCTGTGAAAGTGGGACCCAGGTATCTCATGTAACCTGGATGTGGGAATCACTACCCTGTGAGTTGCAGTTTGCTGATCTGTTAAATGATTCTAATGACTAACATTTTATGTACATTTTCACATGATGGTATTCCAAACACATTTGAATAGCTCCTGTACATATCCAACAAGATATCTAGTTGGTTTCATATAGATGAAGCTTCAACAAACAGGACAATAGCAAATCTAGTAGGATAGAAATGCTGGAATGCACATCACAGGAATTGTTAAGGTTCCATTGAGCAATAAAGTGTTAAAAATCCATTTTACTGATAGCCTTTTACCAACACATTAATTACTGTTCTTTAAAGCTTGACATGCAAATAATAATAATACAACTAAACTTCTCTCTGCATTCAGGGGTTCCATAATCACTTGCTCAATTACCATTTTTGACTGACAGGAGTACTCAAGCTAAATTAGCATTAGCATTCTTAGTTTTGTGTGTATGGAACTGCACTGTCTTCTCTGGTTAGAATTGTGATATCACCATTAGATGTGGCAGCAGAGCACACTGCTCTTGGTGGCGTTTGACATATTTCACTCTAGCTTTCTTCCTTGATTCTAGTGAATAAAGGGTTTCCTTAATTGCAGGTAAGGAGAATCAATAGCACTTTTTTTCAGTGACTTTGTGCTAATAAAGTGCTCAACTACCACTTAGGATAGCTGTTACTTTGAAGAATTGTAAAAGACAATGGGATAAATCATTGGAGCTCAATAATCAATCTGTTATTAATCAAAGAATGAACAACCATTTTTAATGATAAACGGAATCATTTACATTGTATATTTACTATGTAAAAGAAGAAATATAGTATCGATATTTTTAAATTTCTTAAAATGTAATAAAATCACTTAAATTACTAAGACATCAAAAAGATCCACAGGAAGACTGAGGGATGACATAATATGATGGACATAAAAGCTTAATTAAATAAGCCATTAACTAGAGGTTTAATTTGTTTCAAAAAACAGAATGCCAGAGGTTAGAATGCTATGATAATGTGAAATATGCCAGATAATATGCGAGTTAGCTATCAAAAAGAGGATAATATCGGCCGGGAGCGGTGGCTCACGCCTGCAATCCCAGAAGTTTGGGAGGCCAAGGTGGGAGGATCATGAGGTCAGGAGATAGAGACCATTCTGGCTAACATGGTAAAACCCCATCTCTACTAAAAATACAAAACAACAACAACCACAACAAAAAATTTAGCTGGGTGTGGTGGCAGGTGCCTATAGTCTCAGCTACTGGGGAGGCTGAGGCAGGAGAATGGCATGAACCCAGGAGGCGGAGCTTGCAGTGAGCCGAGATGGCACCACTGCACTCCAGCCTGGGCAACAGAGTGAGACTCCATCTCAAAAGAAAAAAAAGAGGATAACATCAATGATTTCTAACACCATTTGGTTCTTACAATTATCTTTATAAAAAATTGTTTACTCAGTCTGCTGACACCAGTTGGACCCTTAATTCCTAGGCATGGGACAAGGCAAAGAAGGCACAAAAGTGAACAGAATCTGATGGAGAAGGAGAGGCTGTTATGTAAACAGAAATACCAAAAGCAGTATGGAAGCCTCTAAAGATTTGTATTAAGTGATATATGATGGCAGAGAAGGAAGCAACTGATAAGTGAGTAAGAGTGTATCAGAGAGGCAACAAGTAAGGCCATCTACGTCTGTATCAACAATTTGAGTGATGATGAACTGTAAAATCCTACTGAAGTTCTGACAATACTTTCTTATAATATTTCTCTCCCTATCCCAAATATCCTCAGCATGCGTGCAGTGTCACTCACAGGGTGCTGGACCAAGAGAGTCTTTCAAGTAGGCCATGATCTGAAAACCAAAGAAATATATCTTGCCTTTGGTTCTGTAAATGAATAATAAGTGCTTATGTTTCTCCTCCATTTTTTATCAATTTACTAATAGTGATGCCTGAAATTAATTTTTCATTTTAATTTACTCACTTTTACAAAAATAATTCATCACTAGTATATGATAATGACATTTGTATTTTTGCAAGCTGTCATGTGTCATTGTTTGTATTGCATATGTTTAAATAAGAATATTTTTGCTTTGCTATTTCTTGATAATCAAACTGTAAAAGGCATATGCTTTATGGCTGAAATATTATTCAGTCAGTCACCCATTTATTCAGTGGTACAACTATCATTCATTCAGTCATTCAACTTATTTGAAAAACACACAGGATCTTATTTTTGTACTCTATGTCAAATTGGTCAAAGAGTGAAACTGTAAGTGAATTGAGACAAAACATGTTTCATATAGAGAGAATTTTATACATCACTTTAGCCTAAAGGGAGTATGGTAGCGAGGATCAGATATGTATGTCTAACGACAAGATTTTACACATATATTTATAGATTAGGCAAGTTATAGACAAAGGTGTTTGCTGACAACTGGAAGAAGAATACAATTAATTTTCACATTTTTCCTTCAGGAATATTTCCTTCATCCTTCTGAATATTTCCTTTTGTCCAACTATTTGTGTCATTTTAATAGATTGTAAATAGTAGAAAAGACTTTGTATTTTATTACTTCAATAACCTATTTCAAAACATCCATTTGTTAGACATCATCTCTGAACAACATCCGATGAATTAACGCTTATAACAGGGTTTTTTTCAAACTAGAGAAAGAGAAGTGACTCCATAAATATTATGTCAGTAAAGGCAGGAGTTTTTTAAAATAAACAATTTGAGCTCTAGGGTTCTGTAGAAATAATTCCAGGGATGATATACAAAAGGGACCAATCTATCCTGTCAGGGAACGTTACACCTCACTTTTGAGTTAAGACAACAGTCTCCTACAGATTTTATACCTTTAGCTTCTTTATTGATTTAATATAAAGACAAGTTTTATAGGTTTAGTAAAATGTTTGAAAATCATCGTATAATGAATTCATTAATAAAAACAGCATGAATGAAAAATCTATTGGCTATATAAAATAAATTTGGAGAATCCAGGTAGATGAGTTAGTTAGGCAATAAAGCAATACTATTTTCAATCAGAATATTTCCATAAACTGCTGAGTTTATGTTTGGTGATATAGGTTGAGATAAGATTTCTTTGTTTCTCCAGATACTACCATTATCTTCACAGTAGTCAATGGTGTCCCTGTCACTGGTAAACCTACATCTTTTCCCATGACAACAATAATGTAACCTCTTCACATTAGAAGGAAAAGTCTAGTAGTAGTATCTTTGTATCTATCAATGGATGCTATACCCTTCCTAGTATTTGGAAGGCTACAAAAGGCAACAGGGTGTGGTTTATGTAGTTCATATCTGCAGTAGTATTTTGTTGCTATAAATGTGCTTTTGCTTGTGACTGCAAAGTCCAGTGGGGAAATGTCAAAAGAAATCAAGGCCTTGACGCATGATCTGCATGAGTTATCCTTCCATAAAGGATGTCTGTTTTGAAGAAATTGTGTTATTATTCCAGATGGCAGTACTGTCATCTTGGCCACACCACATGTAGCACACTCAGGAATCATTCACTGTGTCTGGTGGCCTGGAAATGATTCTGCTATTGAAAAGACTGTAACGAAGTGTCAGCATATGCCAAGCTATTCAGTACTGTCCTCCAAAAGAGCTTCTTTTCCCATGGGAAGTGACTAAGAAGTTTTGGTTAACAATCCAAATTTCTTTTACCAAACTTTCAAAAAGGACAACCTTCAATGTGTTGATCTTGTTCTTGGCTCAGAGTGAACCCAGGTTTATGTCAAATGGCAGCTATGCCTGTTATTGTAAAACACTGCTAGTCAGGTACTTTAGTTGAATTTAAATGATTTATGGATAGATACGTTATATAATTGTTCAATTTTATTCATCTTATTTATAGGAAGCACCTTGAGATGTGTCTAATCTGTTACTAAATGGAAATAAAACAGTATTTACTAGTCTTAATTGTAACCATCTAGAGTGGGTTGTTTAATCATTTGAACTGAACGAATGAGACTTTTGCTAATCCTATGGAGCTGAGAGAAGATAAATCCTTTTCACTATAATTGAGGTCATAGATCTTAGTTACATAACATCCAGAGTGCGATGATCTCAGGGCACCATAACTACATTGACTGACTTCAATGATGTTCCTTCCATGGTGACCTCACAATAGCAAAACCATTAGAAACCTCCACTCTAACATTCTGTGGCACTAAATTTTCAGCTACACTTCCCAAATGTTCTCAAAACCATAAAATGAAGATACATTTTTCATAGCACAGTAAAAATGATGAAAGTGAAGACACATACTAACACTACATAGAGAAAGCTTCGTAAATATGTACCTACCCTATTAGTTAAAAGCTGATGTGGAATTCGGAATGAGGGCTACAGAGTATTTGAAGAGTAGATGAACAGGCTGCTGTGATTTCATCATGATTGGGATATTTTCCTTTGTCATTTATTGATATCCACTTTTGTCATTCTAGTTGCCTGAATTTATAAACTAGGGAAACAGGTTAAGGATTTTCACAGGCTGCTGGAGGAGACAGTCGTGTCAATAAGTGATTATTTCAAAACATCATAGAGACTGTAATGAAAGGTGGTAGGTACAGTACAGAGAGGGGCACAAAGAGGACAGTGCAAAATTATATTTAAGAGGATGGAGTTTGAAAGGCAATTAACTCACTATGGACAAATGATATGTGTGGAGGAAAAATGTAGAAATGTACATGTTGGCAAAGTTAAGTGTAAAAAATAAAAGCCTAAATCAAAAGATAAATGAAAATTCAGTCTTTTTTCATCAGACAGAAAAACTCTAAAGTTCTGCACAATGCGCAACTCCAAGACAGTTTCTAAGATTTACTATTTTAAGCTCAAGCCTTAGAAAGTTATTTAGCATTAATCAGTTGATAGACTAAATGGGTAAGTGCCGAGAGAAGAGCTAGTGGAAGATAATTACTGGTAAATAATGAATGGAGATTTCTAAAAGTTGTTGTGCATTTATCAATCCGTCTCAAGTGCCAGGAGTCTGCAGCTGTCAATGATTTTCTACCAAAGCAGTATTTAGACCACTGAGCTTTCAGGATGTAAAAGAAAATGAATAAAGGACTTATTTACTTGCAGTTACTATGTAAATAATTACATTTTAGGATACCTAAAACTGCATTAGAACATTTAGTTATAAACAATGTATGCAGAACAACTTAAATTTATGCTGATTAAGGTATTTTCTAAGAGACAGTTTATCAAGTTGCAAAGTACCAGAAAACTGTCACCTTCCATTTGACAAAGTGAATAGGAGGACATGCTTAGAGTTATTGTTGGTGATGGCACAGGAAGCTCTAGGAAGATTAAAGTGTTTTACAAATAGTGATACATTTCATATTGTTTTTACTTTGGGTTTCTGAAGTAAAACACAGGGATCAGCACAGAAACATGCTGACTAACAGAAGTTTAAAAACCAGGACACAAATAATTATTAAAGTCAAATACAAAAACCAATTTTCACTTTGTAAAAAAAATAATAATAATTAATTTAAAAAAAGATTACACCCAAGTGAATGTTAGAGAAGTAAATTTACATCATGAAATTAGAAATTTTACATTATAGTAAACCCTTAATTTCACTCATAACTACCTTGTTTGTCAATTAATTTGCATAAAATTTCCTAGATTTGGGGGTAGCAAAATATGAGGTAAATGTACTATGAAATTAGAGTGAAAATTACAGGTAGTTTTTTTTTTTTAAGATTAAAACAATTATTCCAAAATGTTAGAAAAGTCCTGAAATGCTTGTTGAGAGAATTTTTAACTATCCAGACTACCCTTTGGGTCATGAAATTTTATCCATGCCCTGTAGGACAATTCTGCAAGGCCTTCATATTATCAGCATTTATTGAACACCCATTATAGACCAGGTATTAGGTAAAACCGGGGAGATACTTGGGTAAATGAGACAGAAAAGTTCTGGGGTCTTATAAGGTAGTGGGAGTCAGATAATAAGGAAGTACTCACATAAGCAACAAAGATAATTATAGAAAGTGATAAGAAATAAGAAGTAAATAAAAAGAATCATGATCCAGGGAGTAACCAGGGTGGCCGTTTGCAATATTTCAATGAGCTGGGAAGGTAAAATTGGAGCTAAAATGTGAACAATAGGAGCAGGGATGAACTTTAAGAGTAGTCTCATTAGCTGTTTCTTATTTAACAAGAATTTGCTTTCATTTCCTCCTTCACCACATATTTATTGAACATCTATTTTGTGTAGTCCAGGGAAGGGTTAAGTGTCAGAAATGTGGTAGTAATTAAGCCAGAAGAGTCCCTGCCATTACCGTGCCTATAGCTTAAAAAAGAAGACAAAATTTAAACAAGCAATGACAATAAAGATGGTGATTATTAAGATCAAGATCATAGTAGATACTGTGACAGCTATGACTAACCTAGTCTAGTGGTCAATGAAGACCATGTGAGAAAAAACAACATGAGAAAAAGGTGATTGCTTTGATTGATAGAATTCTCAGATAGTCCCAAGATTTCCTTCACACTGGTGTGTGTGCCCTGCCTAATTCACAGAACTGGGTGTTTCATAGATTTTGCTCCTATGATTTGGTTATATAATATGGTACAGGTGACTTTTGATAGGGAGATTAAGGATGAGCCTGATATAATATCATGATCCTTTAAAAGTCACTTCTGTTTCTGAGTTATGACCTACAGAACTGTGAGCTGATAAATGGTTATCCTTTTAAGTTGCTAAGTTTGTGATAATATGTTACCAGCAATAGAAAACTAATACAGATGTGGATAGTAATGATAAATCCTGCTCAATTAAAGTTGGTAGAGCCATAATTTAATAATCTAGACTTTGGCTTAAAACGAGTAGGATTAATAATAAGTATGAAAAGATCGATTTACTTAGACTTAAAATGCTTGGTACTGTCGTACATTTATAACTTTATTTAATCTTAGCATATTATATTATCTCCTTAAGTGTCTTTATTCACATCTACTCCCTGCCCCCCACACCTTCCTAAACTATTAGCTCTTTAAAAATGTTAGTGTACTTAGCACATTTTCTCACATACATAAAGGATAAGCAAAATGTTCTTATGCTTTCCTACTGGTTTTCATTTGATAAATATTTAATACTGATAACTACCTTTCAGGTACTGTATCGGGTTCAGGGGAAATAGCAGGAATGAAATCAAGTCCTTACCCTCATAGAGATTACATGCTTGTTGACAGAATGAATAAATGAATAGGATAAATAATCTAAGAACTTTTCCTCTCATTTTCAACTCCTACCTTAGTCTTTAACTGCAACTTTCAGAAGTTAACATTTCATAGGTAAGTTCCAAAAGAAAAGGTGAAAAATGCTGACAGTTTATAGCTGATCTCCCAGGTTTTGTACACTCTTACTCTCTTTATAGGCAATGTTTACTTTGAAATGCCATCAAATCTATCATTGTAATAGCAAAACTCTGCCTTTTTCCTGGCTTCCAAGCACTTTCACAAATCATAGTCTAACAACTACAATCCAAGCTCTGAGTACAAAGTAGAAAATAAAATTAAATCACTTTAAAATTCTATACATAGACCAACATCTCGAGTAAGCAAAGCGTCGTAAAATTGATGTCAACAAAAAGAAAGCTGACCGGTGCTGGCCCTCAGCAAAATTGTTAGCTGGACACAATGTTTATTTGTCACCTCTTACATTCTTTTCAACTCTATAGAATTTTCCAGTATAAATTACAATGTTGAGTTCTGAGGTTTGCCACTTGTTAAGTCGGTAATCTTCAATTTAAAAGTTAACTTCTTTGGGCCTTAGTCCAAAAAAAAAAAAAAAAAAAAATTAAAGGCAATTCTTTGGTTTGTCATAAGTATTGCATACAATGATATTTGGGAAGTACTAAATATGATTATTATTCTATTCTTCATCTTGTCAGTGGTTCTCAGCTAGAGGCAGCTTTGCCCTCCCATATTTGCCAAAACAGAAAAATGTTTTTGATGGTGATCACTAGAGGAGTGCTAATGGCATCTACTGGACAGAAGCCAGAAATGCTGCTAAAGATTCTACAATGCACAGAGCAAATGCCCACAATGAGGAAATTTCTGTCAAGTGTCAACACTGAGGAACTCTACTCTAGGTAGGCATGTTGCTGCTATCTGAAGAAATTTCAGTTGTGGATCTCCGGATCGTTTCTTGGTTTCTTTCTCTCTGTTCCTCACAAAAGCCTTTATTCTCTGTTAAGATATCTACTCCTCAATCAAGATGTCATTCAAACTTATTTGTGTATGGTTGTCTCCTAGAATTGCTTGAATTTTTACCAGGTGAATCTGGAAATACAATCAAAGGAAATAAATCTGAGGATATAATTTTCACAAATCGTAGTCTAACAGTTTTCTATAAGAGAACAAGGAAGAAGGGTAAATTCATTTTGGATCTTTTTGTTAATTATTTAAAATAACAGAATAGGGTCAGACCTCAAAGATATTCTGGGCTGAATTCCAGAACATAGCTATAAAGCAAATATTTCAATAAAGGGAGTTACATGAATTTTTCGGTTTCCCAGTGAATATAAAGGTTGTGTTTATACTATACTATACTCCATAATAGCATTATGTCTACAAAATGCACATACCTTAATTAAAAAAATTCTTTATTGCATAAACTGTGAATGATTGAGCATTCAGCCAGTCATATTTTTGCTGGTGCAGGATTTTACCTTGATACCGATGACTGCTAACTGATCAGAGTTCTGGTTGCTGAAGGTGGGTGGCTGTGGCAATTTTTTAAAATGAGAAAAAGATGAAGTTTGCCACATTGATTGATTCTTTCTTTCACAAAATATTTCTCTGTAGAATGTGATGCTGTTTGATATAATTTTACCCACAGTAGAATTTTCAAAACTGGAGTCAATCCTCTTGAAATCTTTCACTGCTTTATCAAATCAGTTTATGTAATATCTGAAATCATTTGTTGTCATTTCAACAATGTTCAAAGCATCTTCACTAAGAATAGTTTCCTGAGATGGAAACTTAAAACCTCTTATTTACTCATTGATAAAAACCAACTCCTGGCTGGGTGCAGTGGCTCACTCCTGTAATCCCAGCACTTTGGGAGGCTGAGGTGGGCAGATCACGAGGTCAGGAGATCGAGACCATCCTGGTAAACACGGTGAAACCCCGTCTCTACTAAAAATACAAAAAATTTAGCCAGGCGTGGTGGTGGGTGCCTGTAGTCCCAGCCACGTGGGAGGCTGAGGTAGGAGAATGGCAATGGTGTGAACCCAGGAGTCGGAGCTTGCAGCGAGCAGAGATCACAAAAAAGAAAAAAAAAATTCCTTGTTCATTAAAATTTTATCATAAGATTGTAGCAATTCAGTCACTTCTTCAGGCTCCACTTCCAATTCTAATTCTCTTGCGATTTCTACCACATCTGCAGTTACTTTTTCTACTGAAGACTTGAACCCTTAAAAGTCATCTATGATGGTTGAAATCAACTTCCAAATTTCTATTCCTATTGCTATTTTGACCCCCCCCCGCCATGAATCATGAATGTTCTGAATGGCATCCAGAATGGTGAATCCTTTCCACAAGATTTTGTCCCAGTCCATCAGAGGAATCACTGTCTGTGGCAGCTTTAGCCTTAGGAAATGTATTTCTTAAATAATAAGACTGAAAGTTAAAATCACTACTCAGTTCTTCAGAATGAATGTTGTGTGAGTAGGCATGAAGACAACATAAGTCTCCTCATACATCTCCATCAGAGGTCTAGGTTGACCAGGTTGCATTGGTAATTAGCAGACATAATTTGAAAGGAATTTTGTTTTCTGAACACCATGTCCCAAAAGTGGGCTTAAGATACTCAGTAAACCATGCTATAAACACTTGTGCTGTCATCCAGGCTTTGTTGTTCCATTTATAGAATACAGGCATCATAGGTTTAGCATAATTCATAAGTGATCTAGGATTTTCAGAATGGCAAATGAGCACTGGCTTCAACTTAAAGTCACCAGCTTCATTCACCCATAACAAGAGAGTTAACCTGTTCTTTGAAGGTTTGAAGCCAGGCTTTGATTTACGAAAAGTCCTAGATGGCATGTTTGTTCAATATAAGGCTGTTTTGTCTACACTGGAAATGTGTTGTTGGGTATAGCGACCTTCATTAATGATCTTACCTAGATCTTCTGGATAACATTCTGCAGCTTCTACATGAGAACTTCCTATTTCACCTTACACTTTTATGTTATGAAGATGACTTCTTTCTGAAAACCTCAGGAGCCAACCTCTGCTAGCTTCCAACTTTTCTTCTGCAGCTTCTTTGCGTCTTTCATATTCATAAAATTGAAGAGTTAGGGCCTTGCTCTGCATTAGGCTTTGGCTTAAAGAAATGCTGTGGCTGCTTTGATCTTCTATCCAGACCACTAAAACTTTTTCTATATCAGCAACGAGGCACTTTTGCTGTTTTATCATTCACGGGTTCACTGGAGTAACACTTTTAATTTCCTTTAAGAACACACCAACACACCCTGTGCATTCACAACTTTGCTAACTGGTGATTTCAGCCTATTTTGGCTTTCGACACTCTTTCCTCACTAAGCTTAATTATTTCTAGCCTTTGATTAAAAGTGAGGGATGTGTGACTCTTCCTCTCACTTCAACACTTAAAGGTCATTGAAGGATTATTAATTGGCCCAATTTCAACATTGTTTTGTCTCAAGAAATAGGAAAGCCTGAGGAACTAGAGGGGAATCAAACGATCCACTGCTGGAGCAGTCAGAACACATACAACACTGATTGATTTAGTTTGCTATCCTATGGGCATAGTTAATGATACTCCAAAGCAATTATAACAATATCAAATATCACTGATCACAGATCACTATAACATATATAATAATAATGACAATGTTTGAAATATTCTGAGAATTAGCAAAATATAACACAGAGACATGAAGTAAGCATATGTTCATTGTTAAAAGGTACTGACAGACTTGCTCACTGCAGGGTTGCCACAAGGTTCCAATTTTTTTAAAAAAAATTCAGTATCTGTGAAGTGCCACAAAGCAAAATGCTTAAAGGTATCCCTGCAATGGGGAGAAGTTAACAATGTCTGTACATAAAACTAATGATCTACAAGATGTCAAAGAAAAATTCTGACATTTTGGATAACTTCTCTAATGCATCAGGTAAGACATTCACAGGAGAGAAGCTTGTGCTTCATAACAGTGATGTCCTTTAACTTAAACTCCAGTGGAAAAACCTTAGTTGAAACCTAATGGTACAGCCTTATTTAAATAAATTCCTAGTTTGATTGCAACTGATTATCTTTATCAATAATGTTTTTTGTACTGTCTTCCAGGAAAAAAAAAAAAAGTGTTGAAAAATGCAGCAGAAACACACACAACTTTACTGGTATTTTTGACTCTATTATGCTTTTCAAGGGTGTAGTTGCCATTAGATGGATAAACTCCAGGCTTTCAGTATACTGTTTAAATTTAGGCATATTGTTTATTAAGAATGAAAAGACCAAACATAATGGTAAGGGGCAAAGGGACTAGAATGGGAGGTGGGGTTTCAGTAAATAGTGGCTCAATATAAGATAGTGGATACAGAAATTCAGAGGACAAGAAGGACAGGAATGAAATAATAGAAAAATATGTCATGTAAATTGTTGGTGAAAAAAGCAAGGAACAAGGAAGAATCAAATCTATTGCTTAGTTCTTGAAACTGGATATCTCTGTAGACCCAGCTGTCTTAAAAAGAAACCAGTAACACAGAAGCAGAGATGCAGATAACCAGTTAAGGATTAGTGGGAGAAAAAAATCCAGCTTGGAGGAAAGGAAAGATTCATCGACTCTTTGGAGTAATCGTTTTAAAGTATTTTTTTTTTTTCATGAGGCTTTTCCTAGTAATTGTAAATATATTTCAAGGGGAAAAAGCCTGAAACATCATGTGATCATGTGACCTGATGCAACCTTCAAGTAGACAGTCAACATTGTGCAATGAGTGAAAACAATCATTCTAACTTTTCTGTATTTAAAGTTAGAAAATTATTAATGTTATGTACCTTCTTGTACTCCATTGATCTCTAAGATAGTATTTATTTCTAATTAGGAAATTCATTTCCACATAAAAATAATTCATATTATACTTATGAAGTAATCAGTTCTTAAGACTAAAAAGGTGTGTATTAAGCTTAATAAAAATCCTATGACAAGTTATTTTTCTATTTATATTAACTTATCACTTTCCTTTACCTATATTTCCAAGGCCTTTATACTAGTTTATAGGGTGTATATTTGCAATATTGGAATATGGATTTTGTTTCATTTCTGGAAAATGGAATTACAATATTAGTGATAGATTTTGAATGACTAGAATTATGTAAGCAATGTCATATGCAGAATCATAAAGTAACAAAAAGAACATGGGAAACCATGGTCATCTAAAGTGATTGAATATATTAATAGACAATATACATGCGTATGACATATATAAATTCTATAAATAATAAAATAGCGATAATTAATAACAAATAATTGTTTATCTGATGTGCAGGGCTATTCTCCTTTAAGGTAAAGACAGGGACCCTATACATCTTTGTATCCTTTATACTGTGGTTTCAGGGAATTGCTTTATCTCTACAGTGACATACAGAGGTAGAAACTTAATTGACAAGTAGGATACAACTCATAAGTCAGTCATCTTTACACTACAGTGAATAGGACATTCATTTGTCATTCTGTCACTAGGTAGCTGTAAGAAGTAGTTTCAAAATGCTATATTTGGGACATCCAAAAGGCTTACAATTTTGTATGGTTATGGTTTCAAAATAGCTTTTAATAAAGAATAGCTTCAAAGTGGGAATAGCAGACATGCCAGAACTTTTACTGAATAAAACTAGTTTGGTGACTATAATTTATATTTGAATTTCTAGCTCTTAAACCAGATGTAGAAAACACAAAATATTATTTGCTTTCCAAATGGGTATTTGAAGTAAACGCTAAGCAGAATACTCAATTTCATTATGGCAAAGAGAGTGGCAAAAATAAAACATTGTTCTATAAACTATAAACTTTCAATCTTCATTTTTAACATTTTCCCAATTTTTAAAGTTTTTTTATTATTACATTAATAATACATTTTTATTTAGATAAATTTTGAAAATTTGTGTACCTTATTTAGGAAATACAAGTATATTATCCTGTACTTGTTCATAAAAGTTTACTATTTTGTAATTTTTTAAAATATATATTTAAAGTTTACTTTTTCTGAATTTCATGTCATCTTGTTTACTTAGATTCTGATTTAAAGCTAAGTATCATCAAAACACAGGCACACACGCACATGCTCACTCACAGAAACATACCATCACAGCTTCTCTCCAGAAATTGCAGTGTTCTAAACATGCATAATTAAATTAGCTGTTCTCATTGTGATATTAGAATATCACTCTATGTTCCTGAAGCACAGGTAAGCAAATATTTTGATGCTTTTCTCAGTAAATGTCTCTGCCCCTGGAGTGATCTTTTTAGCACAGAATTCAGAGAAGGGAAAAGAAGACAATTATATGATTTCTCCTAGATGTAAGGAAGTAGTAATAAGTCTTCTATTGGACTAAATGTCTTGTTCTGCATGAGGGAAATACAGCACATTAATTCAAACACTTTGTGTTATTTTAATGATAGCACATACTCTTAATTCTCTACTCTCAAATTTGAGTTTTTGCTTTTGACTACTCAAAATAAAGTCGATAGCCCAGACCACCCCTTGTATTTAGGGATGATAAGGTGAAGCCACATGATGAACAAAGAAAGAAAAAAAGAATTTTGGTCCTCTGACACTCTGGAGTCATCACACCACAGATCCGTTCACAGTTTTAATCTTTCAAATTGATTTCAGATATGGGGGTACATGTGCAGGTTTGTTACATGGGCATATTACATGATGCTAAGGTTTGGGACACAGATTCCATCACCCAGGTAGCAAGCATGGTACCTGATGGGTAGTTTTTCAACCCTTTCTCTCAACCTTCCCTCCAGCCTCTAGAAGTCCACATTGTCTGTTGTTCCCATGTTTGTGTACGTGTATACTCAATGTTTAGCTCCCACTTATAAGTAAGAGCATGTGATATTTGGTTTTCTGTTCCTAATTCGCCAGACTTATATGCTGTTTAAGCCACTATTGATAGGTAAAACTTACACACACTCAGAAATAATTCTAACTAATTTAATAAAATGCCACCATTGAAATATATAAATTGTATTAAATAGCTACTATCAGGGTAACCTCTGGCAAATAAAAAAGGAAGTCATGTCTATATATCACATGGAGTCAAAATTCTGGAGAGATAAAATGTCATTTCAAATAAGCATGATAGAAATAAATAATAGGAATACTATTTTAATGGAGTGACAGTAAGGATGTACATTTTCTATGAGATTGCAGAAAGTGTAAAAGAGTAAATAATTTTCATACAAAAGAAATACCTCTCTTTAGTCCATTCATCTATTTATTCAATAGAAATTTATCAAGCATTTATTGTGTGTTTATATCCATGTGAGAGTTTCATTGTCTTAATCATTTATTTGGCATTTCTTTAACAATCCACTTTGGCACTTCCTGAGTCATACACTGTATCATTTAATCCTTATGATACTTTGTGACGGTTGTGTTACAGATAAGGAACCTGAAGGTTAGTGAGCTGAAACAATTTGTCCATAGTCACTCAGCTAAATGTGGATCAACAAGGCTTGAGTCATGGTCTATGTGATTCTAAAGTCTGTGCTATATGTCAAGGATTTGCCCCTGCTTCTAAGGAGTTCACACCCTTGCAGAGCAGACCAAGCGCGTTAGAAGAAAATGCAAACGTTGGCATGTTAAAGTACAAATAATTTACAGCAGAACAGAAAGAATGATTGATTATTCTTGGGTTCATGGTAGGAAGGCATAAGGGAGAATTACAACAATTAACAGTGAAGTTGAAACTTTAAGGAAGTGTAAGAAATCAGGCATAACATGGGATAATGAAAGTTCCTAGCAGAAGAAAGAGTATGTGCAGAAGTAAAGAGTTGTGAAATAGTGTGGCTCTTCATAATATTCCAGTGTGGTTAAAGCAAAGGGCGTGCCACGAGGAGCTACAGGAGAAACGGTGCAGAAACCCAGGACTTGGGACTTTCAAGTAGGAGGGCATGGTTAATGGAATCTGTGGCCTAGGAGAGTTTAATAAGAATGAGGACTGTAGAAAGATCATTGCATTTGATGATGAGGAAATTATACCAAAGAGCTTCAGAGTGGGGGCACTGAAGCAGAAATGGGTGAAAATGGAGACATATTTTAAGACAATTGAAGTGAATGGAGTGAAGCATGTAATTTAAATTTGCAGAAAGGGTTTCCCTTCAGTGTGGAGTTGTTTGTTTTAAGGTGGAAGACAGTTCAGCCTATCTGAGGAAAAGGAGGTAGTATGGAAGAAGATGCAGAAAGTTTATTAATGATTCAGTCTTCTGGAAGAGGCAGAAAGGGAAAAGAGGAGACGGCATTGATGAAAAGACTGGAACTGGCTGGAGCATGTATTCAGCTGAGAAAAAAAGGTAAAGATGAGGAATCCCTAGTAAAAGAGAACATTTTGGGGATGGAAAGATCCTTTCGGTTAGTGTAAGTTAAGGCAAATGAATTGAAGACAATGACAAATGTTTTGCTATACAACTGTTCCAAGGAATTTAGAGATGGTTATAAGAAATAAGTAAAATAACTACAAAGTAGTACTGAGGTCCAAATGATATTGTCCAATAAAATATCATATTATACAACAATTGTTAGGAAGTTATTACTAATGTGGAATGTTAATTGACGAAAATAAAAATGTGTGCTTCATTTTCACTGCTGAGATAATGAGTAAAAATATTTTATTTTTCCTGATCTTATCTCAAAAGGACTGTGTTGTGAGTCTAGGCTTTTTCATTCATGGCTCCTGTGTTGCCAAGCCAAAGACAGCACCTGGAATCTCACAAAAGACAGGATGCTAGTTCTGTACTTTGAATGGTGTAGGAAAACAAAGATATGCACTCTTTCAGTTTTGAGATTGGCAGGCAGGGTTGAGGGATTACCTCTTCTGCATAGCAGAAATAATCATTTTGTATGTGACCCATAATATAAGAAAGTACTATGCAGTACTACCATGCAGGACTTTTTGGGAATTGTAGGGTGATTATGGAAGACTGTTGCTGTAAGTGGAGAAGGAGAAACTGGACCCACCCTAAAGTAGAAAAAGGTGCTTATCCAGTAATGAGGAGGGATACATAGAGATGAATAGTAGTGACATTTCAGCATGGGAATGGAGCCTACACCAGTGGAAGCAGCAGTAGTGGAGGAATAGGACCTCTTGGTTCATGACTGACTGGAGTCTGTGTGTGTGTGTGTGTGTGTGTGTGTGTGTGTGTGTGTGAGAGAGAGAGAGAGAGAGAGAGAGAGAGAGAGAGAATGAGAATGGGGGGGGAGAGAGAGAGAAATGGTGTGACTTTGGAGAAAATCCCTTGAAGCTGGCTGACGAAGACCACATACACATTTCAGCACATGAGTAGGAGAAAGAGTGAAAGCAATGGGTATGCATGTTCCCTTTTTTTTTTTTTTTTTTTTGGAGATGGAGTCTAGCTGTCGCCCAGGCTGGAGTGCAGTGGCGTGATCTCGCCTCACTGCAAGCTCCGCCTCCTGGGTTTACGCCATTCTCCTGCCTCAGCCTCCCGAGTAGCTGGGACTACAGGCGCCCGCCATCTCGCCCGGCTAGTTTTTTGTATTTTTTTTAGTAGAGACGGGGTTTCACCGTGTAGCTCAGGATGGTCTCGATCTCCTGACCTCGTGATCCACCCGTCTCGGCCTCCCAAAGTGCTGGGATTACAGGCTTGAGCCACCGCGCCCGGCCACTTTTCTGCATTCTTTTGCAAATAAATGAATCTTTGATTCATTCCTGTTTTGCAAGTGACCATTACAAAGTTCACCCAATTTTTCACATACTTTCTCTATAGGCAGGAACTTAGGTGTTACTTTTGACCTCACTAGGCAATATTATATACTCCTATGACCTGTAATAACGGAAAGCATGAAATTTAGAGTTTGGTCCTTGTTTTACCTGTCCTACTGATTCATTACAAAGTTGAACAAGTGTTTTAAGTGCTATGCATCAAAACTTTTCTTTAACTGAAATTTAGATATATTAATATTTGTTGTGCCCTTTTTTCATGTTAACCATTACCTACATAATTATATCTTAATTACAGTTTTGAGATTCTTAATATCTGATTATGTAGAAGAAGGAAAAACTATTCAAAACTATGGTTTATATTATTAAATTGAAGACTAGATTACTCTCAAAATTCTGTAACTCCTGATAAGAAACAACTACAATGAAGTATAAACTGAACCCTCTCAATGATTTACTATGCATTTTGAATAAACTGTATTTGTCTTTGCCTCATTCCTTTGTTTAATAGAAATGTTTTTCTGATAAGAAAGAAATGGTTAAATTACTATGCCATATTTATTTATTCTTATTACCATCAAGAGTAAAAAATATCATACTTTCTTAGAAGCAAGCATTTTTGAATTGCTAAATTTTTATTTAAAGTATTTTGACTGATTTGTTATTTTAGGCCTAGCACAAGTATGTATTTTAGGCCTAATCCACAAGTATGTATTACCATCACATGGCATTAAATGATCATGAAGCCTGATTTGATATCATTAAGGATATTTGCTGTTGAAACAATAGATTAATAAGCTGCAAATTTAAAATATTTCAGTAATATTAACTAAAAGTCAGCTTGACAATAATTAAATGATCATATTTGCTGCCTCTCCTCTCTCACCTTTTGACTTTCATGTGCATATGCACACACCTGTAGCAATGAAATGATTTGAATGCCTTCCTATTGGTGCCTAAAATAAAGCCATTATGTGAAGAATTTTCACAAGACAAGTGACTCCCTTAAAGTCTCTGGATATCCAGAAATGTATAGCTGAAATGGTCTTTTTGCACACATCCCAGCCATCTGAAGGAAAGAAATTGCTCCTGGGTCATTGTGGGTCTTGATTCAACAGCTCTACATTTCAACCTTTTCAACTGCTCACTGACATCTGCAGCATCTTGCTATATTGTAATCAAATAACTGACCTGTTTCTATCATGTGGGAATTCAGATTCACTTTTCTTGAAATTTCTTAAAAGTGGCTAGCTCGCTAGGAGGGAAAATACTAAAATACACGAGCAGGAGGTAAACATGATACCATAGTACACAATCTGGGTTTGTAAAATACTCACAAGGAACATCTGCAATCTTCTAAGTTTATGTATGAACATTGCAAATAAAACCGTATCTATGTCAATCAATCCTGTTTGTGTTCACTACCAAAATTAATTGTTTATTAACATCCATGAAAAATGTTCAACTATAACCAAGAAGTAAATATGTAACATTTGTTTAAAAAAAGTTTTACAATGAATAAAATACATGAAACAATGCATATTTTTATAAGAATATTTGTTCAGGTGTATAACGGAGAATAATTATAAAATACAATATGAATTATGAAAATATCTTATTTCAATGTATATATAAATAGCACCAATAGGTAGTGTGTGGATTTACTTATAATTATATATTGTATTTATCTATAAACATGTCAATATGTATTACTAGAAGAACAAATGATTTCTTAGTGCTGATAAACTTTGTAGAGCTTTTAATAGTTCAATAGTATTAGTGAGCTTGCAATTTGAATATTTGTATGAAATATAAAACATACATTTTTGAAAAACCCACAATATACTGAGAACCATAAATATAATTGTTTTTAAAAGATTTAAATTTTTGGCATATCATGTGATTAATTGTCTTCTCAAGTAGAAAGCTATAAAATATACTATAATCTTTGTTTTCATTGCTTTGTTTTATTACTTCTTACAATTAAATTTACTGTAATAACCCATGATGAAGTAAATTTCTGGAAATTTCAGTCATTAAAATCCATAGCAATGAAACAAGGAAAAAAAGTACAAAATTATTGTAAAAAGTCTTGGTTCTTTCCACCATTGAAATAACCATCTAGCCTCATATTAGAAGCCAATCATTTAGCCTCATACTAGAAGCCAACCTTATAAAATACATAATAAATTAAGGTAGATATTATAATGTCTTGGTAATATCAAAATTAATATAAGTGATTTTTAGACTATAACAAAGATTGCTTAATAAGCTAAGAGAAAGAATGTTTTAAGTTGAAAAATGGAGTTGAAGGGGTTAGCAGATGAGTGTTTCTAGAAGCTGACAACGTGAGGTGACTATCAGACAAAGAAAATCTACAACTGTTTAAATTACTAAAATTACTATATTGTTATAGGACATGCTTTTCTGTGTATTTTAGCCAAGTCATACTTTTTACCTGTCTTTGACAAGTGCTTCTTCCCACTCCCTACCTCACTGCATGGCCTCAAACTTCATTCCTTAGAAATAGAGTGCATTCCAGGCAGAATTCTGCACCAACTGTTATAAATTCCTAAGTCAAAGGATAGATTCCATCACCTCCCCGTAGAGAAACCAGTCCATGCAGATAAAGGCAAGTACTAAGGAAAAATGCATCTGCTGATGTATCCTATCTGATAGGTAAATTATAGCACTCAAGATGCTTTCAAGCTTGATATGTCATCCTAATACAAAATCAGAAACACCTCTTTTTCATCATCATCAATTGATATCACCCAGTTTCAATTCAATGCTGGGGTAAATGGCATGGTGATTGTAGGTGGCATAGACAAGATACTTATAACCCTCTATATCCTGGAAAGCTAATGCAAATGTATTAGTTTATTAGGCCTCCTATAACAGAATATATACACTGGGTGACTTAGATAACAGAAATTCAATTCCCACAATTTTGGAGGCTAAAATTACAAATCAAGGTGTCAGGAGTTTGGTTACTTCTAAGACCGCTCTCTTTAGCTTATAGATGTCCACTGTGTCCTCACATGGACTTCCTTATACCCAGCTACACCCCTGGTGTCTCTATATGTGTTCAAATTTTCTCTTCTTATAAGGACCACCAGTCAGATTAGATTAGGCCTACCTTAACTGTGTCATTTAAACTTCATCTCCTCTATAAAGGCCCTATCTCCAAAATAGAGGCATTCCAGTGTGACTCCAGATCCCAGAAGCCTGCTTCATTAAATTCTCAGGTGGTAATGATGTAGACTCACAAATCTAGTTACCTGTTAACTTGACACTAGGCATTGTTCCAGGTGTGGGTGTTAGACCAATCAAAGGCCACCCCAAGGCCTCCAATTTTTACTTTGCAAAATGGAGGTGAAGAAGTTTTGGGGTCATGGAACTCTATTGCATGATGATCATTTGTTGCTTCCATTTCTCTCACCGCATAGAGAAAGCCTTTCTTTAGTAGGAGGGAATAAGGTGCACATACATATGGAATAGAAACAATAATGAATTGAGATAGAGAAGAGGAATGAAGAGAGAAAGAGGTATGTAGAGGAAGCAAGGCAGGAAGGGAAGGCAGTAGAGAAAGGAGAGAATTGAAAGCCTAAGTTGTGTCTCTACATTAAGTGAAGCCTAAAACTAGCTGAGTGCTGATAAATAATTAGCAACTAGGTCTCCACGAAAAACAAAAAAAAAAAATCCTGAATGTGTGATTGTGTTTGTTGATTTCTGTGGTGTGAACACTTCCAAAAAGACTGATTTCCAGCTATTTATGTTCCATCAATGACTGAGGAAATGGAAGAGATGTACAGTAACATACCATTATTTTCATCATTCACACAATATAGATGTAAATTACTTCAAGACAACAGACAAGCAAAATCCAGTAAGATAAGTGTAAAGTGATGGGATTTGATTACTTATTACCTTATCCTTTGGCTGTTGACATGAAGATAAGAAAATCCTTTCTAAAGGCATATATCTATTATATATACACTGAAGGCACACGTGCACAGGAAGCTGATACTGTCTACTGAATGAAAACATCTATAACATTATCATATAAGTATTTTAGTATATTTTATTTTTAAACAAGAAAATAAATGGAACATGATTTGTTCATTTGCCACTTAACTGTCCTGTGTCATAAAACAGATTATTTGATTCCATTCCATAAAATAAACATTCCTTGGGAAATAACTATTTATGACACTAGGCTAAGTATAGAATGGAATGTATGTCATTATAAAATTAATGGGAACAAATTCATCCATGTAGCTGTGTATGTAAGAATAAAGCTATACTAAAGTTACAGAGATCTGAAGTAGAAGACATTTCTTTATGTTATCTAAATAGATAACATAAAGAAATTCAAAGAAATTCATATTTATTATTTGAAGGCACAAATGCAGCCTAGGAGATGGGGATTTTAAAATATTAAAGAGCAGGAAAGGAAGAGAAAGACAGTGATGGAGAGGTTAGGGAGATATAACTTATATCATGCAGCAGCTATTGAGTGCTTCGTGGCAAATAAGCCCACGAGAAAACTGCCACAGAGATCTGCCATTCTGAGAGTATTTGTGAAAGACTGAGCCATAGGAAAATGCCAGGAGCAGAAGTGCTTCAGGTTGAGATTCTGCAGTTTGACCTGGTTGTGTCTACCTAATGCTTCAGCAAAAATTTAGGCAATGCTCCAAAGGAAGCAGCAGCATAATTAGAAAAGGAAGAGGTTGTCTATTTGCAACACTGACAATGGCTAAAGTACCAGCTGTCAGCCAAGCAGGAAGAGTTTACATATGTTTAGCAACATATTCCATTTCTTAAAATGGCCATGGATTGACTTGTGACATAAAATGTCAGGATCATAGTGAGAGAAAATGGAAAAGCGGTATCGTTACGTTTTAAATGTTTAAAAGGATCCCATTGGTGGGAGGTTGTATTGTGTAACAAAAAGTGCTAGCTTTGAAGACAGATTGTCTGCTTAGGATTCAGGGCTCATCAGTGGGAAAATGGGAATCTTTCTGTGACTGAGTTTCCTCCCGTGTAAATAGGATAGCACCTACATCTTGAGTTACTGCAATGATTAAATACATGTAAGGCACACAATAAAAACTAGCTCTCTTTGTTTCAAGTATTTTTGTGTGGATAACTGACTGAAATATTTAAACTGGTGTGTGATCTGAGCTGGAAGGGTGAGTAAAGAATCCATGTCACTTCATCTTCCCAGAAAGGGGAACTATGAATATGTGAGGTAGAGAGTGGGAATGCAGTGGATTAGATAAAACAATGTAGAGAGAAGATCACAGGAGTCCAAGAATGTAGGAATCTAAACCAGAGAGGAAGACCTGATAAGCAACTAAAAGCAAGGTCTGAAGAGATCAAGGTGTAAGCAAAAGGATATTACATAGCTATAAAAAAAATATATCTTTGTAGCAATATGAATGCAGCGGGAGACCATTATCCTAGCAAATTAATTCAGGAACAGAAAACCAAATACTTCATGTTCTCACTTAAAAGAGGGAGCTAAACACTGGGTACATACACACAGACATGAAGATGAGTACAGGAGATACTGGGGACTGCCAGAGGGGGCAGAGAGGAAGGGGGCCAAAGACAAAAAATACCTGTTAGATACTATATACTCAGTACCTAGATGGCGGAATCATCTGTACCCCAAACTTCAGCAGCACACAATATACCCATGTAACAAACCTGCATATATAGCCCCCGAACATAAAATAAAAGATGAAATTATAAAAATAAATGAAGTTGAAAGCTAGACACAGCATCCCAGACAATAAAGGCCAAGTTGGGGAAGGAGGTGGCTATGAAATCAGTAATTTTAACCAGATATTAATAAAGAAGTCATGAATTTAACAGTTTAAGAAGAGATGGATTTCTCTAGTGACAGAAAATGGAGGTAAAAAACCTAAATAACTTTGAAGTTGGGGCTAGAAATGAAGAGCCAGGTGGAAAAATATATCAAACAGGGTTCAGAAAGAAGGGCTATAACCGTAAAATGGAAGAGACATTGTCAAATACCGTAATTATGGAACAGATGAATAGAATAAAAATGCATTCCTTAAATTCCTACACACTAGAGCGAAGTTTGTATATTGGATACAAATACATGTTGAAAACCAAATGATAAAGTGAGCTTGTTGGAATAATATAAAGCGGGCTAGGATGATAGTCAAAGGGATTATCTCTCAAGAAAAAAGCAAGAAACAGCAACAAAATTGCTTCTCAATTGTGAGGTTGCTGCCAGGTGTGCACCTGATATCCAATGGACTCGTAGGGAGTGCAAAAGGAGGGAAAGGAGGTTGAGAAGGGTGGAGGAGGACAGAGAGCAGGATGGTATGTTTACTGTGTTTCTTTTTTTTTATTTTTATTTTTGGTCAGGTACCCCATCTACATGTCCAAAAGGAAGAAAAAGTAGAGAGATATCTCCCACTCCAATGTCAACAATAATGTTTACCAAGAGGGGCTGTCAAGTTTCTAAAACAATGCACAGACACAGTAAGCACTCTACAGATATTTGATGAACAAAGGAGCAATTTAAAACTCAATTTAATGCTATATCTTAGGGAACTTAAAATGTAAAGACAGGAATTTGTTACAGGGCTACTGCTTCTGCTCTGCATGAATATGAGCATCAAAAACAAACCAAAAAATAAACCAAGAGAATAAAAAGAGGTTCAAGGCATGGCGTTTAGAAAAATCAATCAAAGTGCCTCTATTCCAGTGGTTTTCAGAGTGTGATATGTGGTCCCTGGGAGTCCTCAAGACCTCTCAGGGGACCATCAGGTCAAGACTATTTTCACAATATTATCTGAGATATTATTATCCTCCTCATCTGTGTTCACATTTGCACTGATGTCGTTAGATCAATGGTCAGTAAAACTATTGGTGCTTTAATCCTAATCAAGGCCATGGCACTGGACTGTACTAGTTAGTGCTCAACAGCCACAAATGTACTATTATGCAAATAAATAGACAAATGCATAAATCCAGTTTCATTACGAATGTCCTTAAAGCAGTAAAAAATATACTTTTTAAAAAAGCATTAACCCTTGAGAATAGCTTTTTAATATGCTATGTGACAAAATGAGAAGGAGACATAGAAATCCTGTATGATTGTTTGGGAATGTGAGCTGGTCCAGCCAGATTTCTTTATCAGATTCAATCTTTTTTTTTTTTTTTTTGACAGAGTCTTGCTCTGTTGCACAGGCTGGAGTGCAGTGGCACAATCTGAAATTTTCATCATGACACAAGAAAGGCTACAACCAATCTTGATCATACTGTTCCCATTCACATATAGGTATTTAAGGGTGGATGATGATGATGATGATGATGATGATAGACAGAGTCTCACGTTGTCGCCAGGCTGGAGTGCAGTGGCACGATCTTGGCTCACTGCAACCTCCTCTTCCCAGGTTCAAGTGATTCTCCTGCCTCAGCTTCCTGAGTAAATGGGATTACAGGAGCCTGCCACCACACCTGGCTAATTTTTTGAATTTTTAGCAGAGAGGGGATTTCACCATGTTTGTCAGGCTGGTCTCAAACTTCTGACCTCCGATAATCCACCCGTCTTGGCCTCCCCAAGTGCTGTGATTACAGGTGAGAGCCACTGTCCCTGGCCTAATCTTTACTTGGAAGAATGACTGACAGAAAAACTGATAATTTAGATTTGAGTATCTGACAGATTTTTCTCAAAAATGAGTGAAGCTTGGTAATTAAAGCAAAATAGAATCACACTCCTTGTTAAATTTAATAAAGTTCAAAATTTCAAGCAAAAATACAATTTGAAAAATATATCCACCACAGTCAACTTAATAGATTATCAATAAAGATTTTTTATGAAATCAGTGGTGATATTAATCAATGGGGTTTGATATTATAAATGAAATATGTCAACATTTTCGAGATCTGCAATATTCAGTGAACCAACATTTTCCAAACGACGAATGCATTGTTACAAAATCATTCATGAGTAGATATGCATTCAAAGAGCACAGTAGACCTATGGATTTTAATTTAGCAAAGTGAAAAGTTTGTTGATATGATTTCAGACTGTACATTGCAACTAAAACTTAAACCACTTGTTGAATTTGGTATAGTATCACAGAAGATATTCACAATTATTTGAAAAGATTATTGCAAAAAATCCTCCCTCTCCAACTATACATCTTTGTGACACAAAATTTTCCTTGAGTAGTTCAACAGAAACAGAGTACCGAAATACATTGGATGCAGAATCTTCTAATAAGATAACAGAAAATAGATTTGTGTAAGGGTAAAGCCACATCTTCTCAAGAAATTGTATTTGTTTTGAAAAATATAGTTATTCCTCATGAAAATGTTATGTTACCATGCAATGGGTTTATTATTTAATATTACAATTTTAAATAATAAAATATTTTTACATTTTCTAAGATTAAATTTCAGATACAGCACACATCAATAAGTATAGCTCATATAAACCAAAGTTCTACAGCGCCCACACAAATTTTCTAAGTGAAGGGAGTTCTTGAATTCAAAATGAGGTTTAAGAATTAAAACAACTAGACCTTGTGTTGTTGATGGCTTAATTTATGAACTTCTGTTTTATCTCATTTTATTCAGCCTCTTGACTTGTTTTTATTATTTATTTTTTTTCGGAGACAGGGTCTTGCTCTGTCACCCAGGCTGGAGTGCTGGGGTGCAATCACAGCTTATTTCAGCCTCTGCCTCCCTGACTCAAGCGATCCTCCCACCTCAGCCTCCAAGTAGCTGGGACTACAGATGTGTGTTACCCCTCCTGGGTATTTTTTATTTTGTTTTAATTTTTTGTATATATGGGGTCTTATATTGCTAGGCTTGTCTCAAACTCCTGGCCTCAAATGATCCTCCAGCCTTGGCCTACCAAAGAGTTTAGATTACAGGTGTAAACCACCATGCCTGGTTTTAATTCTTTTGGGTTTTGACTTCTTATCTACAGCCACATCTTTTCTAATACACATCCCCTAAATCCCTACCTCTACCACATTTCTTACCACACCTGATGTTTGATATCTGCTCTCTCAGATCTTTAGATACTCAAATCCTCAAATCTAAATTATCGGTTTATCTGTCAGTCATTCTTCCAAGTAAATATTAGGCCTGGCATGGTGGCTCATGCCTGTAATCCCAGTTTTTTTTGTTTTGTTTTGTTCTAAGTCTTTTTTTTTTTTTTTTATACTTTAAGTTCTAGGGTACATGTGCATAACGTGCAGGTTTGTTACATATGTATACTTGTGCCATGTTGGTGTGCTGCACCCATCAACTCGTCAGCACCCATCAACTCATCATTTACATCAGGTATAACTCCCAGTGCAATCCCTCCCTCCTCCCCCCTCTCCATGAAAGGCCCCGGTGTGTGATGTTCCCCTTCCCGAGTCCAAGCGATCTCATTGTTCAGTTCCCACCTATGAGTGAGAACATGCGGTGTTTGGTTTTCTTTTCTTGCGATAGTTTGCTGAGAATGATGGTTTCCAGCTGCATCCATGTCCCTACAAAGGACACAAACTCATCCTTTTTTATGGCTGCATAGTATTCCATGGTGTATATGTGCCACATTTTCTTAATCCAGTCTGTCACTGATGGACATTTGGGTTGATTCCAAGTCTTTGCTATTGTGAATAGTGCTGCAATAAACATACATGTGCATGTGTCTTTATAGCAGCATGATTTATAATCCTTTGGGTATATACCCAGTAATGGGATGACTGGGTCATCTCATAAGTTTTTCTTTACCTTGCCTTTCCATGTAGATCTCATTTGCTTCTAGATGGCTCTTCTAGCGAGCAGAAAAAATACTATTTCTCAGCACCTGCCAACTGCCTACTACCTGAAAGGAGATGTACACTTTTACCGACATTATTGAGTGGTAGTTGTGAACAAATTATATTTTATTACTTTATCTTCCCAAATTTTAGAACTATTTCTAAATAATAGAATAATACAGAATATAAACTTTCCCTTTTCAGTAAGCATATTAAATTTCCTCATACACAACAAAGATATATGAGTTCAACATCCAGTAAATGTTATTTATTAATCTTAGTGATGTAAATAACTACCAAATTGTAGGAAAAGCTGCTTTCTTGGTTTTTGGTCTCTCCTATCGTAGATGAAGAGCACTGCAGGCATGCCATCTTTGCTTTGTAATCACTATACTTCAAATATTTTGTGGTCACAGATACCATAAGTTCTTTCAAGTAAAACAAATAACTTATGGAAAACCAGGTTTAGAAGTTGTGTACAGTAGCACCAAAACCCTAATGCATGCTGTTTAATGATCCCTAGAGAGAGTCTGGGCTACATCACTATAATGAATTTACAAGCACAGCATCATGCAGAATTCTTTAAAATCTAACCATGGTATTTAGAGAGATGACCCCTAGATTTTTCCTAAGGGGTTTTGTAAAGTTACAAACACTGCAGTTTGGTAGTAACTTCTCCAGAAGCATCGCATTAAGGCCAGTTAAGGAGCCTTATTCATTTTACTGCAGCCCTGCCTATTTACAGTTTTACTTTGTCTTCACAGTCCTTAGCTGGTATAAATGAAATACGATTAAAAAAATAAAATTAGAGATGATATTCCTATTCATTCCCTCAAGAGGAGAATTCAAAGCTGTCAGAATCACTAAAGGAAAAAAAAAATAAGCTACAAATATAAATATACATATTTGTTTGAATACTATATTATGTTAGTGATAAGGTAGCAAAATGAAGTGAGAAGAACAAATGTTTCCCCTTGGGCAATAATTTCTCTGGCTTCACTTGGCCTACATTGCCACAGAGAAAATCTGGAGAGCATGCATCTAAATGCAGCTTACTTGTAATGCTGCACCTGTTTGTATGAAAAAGGACTGCATCTGGAATGTTAAACTTTTTCTAGCGAAACTAATATTAACTGATATTTAGATTCTTATAAACTAATCATCAGCTAAATGTGGAATAAATAGTAATGAGTCTTGTGGTCTGGAAATAAAACAATCTAATAATATTAGAAGCACATTGAAAGACATAAATAGCTCCTCAAATGAGCTTGTAACCCCTACTTCTGCATATGTAAAATTATAATTGTGGAAAGATGATACAGGTCATCAACTATCTTGTTATTTCTGGAAAATATATGGTACTTGTTGGAAAAATATATATTTGGTAAATTTAAACAATTTAAATGTTTTGAGGAAAAAAGTGAGTACATTTCTGACAAAAAGATTTCAGTTGGCTTTAAATCAGTGAATTTTACCTGACAGTTCCTGTGGAAGCAAAATTTTGCAATTAACTTGTTCTATTTTGTGGGGAAAGCAATTACTGAGTACAACCTAGATTAAATGAGGAGAGGAGTTACTAGGAAGATTATAATCTCTCTCTGAGTCAACTCATATAAACCATCCATATCCTAAATCTTCTTGATGAGACAAGAGCAGATCTTGGAATCAAGATTAGTTGGGAAACCAGTTGTTTCAGTGTTCATTCTCCATTTGGACTGGTTATTAAGAAAAAAAGAATCTGAGGCCTTTTAGCAAGCAGAATTAACCCATTTAGTTACTGAAACAGAGAAACAGTATTAAGAGAAACAAAAATACTGCATTTATTGCTATTTTCAATATAAGAATATTGCACAGCCGAAGCAGTACAGCTTCAAATATTTCTTTGAACTGTTCCTTTGATTTTGAAGTTGGAAAGATACTACTGGTGAGGGCGAGGCTAAGTAGGCTTTTAGTATAAATTATTTGGCTTTGTAGCATAGAAGAAGGAAGGACATATATGCTCAATGAAGAAGCTGATTAATGAAGGCTTTTAGGATATAAAATGCCCCAAAAAACAGGAATTTACATTTTCACGTAGAATTTTGTGAAGTAACATTTTGCTTTTAGTACTAATTATGAAGAATTGATGTAAGTAACTGAGTTTCCAAAAGACTGTTCAACTGGAGTTTGGGAATAATTGAGGACTGAACAAACCCCTATTTTTTTTTTTTTTTTTAAACACTAAACCATATCACCATAGAAAATCACTTTCACTAGAGGAAGAAGGGGAGAAAAGAAAGAAGGAAGAGAAGACCACAAGACAAACAGAAAACAAATAAAAAAATGGCAGGAGCTAAGCTCTTACTTGTCAATAATAACACTGATGTAAATGAACTAAATTTCCCTATAAAAAAGACTGAGACTGGTTGAATGGATGAAAACACAAGATCGATCTGCATCTATTGCCTACAAGAAACACACTTTATCTATAAAGACACACATACACTGAAAATAAAAGTATGAAAAATATATATATTTCATAGTATTGGAAATATAAGTAGGAGTCACTATACTTTTATTGTAAAAATACATTTCAAGACAAAACCTGTAAAAACAGACAAAGAAGGTAACTATGTAATGATAAAGGGGTCGATTCAACAGGAGGATATAACAATTTTTAAATATATGTACACTCAACAGTGGAGTGCCCAGATATACAACAAAATATTATTAGAGCTAAAGAGAAAGATACATCCCAATATAATAATAGCTGGAGAATTCAACACCCCACCTTCAGCATTGGACAGACCTTCCAGACACAAAAATAACAAAGAAACCTCAGACTTAATCTGTACTATAGACCAAATGGATCTAATAGATATTTACAGGCCATTTTATCCAACAGATACAGAACACACATTCTTTTCCTCAGCACACAGATCATTCTCAAAGAATAGACTACATTTTAGGTCACAAACAAGTCTCAAAACAGTCAAAAATATTAAAATAATATCAAGCATCTTCTCTGACTACAATGGAATAAAAATAGAAGTAAATATCAAGAGCAATTTTGGAAATTATACAAACACGTGGAAATTAAACAATATGCTTTTGAATGACCAGTGGGTCAAAGAAGAAATTTAAAGGAAAATTTAAAAAACTTTTGAAACACATCATAATGGAAACACAACATACCAAAACCTGTGGGATACACCAAAACAGTGGTAAGGGAGAAGTTTACAGATATAAGTGTCTACATGAAAAAAGAGGAAATATTTCAATTGAACAATCTAATGATGCATCCTAAAGAACAAAAACAGCAAGAGCAAACCAAACCCAAAATTAGTAGAAGATAAAACACAAGTTGGTGTTTTGAAAAGTCAAACAAATGAAATTGACAAACATTTAGCCATACTAACTAAAAAAAAAAAAAAAAAAAGCAGATCCAAATAAATAGGTTCTGAAATGAAAACGGAGACATTACAACTGATACCACAGAAATTCAAAGGATCATTAGTGGCTACTATGAGCAGCTATATGTCAATAAATTGGAAAATTTAGAAGAATTGGACAAATTTCTAGATACATAAAATCTATCATGATTGAATCAGGAAGAAATGCAAAACCTGGACAGACCAATAACAAGTAACAAGATTGAAGCTGTAATAAAATCCCACAAAAGAAAAGACCAAGACTTGATGGTTTCACTGTTGAAGTTTACCAAATATTTTAGGAAGAACTAATACCAGTCCCACTCAAACTATTCTAAAGAGGAGGAGCGGCTACTTCCAGACTCATTCTATGAAGCCAGTGTCACCCCGATAACAAAATTAGACAAAGACACATCAAAAACAGGATAACTACAGACTGCTGTCTCTATTCAATATTGATGTAAAAATCCTCAACAAAATACTAGTTAACTGAATTAACAATGCATTAGAAACGTCATTCAGCATGACTAAATTATTCTGGGATGCAAAAAAATGGAGCTTATAGAAGAAACATTCCTCATCATAATAAAAGCCATATATGACAGACCCACAGCTAGTATCATACCAAATGGAGAAAAACTGAAAGCCTTTCCTCTAACATCTGGAACATGAGAAAGATGCCCACTGTCAATACTGTTATTCAGTATAGTGCTGGAAATTCTAGCTAGAGCACTCAGAAAAGAGAAGGATATAAAGGACATCCATATTGGACAGAAATAAGTTAAATTATCCTTGTTTACAGATGATATCATCTTATATTTGGAAAAATCTAAAGACTCCATGAGAAAACTATTAGAATGGATGAACAAATTTAGTAAAGTTGAAGGATACAAAATCAACATACAATAATTAGTAGCATTTCTATATGTGAACAGTGAACAATGTGAAAAAAATTAAAAAAGCAATCCCATTTACAATAGCCACACATAATTTTTAAAATTATTATTATTATTATTATTTTAATTTTTTTTTTTTTTTGAGACAGAGTCTTGCTCTGTTGCACAGGCTGGAGTGCAGTGGCACAATCTGAAATTTTCATCATGACACAAGAAAGGCTACAACCAATCTTGATCATACTGTTCCCATTCACATATAGGTATTTAAGGGTGGATGATGATGATGATGATGATGATGATAGACAGAGTCTCACGTTGTCGCCAGGCTGGAGTGCAGTGGCACGATCTTGGCTCACTGCAACCTCCTCTTCCCAGGTTCAAGTGATTCTCCTGCCTCAGCTTCCTGAGTAAATGGGATTACAGGAGCCTGCCACCACACCTGGCTAATTTTTTGAATTTTTAGCAGAGAGGGGATTTCACCATGTTTGTCAGGCTGGTCTCAAACTTCTGACCTCCGATAATCCACCCGTCTTGGCCTCCCCAAGTGCTGTGATTACAGGTGAGAGCCACTGTCCCTGGCCTAATCTTTACTTGGAAGAATGACTGACAGAAAAACTGATAATTTAGATTTGAGTATCTGACAGATTTTTCTCAAAAATGAGTGAAGCTTGGTAATTAAAGCAAAATAGAATCACACTCCTTGTTAAATTTAATAAAGTTCAAAATTTCAAGCAAAAATACAATTTGAAAAATATATCCACCACAGTCAACTTAATAGATTATCAATAAAGATTTTTTATGAAATCAGTGGTGATATTAATCAATGGGGTTTGATATTATAAATGAAATATGTCAACATTTTCGAGATCTGCAATATTCAGTGAACCAACATTTTCCAAACGACGAATGCATTGTTACAAAATCATTCATGAGTAGATATGCATTCAAAGAGCACAGTAGACCTATGGATTTTAATTTAGCAAAGTGAAAAGTTTGTTGATATGATTTCAGACTGTACATTGCAACTAAAACTTAAACCACTTGTTGAATTTGGTATAGTATCACAGAAGATATTCACAATTATTTGAAAAGATTATTGCAAAAAATCCTCCCTCTCCAACTATACATCTTTGTGACACAAAATTTTCCTTGAGTAGTTCAACAGAAACAGAGTACCGAAATACATTGGATGCAGAATCTTCTAATAAGATAACAGAAAATAGATTTGTGTAAGGGTAAAGCCACATCTTCTCAAGAAATTGTATTTGTTTTGAAAAATATAGTTATTCCTCATGAAAATGTTATGTTACCATGCAATGGGTTTATTATTTAATATTACAATTTTAAATAATAAAATATTTTTACATTTTCTAAGATTAAATTTCAGATACAGCACACATCAATAAGTATAGCTCATATAAACCAAAGTTCTACAGCGCCCACACAAATTTTCTAAGTGAAGGGAGTTCTTGAATT
The DNA here is from genome assembly GCF_000951035.1 of Colobus angolensis palliatus. Taxonomy (NCBI): domain Eukaryota; kingdom Metazoa; phylum Chordata; class Mammalia; order Primates; family Cercopithecidae; genus Colobus; species Colobus angolensis. The sequence continues at coordinate 4,603,383 of NW_012113475.1, read as the reverse complement.
CAAAATGAGGTTTAAGAATTAAAACAACTAGACCTTGTGTTGTTGATGGCTTAATTTATGAACTTCTGTTTTATCTCATTTTATTCAGCCTCTTGACTTGTTTTTATTATTTATTTTTTTTCGGAGACAGGGTCTTGCTCTGTCACCCAGGCTGGAGTGCTGGGGTGCAATCACAGCTTATTTCAGCCTCTGCCTCCCTGACTCAAGCGATCCTCCCACCTCAGCCTCCAAGTAGCTGGGACTACAGATGTGTGTTACCCCTCCTGGGTATTTTTTATTTTGTTTTAATTTTTTGTATATATGGGGTCTTATATTGCTAGGCTTGTCTCAAACTCCTGGCCTCAAATGATCCTCCAGCCTTGGCCTACCAAAGAGTTTAGATTACAGGTGTAAACCACCATGCCTGGTTTTAATTCTTTTGGGTTTTGACTTCTTATCTACAGCCACATCTTTTCTAATACACATCCCCTAAATCCCTACCTCTACCACATTTCTTACCACACCTGATGTTTGATATCTGCTCTCTCAGATCTTTAGATACTCAAATCCTCAAATCTAAATTATCGGTTTATCTGTCAGTCATTCTTCCAAGTAAATATTAGGCCTGGCATGGTGGCTCATGCCTGTAATCCCAGTTTTTTTTGTTTTGTTTTGTTCTAAGTCTTTTTTTTTTTTTTTTTTTTG
>NW_012113475.1:4524804-4600979 GCF_000951035.1 Colobus angolensis palliatus | reverse complement strand
GATCTCGGCTCACTGCAAGCTCCGCCTCCCAGGTTCATGCCATTCTCCTGCCTCAGCCTCCCGAGTGGCTGGGACTACAGGCGCCCATCACCAAGCCTGGCTAATTTTTTTGTATTTTTAATAGAGAGGGAGTTTCACCATGTTAGTCAGGCAGGTCTTGATCTCCTGACCTCATGATCCACCCACCTTGGCCTCCCATATAAAATTAAAAACCTAGGAATTAACTTAAGCAAAGAAGTGAAAGATCTCTATAATGAAAATTAGAAAACACTGATGAAGGAAATTGAGGAAGACACCAAAAAATGAGAAAAAAAAATGTGATGTTCATGGATTAGAAGAATCAATACGGTTAAAACTCCTATACTACCCAAAGCAATTTACAGATTCAATTCAATCCCTATCAAAGGTGCAATGACATTCTTTACAGAAATAGAAAAAAAAAAAAAATCCTAAAATTTACATAGATCCACAAAAGACTGAGAATAGTAAAAGCTATTCTAATCAAAAATAACAAATCTACAGGAATCATATTACCCAACTTCAAATTATACTGCAGAGCTGTAGTAACCAAAACAGCATGGTGCTAGCATAAAAAGAGACACACAGGATAATGGGACAGAATAGAGGACCCAGAAACAAATCCACATACTTGTGGTGAACTCATTTTTAACAAAGGTACCAAAAATGTACACTGGGGTAAAGATGATCTCTTCAACAAATGGTACTGGGAAAACTGGATATTCATATGCAAAAGAATGAAACAAGACCCCTATCTATCACTGTTATACAAAAATAAAATCAAAATGGGTTAAAGACTTAAATTTAATACCTCAAACTATAAAATTACTACAAGAAAACTTTGGGGAAATTTTCTTGGACTTTGGTCTGGGTAAAGATTTCTTGAGCTACACCCCACAAGCACAGGTAACCAAAGCAAAAATGGAAAAATCAGATTACATCAAATTAAAAAGCTTCTGCACAGCAAATGATACAACCCACAAAGTGAAGAGACAACACACAAAATGGGATAAAATATTTTTGAACTATCCATCTGACAAGGAATTAATATCCAGAATATATAAGGAGCCCAGACAAATCTATAGGAAAAAGTCTAATAATACAATCAAAAAATAGGCACAAGATTTGAATAATTTCTCAAAAACAGACATACAAATGGCAAACAAGTATATGAAAAGGTGTTCAACATCACTGATCAGCAGATAAATGCAAATGAAAACTACAATGTGATATCATCTCACCTCAGTTTAAATGGCTTATATCCAAAATATAGGCAATAACAAGGGCTGGTGAAGATGCAGGAAAAAGGAAACCTTCATACACTGTTGGTAGGAATGTGATTTAGTACAACCACTATTGAGAGTTTGGAGGTTCCTTAACAAACTAAAAATGTAGGATCCATGAATTCCACTGGTGGGTATATGCCCAATAGAAAGGAACATAGTATATCGAAAAGATATCAGCACACCTATGTTAGTTGCAGCACTGTTTACAGTAGCTATGATTTGGAAGCAACCTAAGTGTCTAACAACAGATGAATGGATAAAGAAAACGTGGTACAGGTACATAATGCAGTACTATTCAGCCATAAAATAGAAGGAGATCTAGTCATTTGCAACAACATGGATGAACTGGAGAACATTATGTTAAGTGAAATAAGCTAGGAACAGAAAGACAAACATCGTATGTTCTCACCTATTTGTGGGATCTAAAAATAAAATTAATTGAACTTATGAACATAAAAACTAGAAGGATGGTTACCAGAGGCTGGGAAGGGTGAAGAGGGGCCGGTGGCAGTGGGGGGTGGGAGATGGGAACGGTTAAAGGGTACAAAAATAGAAATAATGAGTAAGACCTACTATTTGATAACACAATAGATTGACTCTAGTCAATAGTAATTGAATTGTACATTTTAAAATAATTTAAAGAGTATAATTGGATTGTTTGTAACTCAAAGGACAAATGCCAGAGGGGATGGATACTCCATTCTCTATGATGTGATTATTTTCCTTGCATGCCTGTATCAAAACACCTCATTCCCATAAATATATACACATATATCTACTCACAAGAATAAAAAAGCATAAGAACAAATAGCAACTAAATGTTCCTAATCCATTTCTATGATTCTTCTGTTTTCGACATATGACCTTCTGGAAAAATAAGGGAAGCTAGTAATTTCAAATGGTTTAATCTCCCCACCATTGCAGCCTTGCAAAAATGCTGAGCTATCTAATTATGTCATTTCTGTATTCCCGTTTGTAACATTTTTATTAATGTATTCATGTTTATAACATTTTCATTTTAGTCTCTTAAAAAGTGGCATGAACAAATTTCTTTGTATTAAGAAAAATATTAAACTGTAACAACTAATAGAAAAATGTAAATCACAACTACCTAAGGATTTCTTATAGGCTACAAATCTAATTCCCGTTTATAAAGTTGATGCCGGCAGTTTATATATGAAATAATATATCTTTTTAAGTTTTGTGCCTTTAATTTAGCTTCTCTTGCTTCATAGCACTTTAATTCCATCATATTGCTCAAAGATATATGTTTCCCTGGGACATTTTAAAACTGTAAAATCTCATGGAGAACTTCAGATAGATTCAAATGTTACATTTATTTCTTGAGTCTCAGATTTAGCCATAATCCTGTTAACAACGGGTAAGGAACAATGTTATTTTGTTTCCGAGTGTGTGTGTGTGTGTGTGTGCGTGTGTGTGTGTGTGTGTGTGTGTGTTTACCTTGCTATAATCAATGCTCTATCCTAAGAGACTTGAAAACATTTAATCTTTTTTGATACCCAAAATATCATTTCTAATTCTATATTATCTCCTTTCCTGTTTTGTCTGCCAATGAAGGAAGAAGAGAAAGATGAAGTTTCTTTATTCCTTTACAGCATCAAGAACTCTCACAACACACATTATGAAATAAGAACCAAATTCTGAACATAACAACACCAAGTCATGTTTACCAAATTTGTAAATCAAACTGAGACACCTCATTAAAATGATTGAAAGCACCAAAGAGCAGCTCTTCAAGGATGCATCAGGAAACACTAAAATTACACAAGCTCGCTTGAAAGACTCATAATTTCGCGGCCATAGCATTCTCAGACACACCAATTCATAAGCAGGACGCTGGCCAGATAAGCCATTGTGTTAATCAGTATAAAAGGAAAGAGTGAGCCTGTAATGTTTTATTTGTATTGTTGCTGGTGATAACTATAGAACTCACATAAAGACTAGTCTAAGTGGCTTTAAATAAATCCATAGCATTTCAGAAAGGTGGTGACAGAGGTAATAGAGATCGGGGAGGAAAGAAAATGATCCTAAAATGATAAAGAAAATCGGGGCTAAAGTTCCCTCCTCACCTCCCAACAGAGATTGAGCAGGTGTTTCTTCCAGATTACAAAATACAGAGGAATGTTAATTTACCACCTTCACATAGACAATAACACTCTGATGCTTTATGTCTAATAGAATATGGGCTTCCATGTCATTTTCTCCATGTTAAAATATTACATTAAAGTTATTTTTTCGAAGTTACATTTGATAATAGAAATGTACATGTAGACTTGTTCAGCCTTTTGGTTTCAAATTATAGCCGAATACAGAGGTAAAACATTTCAATTTAATAATCATTAGTCAAATGGATTACTAACATTCATCTTGATGTGTATTTATGTTTGGGATTGTTTGATTTGCTAAAAGCTAGGAATATTGTATACAGTGCAGAGAACTTGCATCCATATTGCAAAATCAGAATCAATTATCTCAAGTGTAGACTATTATCATAAAAAAGATGTTTCATACTTGCAAAAACACACATCACTCTCATCTGGTAAAGAGTAACTACTAAAATATTTATAAATATCACATCATAATTCGTATGTCACACACGGTAGTGATAGTCAATTTTTATGTCTCCCAATTAAAAGCAATTATGTATTGTATAATGCATAGTCACCCATTTGTGTATCTAACAGAAAAATAAATGATTTTCTTAATATCTCCACAGGGATTACTTTCTCATCCTGCTGTGCAAATAATGTCAATATAATATTGAAGGAGGTAAAACACCATGGCTTTCTGAAGTTTGTTTGCATTTGTTTTCAATAATGTAATAGAACAAATTGTTTCTAGATGAGTTTAGGTTCATAATTGCTGTTCTCATTTTTTTAAAAACATTATTTGAATTGAATGTTTGGTTACTGTGTAGCACTTAGATATCTCTCCTAGGAATAAAGCTTATAGTCAAGTGACATATATAAAAGAAGACATTTGCCATAAACACCTTGAACAAGACTTGAATTCACGTCTCAAACATAAATAATACATTTTTTAACCACAACAACTAGATTGTTGTTAATTTATAGTCGAGCATGTATTTGCATGCAGTTAAATATGTGATGAGAATAAATAGATCCTAGTCCAAATCCAATTACTTTTTACCAAGTAAAACATGGAAAGGTACAGTATAATAGTATATTAGCATGCCACACCCCTTCTCAAATGAACTTCTGATTATAAAAGAAGTGTTGAAATACCTTTGGCCATTTCTGAACAACAAAAACATTTTTTTCTTGGAATTTCATATTTTTAGTTTTATTTAGACAGAAATTCAGAATATAAAATGTTAACCACTGAATATTTTTTCAAGGTTACATTTGATGACTAAAAATGTACATAGACTTTTTTTTTTTTTTTTTTTTTTTTACCTGAAGAGCAGAATCACACACTAAGTACATTTTTCCCCAATGTTCTTAAAGGTAGTGTTGAAATGGACCCAATAGTTTCGTAGAGAGCTGTTCTTGGGTAAACATAGAAATGGACCCTTCTGGTCTTAAAACTTGAAACTTACATTTGTTTTATTTGAGTTCCTTTCTCAGGAAAGGATCCCCAGGCCTCTTAAAAAGTATCAAAGAACTGAGACTCAGCAGATCATTGCATCCAGACAATGAAACACCAGGCCCCATGTTCATCAGGATTGTGTCGCTACCATTCAGAGTCCCTATTTTCTACATTTCTTCCCCACTATAGAAACTCCTAATTTAGTCGGTCAGGGAGATGGATTTGAGACTGAGCTACCATCTCCTCAACTGAAGCACCCGATTAAAGTCTTCTTCCTTGGCAATACTCATAGTCTCAGTCATTGGCCTTCTGTGCAGCCAGCAGCAGGACCTAGACTGAACTCTAGGTGTTTTGATAACCCTATGTCTTCCCTTGTAAAATTTCCTGAAGCAATCCTCCCTTGAAGATTTTCAGTTTTCTTCTGAAGAAGATTTGTGCTATTTCAAAGATTCCTCTTCTGTTCCCCCACCTATTGGATTATTACATTATATTTCCTTTACTATGGGACTATATTGTAGTCTATGTGGTATATCAAAGATTAAACTAAGTCAACTAAGTGCATTTATATGGTCCATTTTAAATTACCATTTGTGTGTGTGTGTGTGTATGCGTCTTTAATTATGTTTACTAGGCTAGGGCCATCTTTCTACGCAGCCTACGTGCTCTAATATCTCCTACACCAAAATTCTTTCTTTTATATTTCTGCCTCTTTACATTTTCCTGAAGTAGAAATGGATATAATTTTTTTTGTAAACTGTAATATATAATGATGCAAATATTTTCTCTGTTTTTTTTTGGTTATTACTTATGCATTAAATTATGTATTAAGCAGTTGCTATTGGCCATGTACCATCCCAGTGGTTCTCAAAATGTGGTCTAAGGATACTTAGTGTTCATCAAAGCTATTCAGCTTGTCATATGAGGTCAAAACTATTTTCTTAAAATACTAAGATGCCATTTGCCTTTTTCATTCTCATCCTTTCATGACTATACAGTGGAGTTTTGAACATTAGCTCTGGTGGCTAATGGAATGTGTGCTAGTACATTTCCTAATTTTAAAATTTTCTCAGCTTTAGTTTCCACTGTGCTAAAAATCAATATCTATAATCCACATACACCAGAATCCAGCCAACATTTTCTGTAAAGGACAAGATTGTAAAGAGTTTAGGCTTGACCAACCGTATGATCTCTGTCACTACTCAACTCTCTTGTTATAGTGAGAAAACAGCTATAGATGATATGAAAATAAATGGCAGTAACTCTGTTCCAAAAAACGCTATTTACAAAAAGAAGACATTGGTTGTATTTGACTTGCAGGCTACAGTTTGCTGATCTCTAATATAAATGAAAGCTCTTTTGGTCCTCAATATTTTTTAAGAATATAGAGAGCCTCTGACACCAAGAACTTCGGAAACTACCATAGAAGTATTCCACAATCAAATTAAGCCTGTGATCTGCTGTCAAGTTGTCGTCTAGAGGGAAATTTGGACACAGTATATTGGGATTCCTGTTATATGGACAAAGTGAAAGACAATACAAAATGTGAAGGGGAATATATACACTCATTACCCTTTAAAATTTTTTTAAGGTTTATGTGTATGCATACATTTGTGTATGTAAATTTTAGGAAATTTAGGGAAGGTAATTGCCACAGGCTTTTATCCAATTATTCTCAAATGTTAGTGGCTTCAGAATAACCTGGGGGTAAGAACTGGCATGGGGGGTGGTCCCACTTTAAAAATTCTTCTTATGTCTGGTATTATTAGGCTACAGCCTATGAAATCTGCCTTGTCAACAGAACCTCATACAATTCTGATGCAGAAAGCAGTAGGTAAAACTAATGTGCAGTCTCACACATATGAGAAACAGCATTTGAAGCATTATCTGTAGAATTTCCTGAGCCAGAACTACTGTACTAAATAGACAGATAGATAATATAAACAATTATAAACATTTTTATAATATTCTTACATGCCTCTCTACACTGCTAGCTACTTTTAGCTTATCTGACTTTATTCTTCAATCTCTTTATTGTCTTATGCAGCCTCCAAAAATAAATAGTGTATGCACAGAACGCTTAGATTATCTTCCCCCTTCCTACCTTTGTTTTGACACTTTGAGATACTTTCCCTACCCTCAACCTCATTTTCCTTTTCTTACATTTTTTTAACCTCTTTTAGCTGCTTGCTGTATTTTTTTATTATTCTCAACCCTTGTTTTGTCTACTTACAGCAAAATTTACTTTCCATTGAGCACTGTCGTATCGTATTAAAATTACGTGATTTTTTGACTTATTTAAAATAAGGTCTCAGAAAAGTAAAGCTGTTTCAGTCTTTGTTGTATTGCAGAGTTTCTGATACTCTGTAGGTATTCACCGCATGCTAACTGAATTGAGGGAGCAGGGTCTCGTCATACATTTCCAAGGCAAAGTAACAGGGCAGTGTCACTTGATACATTACCAAGAGCTGTGTTTTATTAAATCTCATTGCCAGAACATTCTGTACATGTCTTTTCACATCTTCTCATCCTTTATTCTCCATCCCCATCACAAAGGCCACACAAACCTAAGTAAGTATTACAGGCCTCATTAAGATAAAAATGCAGTGTCCAGAAATCACACAAAGAAATATTATTACTTCCCAACATACCTATAACCAAGTAGTTCTCTAAAGCCCTTTGTACATTTGAAATAATGTGTTTAGTTATTGAAAATCATTTGCTTAATGTGCCTCTTCTCTGATGCAGCATAAGCTGCTTGAGGGTATAAACTGTGTCTGTCTTATTCATTACCATATCCCTAGTAATGCAGTACTTGGCTCATAAAAGACATTTGCATACTGCTTGATTAAATGACAAAAAATACCATTCCCTCGTTTCTCCATCTCATAAAAGGACTAATCTTTATCCCAGAATGTGGAGATCACCTATAGACAATATTCCACTGTTATAATGCCAAATGACAACAATATATAATGCTTAAATGAATACAAAATAAAATGAATATAGAAACATTTAAACTCTTTATGGTGAAAAATGGTTTTATTATCTTTTCCTGAGATATGAAATGAAATTCCTTAGACAAAAGAAAATATATGAAATAAAAATCAAAAGAAAACCTCCCATATTATTGAAGGAAATATTGATGATATTCATTGGAATGGCAATAGCTTTTGACACAGTACTAGCATTTGTTTCTTACATTGCAATATAAATATAAAGATTCAGGAGAAATCCTTTAAGTTGACACTGACAAGGAAAAAACATTCTCTTAACCAACTTTAAGTAGATATTACTCTATCATAACTGACATTTTCAAATCAATGCTGCTAAAAATACGAATTTGGGACCTGACTTATTTGACATTAGTCTATCTGATTTCAACAGGTATCTGTAAAAACATCCTTTAAAAAAGCAGTTAGCTTTCTGTGTCATGATGGTTGCTCCTGCAGAAGTTAAAATGTGCTGGTGTTGGCTCAGGAGTGATCGTCACTCACAGGAAACTAACTGGAGGAAGATTCTAGGAGGCTCAGTGCTCTGCAGGAGCTTGTTGCCACAGCCACCAATAAGCTAACAGCGGAAACTGCCTAAAACTATTCTTTTTAACATCCAGTATTTTGAAAATAGTTCACCCTTTCACTATGCTGTTAATAAAAAGTCACAATACAATTTTGTTCTGAATTTATCTAATACCTTATGGTTGGTAGATAATGGCAGTCCTTTAGGATTGGTTACCCTTTTATTCTTCATCTGTAGCTGTTTATGTGGTGGTAAAAACTTGCTCGTGTTAGGTAGGGCATATATTGATTACTCTTTCGGTCTGAATAAGAATATTTTAAGTCACTGGCTACAGAGAATTAAAGAAAGATCGTCAAGTGTTATTCCTGAGCTATAGGGCAACCAGACGTAATTTGCTACATTGTTTATGAACATGATTGCCACTGTTATGATTGGATGAAAGAACAGATACTCATTCTTGACAGCCCTTGATGGGGTTGATGGATGAAGTACATGTGTCAATACATCCCAGACGCTTGTATAACTTTAGACTCTACTGTTCTTTATCACAATCTGACTTGTATTAACCAATATTTATGGAAAACTACTTAAAGTCCATGTCAGATGATTTTATTATAGACTTCTCCGGCTCCTCTGGAAATATGTTGACAGTCTACACTGTGCCCTTGACTTAAACTGAATCCTCAAGAACTGTGAAAAGTTATCCTGCATTGCTGTGGCTCCTGTTAGTGTTGTTCATGCTGTGTGGAATGACCTTTATGCTTCTGGCTTGCACTAACGTATGCTTTAGGATATAAATATAACATCTACTGTATCTTTCAATACACCTTTTAAAGTCAGTTTATATTGACATTTCTCTACGACCTAATTAATGTTACATTTTTTCTTATGGACTATATGAATACCGTAATTGATAAAAGTGAGTTCATTACTATATCTACTTGGATGCATAGAGAAAAAGTGCAGGCAAATAATAGGACTAAATAGATTTCATTTTTATTTTATATTATTATTTTTGTGATGGAGTCTCACTCTGTCTTCCAGGCTGGAGTACAGTGGGATGATCTCAACTCACTGCAACCTCCACCTCCTGGGTTCAAAAGGTACTCCCGACCAGGTGTGGTGATTCATCCTTGTGATCCCAGCAATTTGGGAGGTCAAGGTGGGTAGATCACCTGAGGTCGGAACTTTGAGACCAGCCTGGCCAACATGTGAAACCCCATCTGTACTAAAATTACACAAATTAGCCAGGCGTGGTGGTGGGTGACTATAATCCCAGGTACTTGGGAGGACGAGGCAGGAGAATCACTTGAACCCAGGAGGCGGAGATTGCGATGAGCCAAGATTGCGTCACTGCACTGCAGCCTGGGTGACAGAATGAAACTCTGCCTCAAAAAACAAAACAAAAACAACAAAAAAAGATTCTCCTGCCTCAGCCTCCCAAGCAGCTGGGATTACAAGCAGGTATCACCACATCCAACTATTTTTTTTTCTTGTATTTTTAGTGAAGATGGTGTTTCATCTTGTTGGCTATGCTGGTCTCGAACTCCTGGCCTCAAGTGATCAGTCTGCCTCGGCCTCACAAAGTGCTGGGATTACAGGTGTGAGCCACCATGCCCGACCTCATTTTTAATTGCTAATCTTTCTTCCTTTTATTTTCTCAAATTTGTATTTGTATTCTCTAAATTCCTTACTTATGTAAAAATAGATAAAATAAGTAGCTACTAACTAAGGCATGTACCACCACCCCCAGCTAACTTTACTTTAATTTTTTATAGAGACAGCGTCTCCTTATGTTGTCCAGGCTGTTCACAAACTCCTGTGCTCAAATGATCCTCCTGCCCCAGCTTCCTGAAATGCTGGGATTACAGGCATGGGCCAGCATGCCTAGAATCATTTTATAGATAAGGAAAATAAGCTTTCTGCCAGTTAACTTGCTCAAAGTCATGCAGGTTTAAAAAAATGAAATTGGCATTTGAATCCAGGTTTCTCTAACTACGGAGTAAAAGTGTTTAACTTGGCCGGGCGCGGTGGCTCATGCTTGTAATCCCAACACTTTGGGAGGCCGAGGCAGCGGATCACGAGGTCAGGAGATGGAGACCATCCTGGTTAACACCCTGAAACCCTGTCTCTACTAAAAATACAAAAAAATTAGCCGGGCGAGGTGGTGGGCGCCTGTAGTCCCAGCTACTCGGGAGGCTGAGACAGGAGAATGGCATGAACCTGGGAGGCGGAGCTTGCAGTGAGCCGAGATCACACCACTGTGCTCCAGCCTGGGCTACAGAGCGAGACTCTGTCTCAAAAAAAAAAAAAGGATTTAACTTTATACTACAGTTGGATCTCCAATCATTTAGCTCATGCTTTTGTTGAGTTGTCCATTACCTTTTTAATCTCATTATCATTTGGCATCTCTCAGACCAGCCATTAGTAATTAGGGGAGCAACTCTTTGGTTTTCTGTGAAGCATACTCACTCATATTCTGAAAAGTCATTCACAATCCTGTGGTTCTTTGGTAAATTTTTATTGCTTTCTTTCACAGTGATATAAAAGAATAGATATAAAATGATGATATTCATTTTACATGGTCTATTTTTTGTTACATGGAATGCAAGTTAAATTTCAGAGTGGGAAAAAATCCTAGAATCTTCTTATATAGTAACAATTTAAAGATTGGCTCTCTCCTTCCCCTAGTCCCTTCTGCTTCTCAATATCCCAAGGTATATCAGTTTAAATGTCAGGCAATATGGCATTGAAACTATTGTCCTTTCAGTGGCACCAGAAGATAATGACAGCTTAATCATTCTATCTCCTCCTGAGAGGACATAGGCAGCCTTGAATGGCTGTCTGAGAGAAGGGTTAGATGACTGTTCTATGATATGTTCTGTAACTACACAATGAATTACTGCAGTACCTAGATACTTAAATGAAATAACTTTGTTTTCTTCTTAAAGTGATGAAGACTACAGACCTAAGTAGAATAAGTATTTTTGCTTTCATTTAAGTAAGAGTGTAATAAAATCATAAAATTAGAAAGAAAACAAGTAAAAACTAAAACTATGAAGAATCTCTTAGTAAACTCAACAGAACTTAGTTCCTGGTATCTGCCCATAGCAGTCTGTGCTGAGAACAGTTATTTAACTTATAACTCTTTAAAAATATTTTTAAATGAGAAATAAAAAATGTGTTTTGATAAAGTTGGGTTATTAGTACTAAAATAATAAGAATAATATACTTAAATAAGGAAAATTATTCATAACAAAACAAAAAAATACCTAGAAGACAGTGGATACCTTGGGAACATAAAGCAAAGTGGTATCATAATGAATGATTAAGGTCATAACGATGTTGGTATGTTGGTATAGTTTATGCACCACAAAACATAGGCTTAGCTCAGTTCACTTTTTAGAGAACATAGAAATATTTTGAAGTAAGACATAAGGAGTATTTCAGAATTAAAAAAAAAATGTAAATTCCAGTTGTCCTACTTACCGCATGATCTTGGAAAAATAATTTATTATTCTTAGCCTCAGTTCATTTTCTGTTCTTAAAGTAACTGGTCACTGTTATGAGAATTATATTAGAAAATATGGGAGTGTTCATGAGTCCCAGGCTTGCTGTAGGTGTTTCCTCAGTGTTAGTTTTGTTTGTTCTCTCTCTTTTTTTTAATTTTACTTTAAGCTCTGGAATACATATGCACCACCAGATTTGTTTCATAGGTATATATGTGCCATGGTGGTTTGCTGTACCTATTAAGTCATCTAGGTTTTCAGTCCCACATGTGTTAGATATTTTTACTAATGCTCTCCCTCCCCTTGTCCTCACCCCCAACAGGCCTGGTGTGTGATGTTCCCCTCCTTATGTCCATGTGTTCTCATTGTTCAACTCCAACTTATGAGTGAGAATATGTGGTGTTTGGTTTTCTGTTCCTGTGTTAGTTTGCTGAGAATGATGGTTTCCAGTTTCATCCATGTCCCTGCAAAGGACATGAACTCATTCTTTCTTATGCCTGCATAGTATTCCATGGTGTATATGTGCCACATTTTCTTTATCCAGTCTATCATTGATGGGCATTTGGGTTGGTTCCAAGTCTTTGCTATTGTGAATAGTGCTGCAATAAACATCTGTGTGCATGTGTCATTACAGTAGATGATTTATAATCCTTTAGGTATATACCCAGTAATGGGATGGCTGGGTCAAGTGGTATTTCTGGTTCTAGATCCTTTAGGAATCACCACACTGTCTTCCACAGTGGTTGAACTAATTTACACTCCCACTAACAGTGTAAAAGCATTGTTATTTCTCAATATCCTCCCCAGCATCTGTTGTTTCCTGACTTTTTAATGACTGCCATTCTAACTGGCATGAGATGGTATCTCATTGTGGTTTTGATTTGCATTTCTCTAATGACCAATGATGATGACCTTTTTTGCAAATGTTTGCTGGCCCCATAAATGTCTTCTGACAAAAACAAGCATTGGGGGAAAGGATTCCCTATTTAATAAATGGTGCTGGGAAAACTGGCTAGCCATAGGCAGAAACAGAAACTAGATCACTTCTTTACACCTTTTTCAAAAATTAACTCAAGATCGATCAAAGACTTAAATGTAAAACCTAAAACCATAAAAACCCTAGAAGAAAACCTAGGTAATACCATTCAGGACATAGGCATGGGCAAAGACTTCATGACTAAAACACCAAAAGCAATCGCAACAAAAACCAAAACTGACAAACGAGATATACTTAAACTAAAGAGCTTCTGCATGGCAAAAGAAACTATCATCAGAGTGAACAGGCAGCCTACAGGATGGGAGAAAATTTTTGCAGTCTATCCATCTGACAAAGGTCTAATATCCAGAATCTACAAGGAACTTAAACAAATTTACAAGAAAAAAAACAAACAACTCCATCAAAAAGTGGGTGAAGGATATGTACAGACACTTGTTTGCTTTAAGTTACTTATACCTGTTTCAACATGTACTAAAATAGAGCATAAAAAAAGGCTAGCAAATTTTTGAAAAACAATGTTTCTTAATGTCGATTAACTCATTACCAAAATCACATAAGAGAAAAAGAAAAAACAATGTAAAACTTCATTAATTAAGAGTTAATTGGGGTGAGGAAGTTATCATCTGTAATTAGTTAAAAGTCAGAAATGTAGGGCATTTATAACCAAATATGAATTCGTTTCCTTTAGGGCTATAAAGCACCATAAACCAATTATTAAACAATGCTACCAAATAACGATTCTGAAAAATCTACTTTAACGAAGAGATAAGAGACACATAATTAGGACACTATTCTATACAAGTGCTCTAATAGACTGCTTAGACCAAGTTGTTTTCTTAAATAAGTTAAACAGTTTCATCTTAAGTCCCTACCTAACCCAAAAAACTATTAATTTACTAATTTTATCAAAGGTAATTTTTGTCTATCTCTCAAGTGCAAATCTATTCACAGATTTCTACAATAAAGTCAATATGAATTCTGAATAAATTTAACTCAATAAACTTTGGTTATCAGTGACTGGTAGAAGAATCAAAATGGATCTGGGAACTAAAATCAGTATATTCCTATTTTGATTTTAGTAACTCAAATGTAATCCACTTTGGTTTTATTTAGGAAACAATCCTTGACCAACATCACCAATTACTTGAGGAGCTGTAGGGGAATAGTTTCTCAGGCTTTTTAGTTGGAGATTTAAGTCAAGAAAGCCTAGCATGAAGTTCCTGAAACTGAATCTCTAATAGGAATTCTTACATATCTATTAATCTGGTAATTTGTGGAGAATATTTTAACATTCAAAGTTAACTGTCAAAATTGGCTACTTAGTTATAGATTCATACCAAACAAATGACTTGCCACCATATTACTACAAGTTTAAAAAAGAAAGAAAACTGCCAGCAATATAACAAGCTCTATGTTAAATAATTTGAAACATAAGATAGCTAACTAGATTTATTTTAGTTAAAAGGAAAGTGCTTATATCCATCTCTTCATATATCATTCATTCATTAATTCATTTTTTTAATTCATTGAGCATTTACACTGCTTTGCACCCTCTTAAGGGCATCAGATGCGACAATTAAGTGTGGGTCACTGCCATGAAAGGGCTTCTCTGAAATACTGGTGTCTTGGCTGGAGAAAAAAAATCATATTTAAGATAATATGATTAAAACCTATTTAGTATCTAAACAAAATCCAGTAGTGTGAACATACTACCCGGATGGTAGAAGATCGGGTCTTGATGGGGCTGGGAAGTGTTAAACTCATAAATGTTTATTTAACAAATAAAGACAGAAGGGACATAGTAACAAAAACTGACTTCTCCCACCTTTTTTTTTTTTTTTTTTCCCATCTCAGGATCCTTTTACACTGCTAAAAAGTATTGATTTCTCTGAAGAGTTTTTGTTTATGTGGATTACACCTGTGGATATTCCTTGTACCCAAAATTAATCTGATAATTTCAAATATATATGCTTATTCATTCCTTAATAATAAATTCATTAAACATTAATATAAATAACAAATATATTTTTTGGATAAATATAAATTGTTTTAAATAAAATAGAAGAGTTTAATTGCCTATCACTTGCAAATTCCTTGGTATCTGACTTAATAGAGGATAAGTGGATTCTTTTATCTGATTTTCTACTTAATTTATTAAGAAACATACAAATTGAAATACGAGGAAGGCCCAGCTTTATACAGGAATGTAACTGGAGGGGAGAAGAGTATTTCAATAGCCTTCTCATATAATTTTGGATATTTTTGATGAAACATTAAAACTCCATCTTAGTTAGAATACGGAATCCAAAACATATCAATGAACTCTTCTCAAAGAACTCATAGTATCCCAACGCCACACCATGAGAACACACGGATATAAAGGAAATAACATTAGATCAATCAAACCAATTACCAATCTATAAAATCAGATTGCCTGTCTTTCTAATTTTTATATGAAAAACTCATGTTGTAATACTTGACATTTTATTTATTTATGTATTTATTGAGATGGAGTCTCGCCCAGGTTGGAGTGCAGTATCGTGATCTCGGCTCGCTGCAAGCTCCGCCTCCCGGGTTCACGCCATTCTCCTGCCTCAGCCTCCCGAGTAGCTGGGACTACAGGCACCTGCCACCACGCCCGGCTAATGTTTTTGTATTTTTAGTAGAGACAGTATTTCACCGTGTTAGCCAGGATGGTCTGGATCTCCCGACCTCGTGATCCGCCCGCCTCAACCTCCCAAAGTGCTGGGATTATAGATTTGAGCCACTGCGTCCGGCCAATACTTGGCATTTTAAATCAACTAATTTGCAAATCAATATAAGGCTTTGTACAAAAGTACTAAATTAATTTACATACCTTGGTTATTTTATACAGATAATTATAAGTTGTCACATTCAAAGCTAGAATAATGTAATGCAAGTAGTCTAGTAAACAACTCCTATGATTCATGCATTTGACTAGTATTTATTAAGAGCTTTCTAAGTCCTAGGTACTATTATGGATACTGAACATGCAGTATGCAACAAAACAGGCAAAAATAACTCCTTTTTGGAACTTACATTCCAGTGGGAATAACAGACCACAAATGAGATAATTAATTAAAAAATAAAACATGTTATACAGAAGTACTACAGGCAAATATAAAGCAGGAAGTTATATAGAAAATATGGTGTGTTAGGGATTGGTGGTTGGAACGTCATTAGATGGTGCATCCAGGAAAAGCCTCAATGAAAGAAGAAGATTAATGTAAAGAGCAAAAGAGTATTAGGAAGCAATCCATGAAGCTATCAGGGAAAAGAGTTTTCAAGGCAGAGGATAGCAAGTGCAAAGACCCTAAGTTGGATGCATGCCTTGTCTGTTTAAATAAAACGGACAAAGAGAAATAAGTAGGAATTAATTCAGAGAAGGTAGGAGGAAAGGAGGAGATAGAGCAAGGACAGATTACACAGGATTTCTAGTTCTGAAAAAGGACTTTGGCATTTACTCCGAATGAAACGGAAAACTACTGAGAATTTTGAGCAGAAGGGTGACAAGATGCCACTTGTGTTTCAACAGGATCACTCTGGCTGCTGTACTGAGTACTCACTGAAGAAGTGCCAAGTTGGAACACTCAGGATATTTTCAGCTACAAGTAGCAATATATCAAACCAAACGTGGCTTAAGCAGTTAGAGCATTTAATATTTCTCCTACCACGGGCTCCAGAAAACGAATTAAGTAGTTCCCCAATGTTTGTAAGAACCTGAAGGCTGTTTCCTATTTTGCTGATGGCACAATGTCCAGCTGTCTATTGAGCATTCCTTCAGGCCTGCATAAGGGCTGCCTTGGCTCCTTGCATTACATGCTATTTTGACAACATGGCTTCTGTTGAGGGTGGAGGTGGTTCTCTTTTAAATGGGAATAATATGCAACCTAGCCTACTAAAATATCTACCTTTAAATACCCATATGTGAATGGGAACAGTATGACCAAGACTGGTTTTAGCCTTTCTTGTGTGATGTCACATAGCAAATAATGATAGGGGTTTGAGATGTTGCAGACTGCAGAAGCCTGGAGGTGTTCTGTTCATGGGACTTGGCAATGTTAAGACTCACTTCGCTGTCATGACAGCTGAAGAGATCAATATCTCAGCATATTTGCAACCCACCTCAGAGCCATAGCACACCTGATAAGCAACTGTGGCTTAGACAGGGCTGCTGCATATGTTCATGTAACTTCGTACTTGGTCAAGAGTTTTAGTAGGGGCTGAAGCTCAATCTGTATTCTTCTCAACAGTCTGTGGGCCCCAATAGAAGTTGGATTTTTTTCTGTTCATCATCCATGAGTTCATAGGAAGATTTTTTATTGTAATTTGCAAAAAAGTGCTTTTTAGACTAGTTGTACCCTGGTTTACTACTGATTTTTCATCCCTGGGCATAATTCCTGAACTAAATCATAAGAAGAGGTGGGCGATTGTTTGAGAAGTATCTAAGTGTCTGTCATGGAAATATTTCTTAAATGGGCAGATCTATGTTAATACTTTTTTAAAAAATTTTATGTATTTATTTTTAATTATATATTAAGTTCTGGGATACATGTTAATACCTTTTTATTAAGAAATTTGTGGATATTAAAAATAAATTGTGGATTATAAACTTTCATATATTTATCTGTTTATCATGTCATTATTGCTATAGCGTCAATCTGTTTAATAGTTTTTCTAACAAGTAACTTATTTTGATATTTTGTTAATTACTAAGGAGCACAGCATGGGTTTTCATAAAAAACAAAATCGAAGGTAAGTTTAACGTTTATAGAGGCAATTTAAAGTTAATTTCTTAGTCAATCCAAATTCTTAACATTAATTTATGCAGTAGTTTGTGAATAGATATATCAGCAATTAACATAAACTAAAAGAGTAACCTTGTTACATATAAATGCAAGGGGAATGGCCTGATGATAAGGTACAAAGGCAGAGAGCTTTGAGGTAGGTCTGATCATTACAATTTTCTTTAGTTTTTTAAAACAGCAATTCATGGCTTTCAACTGTTACTAAATTTTGATATAAATAAAAGTTTATCTTCAGAAATATATGTTAAAAATGAATTTATTCTTTTGAGAATATAAAACCCTAGCCATGAATCTAGCACCCAAGACATAAGTATTTTCTTAGCACAAAAGGGTGTCACAGGTACCAGGGAATAGCTGGCCAAAAAAAAAAAAAAATTGCTGGAAACAAACAAAAGAAATGGGGAAAGAAATCATAGCTACTACTCAGCAAGGACTTAAACATCTGGAGATGATAAAGAAGATCATGTATTTTTCAAATATACAAGTAATGATAAATTTTAATAACCTCCACAAAATAGAAGAACCTAAAGGTATCTTATGGATTCTATTTAAAAAGGAAGAGAACCTCAGCCTAAGCAGGCAAAAATGCCTTTTTCTACATCTTTCTTAGCCTATAGGTCAACTCCTAACATTTCTGTTCACCTGGCCTAACCTTCATTATCTAGCTCATACATTTCAGAGATATTTCACTTTATCCTATCTCCCGTGAATTACCAGTCAGATTGAAAATCCCTTTGTATTAGGCACTGCCCACAATATTAGTTATTAGGCAACCCTATAGACACCATCCCTGTTCTTACTACCACCAGTCCCTATTCTCAATTTCATTATCAACACTGGAAGGAATTACTGATAGGATAGAGAGTATTCTGGAGTCATCACAAAAAGTACGACCTGTCAGGCACAGGGGTGGACAATGCACACTCCTAGGAAAATAGTCACATCCTTCTTATATTTTGTGGCCATTTTCCTATCCATGGAAAGATAAACAAACAAAAGGGCTTGAAGGAATTTCAGAGCTTATCAGATTAGTACCTCTTTACCAAACAACTAACTTATATTATTCTTATTACTGACACACTAAAATTAATCATAATTTAAGGAAGATGTAAGATTTTTTTATTGTACAATGATCTAGATATATTTTTATCGAGAACTTTTGAATGACTGCTTCTAATAAATATAAGTACTATTTGGGTGACAAGAAGATGGATTGGAATTTTCTAGTCAAACAGACCTGTGTTGCCATCCAGTTTCCAACCTTTCTGTCTGTGTGACTATGGACAGCCTAATTTGCTTCCCTGAGTCAGTTCCTCTCATGTCACCTATTACGGATTCAATAAACTATTAATGTTTAATAATTTATTGGCAAAAATTCTGCCATGAAATGTTCGTAGTTCATAATTTTAATCCTTGTATGAATTGGCAATAGACAACTTCTCTCTCTCTCTCATGTATATATACACACACACACACATACACACGCACACACACACAGGACTCATAAAGGGCAAAGGGCAAACAATTCAATCCACTCCAAGATACTTTTGCACATAATTACCTTCTCCAATATTGCCCTTCACATAGACTCTAAATTACTGAAACTATTCCATGCTATGCCTACACTTTGTACTTTTCATGTACAGTTTGTACTTTTCATGTAAAATTTCCCTGCTTGGTTCACTTTTTTGTGGCAGGGCCGTGGCAGGACTGCTGTGGTGTTTGTCCCTCTGGTCTCTCTGAGCTACCCAGTGGCATCCTCATTGCTGCAGTGACACCTGACCTCACCACGACGACAGAGCAGATGCCCTTTGTGACACTCTCAAAGGCCAAGATAGCTGGGTAACCAGATCGCTACTACCCTGGACATGATACAGTTCTCCTCCTGAGACAAAACCATCATCATGTGGATGTTGAGCAGGGACGAAACCAACTATGGCATCCCACAGCATGCCCTGAAGGGTCATTCCCACCTTGTCTATGACAAAATCATCTCTTCAGATGGCCACTTTTTCCTCTCAGGCTCCTGAGATGGAAACCTGTGCTTCTGGGAGCTCACACAGGGCACCACTATGAGATGACATATAGGCCATACCAAGGACGTGTTGAGTGCGGCCTTCTCCATTGACAACCAGAAGACTGTCTCTGGATTCTGAGACAAAACCATCATGTCATGGTTATAACCCTGAGTATACACAAATACATTGTCCAGGTGGAGAGCCACTCAGAGTGGGTGTCTTATGTCCACTTTTCACCTAACAGCAACACTATCATCTCTGTAGCTAGGACAAGTTGGTCAAGGTATGGAATCTGGCTAACTGCAAGCTGAAGATGAATCACGTTGGCCACACGGGCCATCTGAACACTGTGACTGTCTCTCCAGATGAACCCCTCTGTGCTTCTGTAGGCAATGCTGACCATAACATGCCACGGGATCTCAAGACAGGCAAGCACCATGATATGCTATATGGCGAGAAAATCATCAATGTCCTGTGCTTGAGCCCCAACTGCTACTGGTTCTGAGCTACCACAGGCCTTGGCATCAAGATCTGGGACTTAGAAGGCAAGATCATCATAGACATGAAGCAAGAAGTTATCAGAATCTGCAGCAAGGTGGAGCCTCCTCATTGCACCTCTCTGGTCTGCTGATGGCCAGACAGCTGGATACATAAACAATCTGGTGCAAGTGTGGCAGGTGTGACATCAGCACCTGCTAGACATTTATGGCAGAATTTTAGGTTGTTTTAAACTGACTTTTTGATTTTTTAAGAAATAATCTTCCTACTTCAATAATTATTAACTTCCCCACAGTGAAACATAAAGAGATGGGGAGAAAGTGTTTAAGTGGCTGTTCATATTATGAAACACAGTTTTGCTTCAGTTGCAGGACTGCTTAGCTTGAGCACAAGTTACATGGAAATGGAAAAAGGAATCACTGCCTTTTGTTCTTGCTATGTGTGTTTTCTTATGATTGAGAGAACATTACTTAAAAGAGCTTTTATGGTGCTTATTGAGGGGGTGGGCTATATGCAGGAAGATTCCAACACAATTTGTAAGTTTATCACAGTAGAATGATCTGGTTTCTTGTATTACATTAATGAATATGGAAGTGAATGCCTGTAGAGTTAAAAACATTATTTTAACATTCTGTTTATATAACTCTAGGGAATTAATTTAAATCAAGCTCAATTACCTAGTAACATGGTCAAATTTAAATCTTAAACACTTATGAGAAACTTAAAAAACACAAACAGCTACAAAATTACTGTAACAAATTCTTACATAGAATCCATGATTATCAATAGAAACATTTCATCATTTTAACTTTATTTATAAAATATATTAAGCATGACAGATAAGGTTATCAACCATTTTGTTCTCTCTTCTAATCCCATTCCCTCATTGCCAGAGGCATTGACCGTCGTAATTTTGGTGTACTTCTTAATGTTGCATTCTGCTCCACATATTTTTGTATTGGAATTACTTACAAGAACCACTCATTACTTTTGAAATAAACAAAATTTTATGAAATAGCTGGCTTAAATTATGTTGAATTAGGCCAGTTAAACACATCAATTCAAAATATCTACCTTTGGAGTATACCTAAATTTCAAATTGGCTATATGTACAGTTAATTAAATTTACTCTATCAATTTCTTTATCACTATATTAAGTAAAAATCACATACTTTATGCATCCTTCCATGTATAGGTTGTTTATAATTGTTTTATCTTAAGTACATATATTAGAGAAGATGATTATGGTATTGCTTCTAGGTTATTTTGTTAACTTGAAAACCAGATTAGATTTTTAGACATCTGATATTATATTGATACAAGAGAATAGGAATTTTGTACAATTTAAAATAAGATTATTAATTATAATTTTAATAGATATTGATTTCAGTAAAAATTGAACCTGAAATTAATAGAATGTTGAAGATATTTGTATATACATCACTGTTGCCTGAAACATTGACTATAGTACAAAGAATGCATTCTAAATAGAACCAAAGAAGTTTATGTGCTGAAATGAGACTGCAGAAGACATTACGCCACCCGCCATTTCCGTGGTATTTATAGGATTCTGACATTCTCTGAGCAAAACACTTTCTATAAAGTTCATTGCAGCCAAAACTATTCACTTCTAGTAAGTACCATAAGCAAACCAGAGGTTGCATAGTGCTGTTTTCTTTCTTTGTCTTCATTTGCTGCTAACAGTGTTTTGAGTCATTCGGACTCTGGTAGAGTTAACTCTGTCTGTTTGATATTTTGAGAAATTTTAGGTTTCTGCTATCTTAACTGATTCTCTGACTTTCAGCTTAAATCTACAAGGCATTAGAGTGTCCTTTAGGATCCTTAAGATCTACTCACACCGAGTTCATAGCATTGCACTGATTCTTTTGCCTACATATTAACTCTTAGTTTCTAGACTTTCAACATATTCCAAATAAGTATGTGTGTCATAAAAGAAGCATTACATTCAAAGTTAGAAGGGAAGGGTTCTTGTCATAGCCCACTCCCCTAAAAGTCAGTAAACCTTATACAACTCATTAATTTGCATGTCTCAGGGCTGTGGGCAGAACCAAATGAGAATTGAATGTGAAAGTCTTTTAATATGCAAAGCAGAGTATCTTATGCTGTCATTTGTCAGTTCTAGATTGTTTCAAGACAAGCAATGTCTTTCAAAAATGAGTTTGTAAATGGTACTATGCAATTGGTAGTTAACTCATCAAAATTCTATTCATCTGAAAAATATCTGATGCTTAGTAAAAGAAAGCACATTGTAATTCTCACTATTATTCATATATTATCAAAACAAGACAGACTTTTATCATTTCTCTTCATTATAGAGTACTAATAATTTATAAGCTTATTGCAATTAAAAACTGCTTAATACCAAAGATTACTTAACTGCAAATAATACATAAAAAGAAACATAATAAATATTGTAAGCATCTGAGCAAAAAATATATCTCTAATTTGTTTTTGTCATCTGTGTTATCAGAGTAATATCCTTTCCTTCAGTTAGTAGTCAAATATTTCCACTACATAGTCCTATTATCATTTTTCAAATTTATTTTGTGTTTTTTTTTAATAGTAAGAATACCATTAATTAAACTGACTCCAAATGTTAAGTATTTTACATGTTTTAGTTTATCCCCATCTTACAGGAAAATAAATAGAGATTTCAAGAAGTTTAGTAATTAACCCAAGGTCACATAGTTGCTGAGTGAGGCTGTTGGGGTTTTATCCTGCCAATCTGATTCTAATATTCCTTTTTAAACCCTATTCACTCTTCATGCCGCCCCCATGCATGTGCCCTTTATTTCAGTCCAGTGGTTCTCAGTACTGGCTGCACATTAGAATCACTCAGAAGCTTAAAAACTTCTGATACCAGGACCCCTCTCTCAGCAATTGGGGTTGAATTTGTCTGTGGGGGAGGTTTGTGGTTATGTCAGAGCACAAGTTTTAAAACCTCCCATGGGTGATTGTGATGTATAAACAGCACTGAGAATCTCAGATTTGTCCAAAATTATCCATTTTCTAGATAATTCTCTGAATGATAGTATGCTTTCCTGTTGCCATAACATTTGCTCCTGCTCCTGCTCATGCTCATGCTGGGAATAAAGTTGCCTAGTTTATAAAACAAGGACTTTAGTGTAGGATACAAATAAATAGTTCTGATTCAGTGCCCATTACTAATGTATCACAGCATTCAGGTATATATAGTGAGAATGAAGCTCTTGCAACATAATCTTCTTCATAAATATTTAAAAATGAGAAAAACATATGCTACAGAATTATTGTGAAGGGTATATCAAGCATATAAATTACGGATACAATTATATAATTTGGGCTTCAAGACATTATTCATGTAGAAAACATGCTTCAAATATGTATTGCAAAAGGGTAGTTGTCCATAGACAGAAATTCATTGAATATATTCATATGTGTCTGATATAAACTTCATGTTTGCCTCACACACCCAGAAGAGACATAAGTATGAAAGAGCACTCCCAGACGGGCTGTTTTGGGTGAGGTAAGAGATTTCAATGGTATAGCAACTCATCAAGTTAATATAAGAAAGGTTCCTCTGACTTCCTCATATATTTGCCACTTGCCCATTTACTTAAAAGTAAATTGAACAGCTAATAAGTTTGTGAGCAAGATCATTTCCAGGCAATACACCAAATCAGACTGTTAACTGTCCGTTAGTAGAGGCAAAATAGCTCTTATTAAGTTGGGCCTTCGTTTGTAATGTCTTTTTTCATTCTACCTCCACCTGTCAAAATTCTCCATCATTATCTTTCAACAACCATCTCAAATGCCATTTTTCTTTTTTTAATATTTTCTGAATATGAAGATAATAGCTAATTATACTTCCAGTCTCTCCTGTATGGGTGAAGTTGAATAAAAGAAGGAATCTGTATCATTCATTCATTCATTCAAATGTAATTTATTGAGAACTAGCTATACACTGGGCAAGAGGTTATGATTTTTAAAATATTGTTATTCTGCTTATAAGTTTATAGATAAGTGGGAATAACAGACATAAAGTTCACAGTTGAAGTTTAGTGTGACATGTGAGATAACAGAAACAGTTGTGGATATAGTGATAACATAAAAAAAGAACATGATTATCAATATCTCATGTGTAGATGTGTCAGAAAAGGTTTCACACAGATAAATATGATTGAGATCAGTTTTGCAGCACCTTTTGGATAGCCTAGTTTTTAGTGACAAACATAACATCGGCCTGACTCTACCACTTATAATTCTGTAAACTTGGACATGAAATAAAACTTCCCTGTAACTGTTTCTGCACTAAATTGCCATAGAACCTAGATTAAATAATATGTGTAAAAAATTTGGCAAGGTTGGGTACAATGGCTCACACCTATAATCTCAACACTTTGGGAGGCCAAGGGAGAGGATCACTTGGGCCAAGGAGTTGGAGACTAGCATGGGCAATATAGTGAGACACCATCTCTCTCTAAAAAAAAATAATAAATAAATAAAAAACTGGCAAATATCTAACATAAGGTAAGCCATCAACAAATCACAGTAGTTTTGATACAAATCAATTAAACATTATTATAATGACATTCCAGATAAAATATAAAAGATTTGAAAAAATAAGGAAGCATAAAAAACAATCTCAAGGAATTGTCAGCAATTCTCTCAAAATTGAGCATTAGATATTTATGGGGAGAGATGGCCTTATGGGAGATACGGCTGGACAGGTAGGTTAAGACTAGAACTTAAAGGTTTTGGTAAGGTCATCCTATGGATAAAGTAATGTCATCTAGGATAAGTACAAACTTTATCCTGAAGGCAATAGGAGTAAGGTGTATTGAGAGGGTGGCATTAAAAGCTTTGTAGAGAGGAATAATATGATCGAATTATAATTTTTAAACCCACAGCAATGTAGCTGATAAGAGCAGGGATAAAATGCAGTGAAAAACTAAATGAATTAAGCCAAATAAGAAAAACAAATATATAATTGCTGATATTTAAAGTTAAAGAAATTTTTTTTTTTTTTTTGAGACGGAGTCTCTCCGGGCTGGAGTGCAGTGGCCGGATCTCAGCTCACTGCAAGCTCCGACTCCCGGGTTTACGCTATTCTCCTGCCTCAGCCTCCCAAGTAGCTGGGACTACAGGCGCCCGCCACCTCGCCCTGCTAGTGTTTTTTTTGTATGTTTTGGTAGAGACGGGGTTTCACCGTGTTAGCCGGAATGGTCTCGATCTCCTGACCTCGTGATCCGCCCGTCTCGGCCTCCCAAAGTGCTGGGATTACAGGCTTGAGCCACCGCGCCCGGCCAAGTTAAAGAAAATTTTTAAGGGTAAATATGAAGAAGGAAACATACTACATTGAATTTAAAAAGACAGACTGAACATGACTTAGTGGCCAACTGGATGTGAATGTAGCAGTGTAGGGTTAATGGTGACTCCTGGGTCCCTGAATTGTGTAACTAGTGAAGGTCATTGAGTGGATTTTGAAGATAGTAGATGAATTTCTAAGGTACATGAAGGGCAGCTAGGTAGTTATGTACAAAGTGAACCTTAGAAGAGAGAGAAGAATTGCAGGTATATGTACACTATATCCTTGTTTTAAAATTTATCAGCTTTTATTTATTGTAAATTTATTTCTCCTCAATTTTCAATACAACAGAGCTTTGTAAGTTGTTAATGAGTTTCATCTTTTACTAAATCCACAAAAACTCTTTAATAAACTAGTACTATTAGAATTCCTATTTTCCAGAAGAGTTATGTAAACTTTAAATATAAGTTATTTTATCAAACAGTAAATGATAAAAATAGAATTTGAATCTAGACCACATGAATCAAATGCCAGAACTCTTTTAGTAGCAAATATTTATGCATCGTTTCTTAGAAAATACCTAAGATATTTGTAATTTTTGTGATTTTAGCATATTTAACCTTCATATGCAAACACTCGTCCTTTCTCCCTATGGAAGTCTTTACCAAACTCTGACATTTATTTTGCCTGGCTATATAACAGACAATCAGTATACATAGACCTGAAAACAAGGAAACATGCATTAATGTATGAGCAATAATAAGGTTTTAATGTGAATACATTTGAAGACAAATCGGTTAAAATACACTAGGCATAAATGGGTTAAGGTCTATCTTTAGTAAAATGTACTTTAAAAAATAATATTGCTCTTTCGTTTGTGTGGGGGATTTTTGTTCATTTGTTTGGTTGGTTGTTTTTTTTTTTTTTTTTGGGACGGAGTCTCGCTCTGCCGCCTAGGCTGGAGTGCAGTGGCCGGGTCTCAGCTCACTGCAAGCTCCGCCTCCTGGCTTTACGCCATTCTCCTGCCTCAGCCTCCCAAGTAGCTGGGACTACAGGCGCCTGCCACGTCGCCCGGCTAGTTTTTTGTATTTTTTAGTAGAGACGGGGTTTCACCATGTTAGCCAGGATGGTCTCAATCTCCTGACCTCGTGATCCGCCCGTCTCGGCCTCCCAAAGTGCTGGGATTACAGGCTTAAGCCACCGCGCCCGGCCTTCTTTTTCTTTTTCTTTTCTTTTTTTTTTTGAGACTTTGAGACAGGGTCTCGCACTGTCACCCTGGCTGGAGTACAGCGGTATGATCATAGCTCACTGCAGTGCGAACCTCCTGGTCTCAGGAGATCTTTCCACCTCAGCCTCCTAAGTAGCTGAGACTACAGGTACACACCACAGTGCCGAGTTAGTTTTTATTTTATTTTGTTTTTTTGTAGAGATGAGGTATCATCCTGTTGCCCAGGCTGGTACTGAATTCCTTTGTTCAAGCAATCCTCCTGCCTCTGCCTCCCAAAGTATTGGGATTACAGGCATGAGACACTACACCCAGCCCCAATCTTTAAATAGAATAAGATTATAACATTTCAGAAATCAATATGTATTAGTACAATATTTTATAACATTCAAAGATGGAAACCTAAAGTAAATTTCCTATACCTGCCTTTATTTAAATTAATAGAAAAATCAATGTGTGGCATGATCTTTTCAAAGGTAGAAACTTATATTTTTAACTAGCTGATACAAAGACTCGTCATTTGTCTTTCTGATGTTTAAAGTAGCTACCTTATAGCTTTCAGCAAACCATTTTATTAATTTTTAAATTTGTCACTCATAAACCAAATATTGACTTTATATACACCCATACATGCCTACACATGCTCATATGCATACTAAGCAAAATAATGTGCACTTATGTAACACAGTTATCTTTAATGCTTAGGACATATCTTGTGCACATAAAATGTCAAAGATAAAGTTTACATCATATTAATAATAATATAATGGAGAAATATAGTAATATTTATTTGAGATTTTTAAAAATTCCTGGGCACAAAAGGAATGATAAGAATGTATTTCTATCTTGTACGAAATTCTGATTTGTTCAAAGAGTCAATAAATAAGTATATTGTGCCAATTATGAATATATTGATTATCACATCCAAATCCACCTCCCATTGCCTGCTCTACTATAATGGAGATGGGTTTGATAAATATTTCTTCCTTGTAAACTTGCACATTTTGAGCTCTGTGAGTACATGACATTGGTGGGACACTAGAGGAAGAAAGGTTTATCTTTCTGGTCCTAGTGTGCTCCTCTCAGCATGTGGCTTCTTTAATACCTGGCTCCTATAGCACATGGTGGCTAGAAGCACCCAGGCACTCTGTCTGATGGCTTTTCAGTGAGTTCTGAAGCTCAGCCCTTCCTGTGGATGGCGTCTTCCACAGCCCTTACGTGGCTTTGCATTAACTTTCAATGTGCAATCTCCTTGTGGATAGCATTTTCCATTACCCTCTGAGATGGCATAGCAGTGGAGTGTTGCCAGTGAGGCACCTCTACGTAGATGGCACCCTTTAGATGGTTTTGAAGAGGAGTGCTGCTGGTGAGGATCCTCCCTATGGGTGACTTTTTTGGATTCCCAGAGGAAAACATTTCCAACAAGTCCTGCTGTCCCAGCATCTCAACAATTTGTCCACCAGCCAGTGAGCCACAGGCATGTCCTTGCAAATAAAGTTTGGATATCAGCCTTTCTGAGGGTAAGGAGGTTCTTTTGGGGGACCTCTCAGCTTCAG
This sequence comes from Colobus angolensis palliatus, assembly GCF_000951035.1. NCBI lineage: Eukaryota > Metazoa > Chordata > Mammalia > Primates > Cercopithecidae > Colobus > Colobus angolensis. The sequence goes on along the minus strand of NW_012113475.1, from coordinate 4,572,649 downwards.
AGGCAATGGTTTCTCCTTGTAATTACTATTGCTATATTATTTAGAGTCATCTTTAGTTATTAATAGCTAATCTTCCATTACATAAATACTGTATTATATCTACTGATTCTTTATATTAAACTTTCTATCTTCAAATTACTGTGTGGGTTCTATCTGTGTGTGGGCCTCAGACTACCACATGCATCAAAAGTAAAATAAGATCCAATCTAAGGATCAAGTAGCAATAATACAAGACACGAATACAAAATGTGCCCACCCCATGGCATAAAAGAAATAGCAAGTGCTGTAACAGAAAATGAAAGTATCAGTAAAATGCTTCATGGACTTTGGGTTACATCTCTAAGGATAGAGCACTTTTTTTCTTTTCAGATAGAGAAGAACAGGGAAAACTTTCTGTGAATGGCTTAACAAAGGAACACTCCTTACATTGTTAGGGAATCAATGAGTAGGAACAGAGAACTGGCAGGGTAAATGTAGAAGATTAATTAGGCTAAAAATATATGGTAAGATCGATTACAAAGGATCTTTCAATTTGATGTTAAGGATTTTGCACACATTATATAGATACTGGTAAGCTAAACAGATTTTCACCTAAGATATGTTTTCTTTAGAAACTCAGTTTTATATTAGGTACTCTATCTGTGGACACTGACGTACAATATGCTTCTGCTTGCTTCTAAAATGAAATCATATGCTTACATCTTAAAAAGTGTGTGTGAATGTGTGTGTGTGTGTGTGTGTGTGTGTGTGTGTGTACTGAAGTTACACGAAGAATTCTGATAAATCTGTATGGATATAAATATGTATTCAAAAGCAAAACAGCTGAAATAATTTGTCAATGATACCAGATACTAAGAGCATTATTTGTATTATGAGTATTTCTATTTTTACATCTTGTTAAAATATAGAAATAGTAGGTGTTATGAACTGAATGTTTGTATATCCAAACACTTTTATATGTTGAAATCTAATCCCAACAGCATATGGAGGTAGGGCCTTTGGGAGATAATTAAGTAGAGCCTATTAATGAAATTAAGTACCTGTATAGCTTGCTCTCTTTCTGCTATGTGAGGATATAAGTTGGTTGTTTGCAACAAGGAAGAGGGCTTGCCCCAGAACCTGACCATGCTGACGTTCTGATCTCACATGTCTAGCCTTCAGAATTGCTAGACATAAATGTCTGTTGTTTAAGCATCCCAGTCTATGGTAATTTGCTATAACAGCCTAAATTGACTAAAACAGTGGGAGATCAGAAAACATATTTTTATCTTATTTCCTTCACAGTCCATATTGTAAACATCAGTTATAGTTTAAGAACTGCAGGACATAAAGATTTGACATTTCAAGATAGAGTCTGATGGAAATCTAAAGGTATATATACATATCTTAAAAAGCCACAAGTAAAAGTGCACGTTATTGACTATCTAGAGGAACAGAAATGAGTCCTGGATACTATCAAAGTCACAAAATGACATAAAATGGATATTCCATAGGGGTTCAGAAAATGCATTATTTTCCCATTTTGTTAAGCTTTGAGTGAGACTAAACTGTCAAACACCTGTCAAGTAGAAGGAAACTTCAAGCAACACCTTCAAGAAGTAGCAAATTAAGTATATGTCAACGAGTTGTTGGACGGAAGGGGAATGTCAAACATGCCAGAATTATAGACACTTTCTGTATCAAGTTGCAAGATTATTTATAAAGAGATGTGTACCTGCACAGCATAAATCAAGTTTTTATTCCTCTGATGCTAGTGATCTTATCATCATTATATATAAATCAGCCTGGATAAGTAAACAAAAATCACCATATAAAGTTGCTTTATTAAAACAGAGGTATTATGTTAAATTAAGTATTGGTATTGAAATACTGCATTTAAAATCAGAGTGGCAAGAGTGTAATGAAAATATACATGTAAAATTTGCATTTATATGTCTTATGGTTTCATCCATGTGTTGATTCTAATTTTTAAAATCAAATACATTTCCATTTTCTCAGGGAAGAGAGTTCCTATAACCAAAAACACCCTCCTCCCATGGAAAGAATGTTTTGATTAAATCTGTTTCACTCTTTTTTATTTATCTGATTTGGTAGATCATTTTCACGGCTTAAGGATGTTTTTATAATCTGTATTACAACATCAAATTAAAGTGATTTATTTTTAAATGTCTAAACTGACATATATCTGACTCACAGATAATAAACATCCACTTACCTTTCTTGGGAAAATGCTGATATTTGTATATTAAAGATCTTCACATACTTATTTGAAAATCAGGGTTCCTAATAAGCTATTGCTAAAAATAACATTCATTAACGTTCACATAAAGTTTGTACAGATTTTCTAAGGTGAAGACTTTTTGGTACATGTTGTTTTTAATATATGGAATATTGTAGGCAGCAAACAACTGGAGTTTACTTATACAAAATACCTATTCTCAAGTCCTAAAAATTTGGTAGATGATCCTTACTGGTATTGCCTCTCAGATGACTGAATGTCACAGTCTCTAATTATAGATAAGTAAAGTTTTAAAAATGAATCTAAGCGTGAAGAAATACTTCACGATTTTGAATTATTTGGTTACCTTTTCACTGCTTTTAAATTGTTAACAGACTTTTGTTCAATGATAGTTACATTGTTAAATATGTCTCCCATTTTCATATGATTTTACTTTAATTGTCACCTGTTTATATCTTACAACAAAATTATAATCTAAAATGCAATTACTCTAACTGGCATGAGTTCGTGAAGAAAAAAATCATATAGGTCAAATTTCCTGACTCGTTATTCAGCCATCAATACAATTCTGGACCTCTAGAGAAAAACACAAACACTAAGTCAATTTGTTTTTGAGAAATATCAGGATATTTGGAATCATTTAGGTAAATTTGAGGGCTAATGACTGATTTGATATAAATTTCAGTTTATCTCAGTGAATAGACAATTATAAAAATAATGTCTTCCCTCACATTTAGTTTTAATGCATGTATAACATATAAAATACAAAAGAAATAGTAATAAAGCAATTTTACAGATAACACTGAAAATATTAAGTAAAAGAAAATTTAGGTATGAAATATACTAAAACACAGAATTTTCCTTTACTAATGCTTATACACTGGAGTCAGAGTAAAAAAAAATGATATCGATATGTTTTACTATTATTTAAAAGAAAAATTATAGTATAAATCTACATTTCTAGTTAGAAAACGATACTTTTTGTTTCAAGGATTTCAAGGATAGATGCATACTGCAAAAAGATATTTTGGATTAAGTAACTAAATGCTCTATGATTTATCTTAGATATGGTACCAGGTGGACTAAAACCTTGATTCCAGGCCAGGCACAGTAGTTCATGCCTATAGTCCCAGCACTTTGGGAGGCCAAGGTGAGTGGATTGCTTGAGGTCAGGAGTTTGAGACCAACCTGGCCAACATGGTGAAACTTCATCTCTACTAAAGTACAAAAATTAGCCACACTTGGTGGCGCGCACCTGTAGTCCCAGATACTCTGGAGGCTGAGGCGTGATAATCACTTGAACCCGGGAGGCAGAGGTTGCAGTGAGCCAAGATTATGCCACTGCACTCCAGTCTGGGCAACAGAGCGAGACTGTCTCGAAAAAATAAATAAATAAATAAATACGAAATAAAAATGTAAGAAAACAACAAGCAAAAACATTAAAATCTTGATTCCTGCTAAAGAGAAATGTATTGTACAAAAATAGTTATATAAGTTTTCATTCTCAAAGTTGCTATTATACTTCTTTTTTCTTACTGTGGTAAGAATTCGTAAGATTGTCTATGAATCAGATTTATATATATAACTTTGTATATCTACAATTGCCTCATGAATTTTATAGTTTATGGGCTACCAATAACAGTGCCAATGTGAAAAATGACAAAAATTCATTGATATTTCTTTTTATTCATTTTAAAAAAATGTATTATTTCAGTAGCTTTAGGGGTACAAGTAGTTTTTAGTTAAATAGATAAATTGTGTAATGATGAAGTCTAGGATTTTAGTGCAACTGTCACATGAGTAGCACACATTATGCCATTTTTTAAAATTCTTAAAGTATGCTGTAACTCCTAAAAATGAAAATATCTAACTGTGGTTAAAAAATTTTTTAAAGAATCATAAATTAAAAGGACAAGTTCCATGAAATGTGAAAAAAAAAGTGCATCCTAAAAATCTCTAATTTTATCAAATCAGAAACTATAACTGAATGACTTTTCAAAAAATTGTAAGTTCTTTCAGAGACATAAGTGGCATTCAAATTTATACAGTTAAATCAAATATTAGATGATATAAATTATATTAAATAGTCACAACATTGAAGTCATATTAAATCTGATGAAAATTATGCTTATATTTAATTGAAATTATGTTTAAAGTTGAAGAATTATCAACAGAACCCTCAGCATCTATCAGATGAAATATTGTACTTTCAAAACTGAAAAGTGAACAGGACCAACATTTGTTGAACATCTACAAGGTGTCAGGTCAGACATTAACAGGAATTATTAAGATTATACTTCACTATACCTGGTGATATAAATATTACAATACATTTATAACATAAACTATACATTTTTAGATGCAATAAAGAATAAAATAGTGGAAAAATGCTTGAGTTTTGTAGGCAATACCTTCAACTGCAGACTAATGCAACGACAGTGATACAGTGAACAAACAACAGCACAAGGTAATTTTAAAATAATATCTTGTTTTATCCTATTTCTGTTATGTTTGCCAATGTGAGATCAAGAAGATTATTCATGGTATTTTTCAAACTGGGGCTGGATGGTCACCTATCAGGAGTATTGCCAAACGGAATGTTGCAATTTAGAACAGAGGACCATTTTGGAGGTCTCCTTCAAATCTAAGAATCTAGGAGTTGAAATATTCAGGAAAGCTAATCAACTTCCCCAAAATATTAAATGTATATTCAATACTGTATCTCACAAATAACTGCAATCACTAACTCTATGAGTATGCACTAAACTGACATTTGGGTTAAAGAAGATTCCAATAAATATTTATTCCACATTCCATGATAGTAAATTTTTAGTATAGTTCCTTGACAACAGTTCCCTCAGAATTTTTTATGCAGGTTCAATTTACTGATTATTTTCATACTCCTAAGGCTCAATTAAAATTTATTTTTATTTGCAAAGTGGCTCAAAGTCTTAGCCATAAAAACTAAGATTTTTTAGTTTTAAATACTACTACATGCTATCTCTTAAAATGTTTGTTCTAAAGGGCATGGATAAGAAAATATTAACAAAATGTGATGCTTTTGAAGAGACAGTTTAGGAAGATAATGTATTAATATTTTGGCAGAGTGTCTTTTCTTGCTGAAATCACGGACCCATTTCTGCAATTATACTATGCGAAAATATTTGTAAATTATGGTTAAAATTAAGGAAATTCATTTTTATACCCTATTTGATTTGTAAATTTGTTTGACCAAAACGCTTTCACCTAGGATATCCTTTGAGTGACTCTCTTTTATTTCTTCACTTATCCTGGCATAAATATTGGCCCAAAATATTTTGTTGTATCCAGCTGAGAATATAAGTTTCTCAGTGTTAGCCAACATGGGAATGAAACAGTAAAAAAATTTCACAATCTTTTGCAAAACTTTGCCTCTATTGACGTGTGCATTTTGCTGGGTGAAAGCACCCAGAGATTTCGTGTTCTGTGACCTCAAAACAATAGTGTGTATAATGTGGACATGAGATTGAGCCCAATACTTCAGTTATTTCCAGTACATTGACGTTTTAATTCAGTTGTACAGTTCTCTGGTCCTGTTTATAAACTTAAGCTCCACAAAAATAAAGCAGAAACAATGAGTTCACTTTGACTTGAAAGTTTCTTCCAAAATGGAAGTTGCCTTTTCTAATTAAATCACTTCCTTTGCTTAAATTTTACATCCCCTAAACATGTCTATTTCTAATCTGAAATAATTCTGGTGAAATATTTGTAGGCAGTGTTAATCGTATATGCTGATCTTATGACTAAATAATAAATTCTGACTTCAATTTATATCTTATTGGTACCATAAAATGTTTGACTCTTTTATTACTTTCCTATTGATTCTGCAACAAATTACCAAAAGCTTAGTGGCTTACCTAAACATGAATACATTCTCTTATAATCCTAGAGGCCAGAAAACCGAAATGGATCTTATGGAGCTAAAATAAATGTTTCAACACTGCTGTGTTCCTTCTGGAGGCTTTTCTTCCAGTCTCCAGTGATACCCGCATACCTCAGCTTATACCCTTTTCTTCCATCTTCAAAGTCAGCAGTTGTAGCACCAAAAAATTTCTCTCCTGCTCTGACACTTTTATCTCCCTCTTATAAGAACCCTTATGATTACAATATAACCACCCAGATAATCTAGGAAAATCTCCCCATTTCAAAATCCTTAATGTAATTATATCCATAAAGTCCTTTTTGCAAGTAAGTAATATGTTCACAGGTTTGGGGGATTAGAACATGGGCATATTGGGGAGACATTATTCTGCCTACCACAATACTTAATAACATTCATTTAAGCTGCTTTCTACACAATAATACACAGACATAGACACATACACACACACGCACACACACACACATAAACATGTAGGTAAATGTAGAATTTAGAATAACTATGTCTAAAAGAGAACTTGAAGTTGTTATAATGATATCTTTCCCCTGCTGATTCTCTTCTAATTATTTCTACAGCACATCTTATTAACATCTCCTTTCACTTACAATTTGAGGGAACATTTTTGCATATATGGTAAATTAATTGACCAATGTCTCATGTCATGGTCATCTCTTTTGGTAGTGCTTTCATATTTTTTAATATTAGAGCTTATATTATGTGTATAAAATCTTCACATATTCTTCATTTGAGAAGTATTCCAATTACAATTCTTGTATTCACTGCTTATTTTTTGCCTTTTCTTGCTGAGTCACTGATACTTATTTTGAGAGTGTTTGTAAATTTTTTGCATATCACATGTAAAATATTCACACTGAAAGAAAATACACTAAAAATATAAAAATTGGTACAAACTTCAATCATCACATATGTTGCCTAGGTAGTTTTATTTTTTATGAGTCCTTTGAAAATAAGCAAAGGGTACACTTTATCTGTATGCACAATATGCAGATATTCCAGAAAAACATTATATTAAAAAATCGGCACTGTAAGCCAAAATTTAAATAATCAATTTAAGTAGAACTCATGTTGTTCAGATGATCAAATGACAAGAAAGCAATATGTTCTTAAATGTTTAAGGCAAATACATATATTGAGGCATGATCATATAACCTGAAATTTGGAACAATATTGGATGAATATGTAGAAAACTGAGCCCTTACAATTGCAAGAGAATAAAAGATGATTGATTTTCCAGATAAGAGATGAACAATTGACGTATTTCTTTTAAATTCCCTATTCTATCCAAAATGCATGTTTTTATGTCCCACAACATATGTCATAACTGCTTTCATCCCCAGACTTTTGCCTTTTTGGGGTCTCTGAAATGACTTTACCTCTGACCTCTGCCTATCTAAATATTATATAACTTCAGTTTCAATTATAATAATAACTTTCCTTTAGTTAATCATCTAATATCCCTGAAGTTTTGTTTTCATATCTGCAAATTACAAATAATACTAAAACTTAATTGCAGAAGTTTTGAAAGTTCAAGCAAAATACTATTAGAAATAATGCTGAAGTAAAACTATTTTTTCAAATTATGAAATGCTGTTCAAATAATAGCTATTAATATCTTAGATTATGTTTGGGATGTACCATATATGTCAGACTCTTATATGTCTTAGGTCTTAATTATTATACTTAGCACATAACATAAATTTCAAATAAGATACATTACTTGGTAGAAAAGAAAATATATATTGTAATAGTGGAGACAGAAATATAAAGAGAAGGTTTTTTTTTCTTTTTTTTTTTTAAACACATACTAGGAAAGGGGTCAGCAGAAGGTATGACGGAGGAAGAGCACTGATGTCAGTTTTGGAACAATAGATGAAAATAAGTCTATTGCATTTATACAATCCTTTAATATAGACGTGAACTATATAACTACAAGTCTCCAGTGTATTTTGAAAAATTCTTTGTGTAAGAGATAGTTTTCTAGTCCTTCTTTCAGTAGCATAAGGAGTGAATGGAATCTCTTAAGGTAATGAAAATGTGATTTATTTAGATGTCTGTGTGTGTGTGTGTGTGTGTGTGTGTAGCGTGTGTGTGTAGATAGCCTACTTCCTAATAGATTTGACATAGTTTATAATAAAGATGCAATATAACCCTTAAATCACAGTAGATATAAAAGGGCCAAGAATAAATGATATTTGAGAGAAATATTGTTTCAGATAATTTAGAATTTGGGGAATTTGTATAAATTTGAACATAATGACAACAGAAAATATCAATACAAAATATGATTGTATAGTGCCAGGAGGGTAATAGTAGGGAGAAAAAACAATAAATATGATTTGTAGAGTTGAAAGGGAAATCAAAGAGATAATTTGAACACTTCAAAAAAGAGCTCAAAAAAAAAATAACATATAGATAAACTGTGAGAAGTGTCAAAAAAAAGAAATTACTTTTTTTTTCTTTCTTTTAAGAGACAGAGTTTCACTTTGTCACTCAGGCTGGAGAGTGCAGTGTCAAGGTCATAGCTCACTGCCTTCAACTTCTTGGCTAAAGTGATTCTGCTGCCTGGGCCTCCCAAAGTGCTGGGATTACAAGCATGAGCCACTGCACCAAGCAAATCATCTTCCTTTAAACACCGTATAACAGGATTTTTAGAGATCAAGAGAACTTTAGAGGATCTAAATTCAGAATTTCCCAAAGTATGTCTCCAAAATACATTTTATTAGTTGGCATTTCTTTTATAAAGTCGCAGATCATATACATCTGTAAAAAGTACCTCAAATGAAAGAAATGCTTTCGCTACATAAGTTCTCAGAGTCATTGCTGATGTGTCTTCAGGAGAAGGATGTTGTTTTTCCCAAATGTATTTGACCACAGTTCTCTTTTTACAGTAATTTCTATTAACACCAAAAACAGCCATTTTTGTGTTGGGAACAATGAGCAATCCCAATTTAATCCATTCCTTTTATTTATGTTATTAAAAAAAATGTATAAATGAGGTAGTTGAGGCACAGAGAGAGAGAAAAAAAGTACCAAAAATCACACAGAAAGTTGGTGAAAAAGGAGTAACGACATGGTTCTAAAAAGCTGCACCGCAGTAGGTATTAGATGGATAAACGTAAGCACATTTAATCTGTTTCTTAGCTTCATCATGTAGAAAATGAGATGATAATAGTACCTATCTGCTAGACTTGTTTTGAGTATAAATTAGTTAATACTTGCAAAGCTTAGAATAGTTTTGGCCCATAATAAAAATCAGAAGAAATATTAGCCAGTATAAGTATTAGCAATGGAGTTTAGGCAATAACAAATAACCACATCAAGTTGAATAATGTAAGTTATCATTCCCATCAATTTTTCATCTTAAATGCTAACTGGTGACCTAGTAACAATAAAGACAAAATTGTTATTAAATTAGGTTATTAAATTTAGGTCCAGCCTATTTACAAAAAGACTTCAAGTAGGACACTTATGAATAAACTATAAATACTTTACTTCCCACTTGCAGTTGCATTTGCAAACTCACAAAGCAATCTTGGTGAATTAATTAAGTTATATGATACTTGCTACTTTTTAGTTCTGTTTCCTATTTCTCATTTATATCCAGAGAATACAGAATTAAAGCAGTCTTACAGGAGAATACTAATCAAGAAAGCAATTTCTTACTCAAAAGAAAAATAGTTTATTAAAATTCACATACTAAATTTTGCTGTTATTGTCAGACTGAGTATGTATCTGTACATAAAATCACCTAATAATTTAATCATTTTTTTTACTTATAACCAAACTAGACCACAATATCTTCTACAGAATTTTTCTCCTGACATATGATATAAATGACATTCAGCTCATAAATTGCCAGTATTCATATCTATTATAATTGCAACCTTAAAACTAGAACTATTTTGTACTTATGCAGAAAAAATTAATGGTTATCTCCGAATTAAATTAAATGTTTTGTAAAATACAATAATTAAATAGAATATTTTTCCATATGATTTAATTACTTTAATAGCATAATAAGATTATCTGTTTACAAAAAATGATATGACCTTATTTTCAAAGAAGGTCTTGGAAGACATCCTTATCAAGTTAAGGTAAAGTCATTAGGGTGGGCCTTAATCTGCCTTTACTGGTGTCCTTATCTGAAGAATGAAATTTGGATGCAGATACACACAAAAATAATACAATGTAAAGACACAGGCACAAAAGGAAGTCTGGCTTGTGGCAGCATCCATCACTCCAATCTCTGCCTCTGTGAAGTCCAGTTTGGAGTGATGCTACCACAAGCCAGGAAATTCTAGGGGCTACCAGAAGATAGATGGCACAGAAGAATCCATCCCTAGAGGTTTTTGAGAGAGCCTGACTCTGCTAACATCTTGATTTCAGACTTCTTGCCTCCGTAACTGAGAGAATAAAGCCTCATTATCATTTGAAGCCACCCAGTTTGTGGAACTCTGTTGCAGCAGATCTAAGAAACAAATACAAAAAGACTGTATTGCTGTATACCTTTTAGCATTCAATGCAATAAAAGCAATTACTTTCATACCTGGGGTCTCCCTTAAAAACAACAAGAAGATAAACACATGTGAATAGGTTCCAGAGAGAAGCAAAAATGAAATGCTCTGAAAATCTTTTTACTGAACTTAAAATTATATAGACACACAGGAAAAGTTATTACATGAGGAGGTACAAAGATTGGTGGATGGGGTACTTGAATTTCTAGAAATACAATTATTTATAATGACATATGGGTTACTTATTATTAGGAAGAGTAAAACAAAAATGACATCAAAATAACATATTTTCTTTCCCATATTTGTTATATTTAACACTGAATCTATATAAATAAACTTCTATTTACATTTGTGTTAAAACTCCATGATATTGAAACAAAATATGCATTGTATAACATCTAAGAGGGACTCCAGGAAAACTCTTGAATTACCCCTTATTGTTGTGATCACAAAGGGATATTGAATTCCTTAAAATGGTAGTCTCACTGTGCAAATGGAAATAGTATGCCAGCTTTGGTTAACAGCTACCAATTCTTTATTTATTTTTCTTCTACTTCAAAATTTTTATGGAAAAAATAGCACTATATTAAGAGGAAGTTAGTACGAAAAGATTGAGAACATCCCTCTAGAGAGAAAAACAAAGTCTCTAAAAAATATCCTGATATTACCTAGACATCAAATATTGTCTTCAAAACAGGAAGTCAACAATAAATAGTTCTATCTCTTAGATTTGTGAGGGCAATCTTGGGTTTTCTCATAGGAACTTTCTTTGGGATTCACATATGGTTCTACATATTAATGAACTAGAAAAATGCAGCAGCAATATCTCGTGGTTCAGACTTATTCTAAGGCTCGCTCCATAACCTCCTCCCATTGGAATGAAGAGGCTTGGTAATAACAGAATCAGCAGCATATCGTGGAGGCATCTTCCCCACTTGATTTGAAAACTTAGTATAAAACTGCTATAACCAAACAGTATGACATGCTCAGAAGAATAAAATAATAGAGAGCTGGGAAACACAATAGGGAGCCCACAAATAGACCCAAACATATATTGGCAACTTATTGTATGAAAAGCAAACTTCAGCTTTGTAATGCAGTAGAAATAGAATTACTTGTATAATATATAATATATACTAGTATATAATATATACTAGAATTACTTGTATAATATAATAGAATTACTTGTATAATAACTGGAATTGGTTCAATGGCTGTGCTAAAACAATATCACTGGATTCTCCTTCAGCAATAATGATTATGATATATATACTAGATAGAGCAGATTTTAATGCAAAAAGTACAACTAGCAACGGGCTGGTTGGAGGAAGTGATAAATACACAAAGCACAGAGAATTTTTAGGACAGTGAAACAATTTTGTATAACACTATAATGGTGGATATATGTCATTACATACCTTTGTGAAAGCCACTAGAATGTACAAAACCGTGAGTGAATTCTAATGTAAACTATGGAATTGTGTGATAATAATGTGTCAATGTAAGTACATCAGTTGTAACAAATGCACCGCTCTTCTGTAGGATGTTGATAATGGAGAAGGCTGTGAGTGTATGTAGGGATGGGAGCTTTATGGAAAATCTCTGTACCTTCTAGTCAATTTTGCTATGAGCCTAAAACTTCTCTAAAATATATTGTATATATATTTTTAAAAGTACAACTTGGGATAGACAAGTTAAACCAAAATTATAATGAAAACATTGGCATAATTAACAGCATAAGAATTAATAAAACTTAAAAATCATCTTATAGTATATTACGAAGTTTTTTTTAAAAAAGACAGTGTGGTATTTCATTGTATACCAGTGTGGTCATGGCCACCAGAGATGGATTGCCCAGATACTCATTTTGGCTATGCTACATACTACCTGTGTGACAGAGGAATAATGATTTAACTTCCTTTCTTCTCAGCTTCTTTATCTATAAAATAAGGATAATAAAAAGTCCAACTTTTGGATTTATTATGAGTATTATGAGTTAATAAATGTAACACACCAGAAAAGTACTTGGCATCTATTTAAGCATTGCACTGTTTGTGTTAGCCTATATATGTTATTACACTAAATTTACCATATGCTTATATTACTTTTTGCAACAAAAATATTTTAAAAATAAGTATTCGTATGTAAAGATGACCAAGTTATGTAGCTTCAGTGAAGTAATCAATTTGAAGAACAAAATAATATGTGTTATAAAATGAAACAAAGAAATCTATATGCTATAATACAGGTTTTGAATACTTATATGCAACTAGTAAAGCAAGAAAAGGTACACTCTGCAGTATTTACAATGATTACCTTAGTGGGGGTGGAATTTTAAGAATTGAAGAGAGAAGCATAAAGGGTTTTTGCTCAGAGGTTTTTGTAGAAATAAATTACTTGCCTAAAAAATAACCAAATTTCATCCATATTATTAATATGCCATAAACTTAGCATAATATTGTGAACGTATGTTCAACTTTTTTTTTTTTTTTTTGTTGAGACAGAGTCTCGCTCTGTCGCCCAGGCTGGAGTGCAGTGGCCGGATCTCAGCTCACTGCAAGCTCCGCCTCCCGGGTTTACGCCATTCTCCTGCCTCAGCCTCCCAAGCAGCTGGGACCACAGGCGCCCGCCACCTCGCCCGGCTAGTTTTTTGTATTTTATCTTTTTAGTAGAGACGGGGTTTCACCGTGTTAGCCAGGATGGTCTCGATCTCCTGACCTCGTGATCCGCCCGTCTCGGCCTCCCAAAGTGCTGGGATTACAGGCTTGAGCCACCGCGCCCGGCCCATATGTTCAACTTTTAAGACAAGACATACTACACAGAAGTTATCCACAAGATAGATTACTGGCAAAGAGATGATTCCTTGGGAGGTACTTCTAACAGTTGGAAGAGTCTGTAGTGTGTTGTTTGCCTTTCTCAGGGGCTCTTCTCATAGAACTACAACAATTTCTTAAAGACACATTTCATTCATTAATGTATTCTAAGAAAAGTGCTTAATGCTTTTTTCCTTGCATTGCAACAGTACTCAATGAGCCAGGTGCTATGTGACACATTGTATATGCATTACATATTTCAACTAACTCAACAATCCTTTAATGTAATCACTGTGTTTATCATTACGTTTCCAGATGAGAAAACTGAGGCTTAAGAGAGTTTAAGTAACTGAGCAAGACAAGGGTTAATAAAAAGTGGGACCAGTATTCAGATTGAAACCACTGTTCTCTGTTTTAAGATTTTACCCTGGGACTTTCAACTGCCATCTTATTATATGGGAAACATTTTGGGGTCTAAATCTGTCCAAGAGTGGCCTAGGCATCATGTCTTGAATCCTGACAGCCCAAAATACCAGAATCAGATGATCTGGTTTCATGACCCTCTAGAATTTTTTCCCACCCCGTATCATACTGAAGTTGAAGATCTTCCCATTACGTTTTACACTTCGTTTCTGAATGCCTACAAGTATCAAAAGTGAATATGATGCCAGTTCCAACTGGCTGTAAATAGTAGTAATATTAATAAATTATTTTGTTATTCTGAACCATATATATGTGACTGTGGTTACCTCTCCTTCAATTGATATGCCTTCCATATTGTGCTTACTCTACTATGTTAGCATGTTGGGTAAATCTACAACATTGGTTCCTTCTTAACTAACTCTTAGTTCAGTATTTTTATTTCTTATCCCAAGGCTACCTCCTCGAGTTGCTTCGCTGAGTTTGTTATTTCTTTTTTTTTTCCTTTCCTTCCTTCCTTTCTCTTTTGTTAATCTGTTTTATGTGATTTTTGTTGTTGTTGTCTTTGTTACTGACATTTCCTTTGCTATACTTTCTTCCCAGTTAGTCTAACTTCAGAAGGTTTAAGTCCTGTTTTAGAAAAAATATAGTATTCCACTGATATCCTTAACTGACTCACATTAAATTGCTGAGTTATTATTCTTCTTTATTAATATATAAAAGGGGTAATGATATTACCTAATCAGAGCCTTGTTTGAAGAGCAAATAATATGGCATATGAAAAAAAAAACTGACATAATGCAAATTAGAATTGTATTAATTGTAGGAATTGTAATTTACTCATTCAACAAATATTCATTGAGTCCTTACTATGTGCAAGGCATATGAAAGGAACTAGGAACAGAGTGAATACGATTGTTTAAGCATTCCTAGGCATTAAAAAGCTAAGCTTAAAATTGTTTAATTATAATTATGCTGAGTAGAGAATAACTTGACCTATTCTATTAAAAATAATTTTCCTTGAGAAAATGACACTTACTGTTATGGGTAGCATTGTGAACCCCTAAAATGCACATTTGGAGTCATAACCTCCAGAACTTCAGAACGTGACTTTATGCTGTATTTGTTTTGTATTTGTATTTGTAACCCCTTTAAAGAGGTGATTAAGTTTAAATGGATGACAGTTGTTAGGGTAGGCCTCAATCTAATCTCATTGGTGGCCTTATAAGAAGAGGAAATGTTTACAAAAAGAGAAATGCTAGGGATGTGTACACACAGAAAAAAGATCATGTGAGGAAACAGTGACAAGAAGACTACCTGCAAGCCAAAAATAAAGGCTCCAGAAGAATCCCAAAGCGCTGACATCTTGATCTTGGACTTCTAGCCCCTAAAACAGTGAGAAATACATTTCTATTGTTTAAGGCAGCGGTCCCTAGAGTCATGGACTGATATTAGTCTGTGTCTTGTTAGGAACAGGGCCTCACAGCAGGAAGTACACAGCCAGTATTATTGCCTGAGCTCTACTTCCCGTTAGATCAGCAGAAGCATTAGATTATCGTAGGAGCACGGACCTTATTGCAAACTGTGCATGGGAAGGATCTGGGTTGCATACTCATTACGAGACTCTTAGGATATCTAATGCTGGGTGATCTGTCACTATCTCCCATCACCACCCATCTGGGACTGTCTGGTTTCAGGAAATCAAGCTCTGGGCTCCCGATGATTCTACACTATGGTGAGCATGTAATAATAATGGAAATAAAGTGCACACTAAATGTAATGAACTTGAATCATTCTGAAACCATCTACCCAGTCCCCATGGAAAAATTGTCTTCCACCAATCATATCCCTGGTGCCAAAAAGGTTGGGGACCATTGGTTTAAGCTATCCAGTGTGCATTTGTTATAGCAGCTCTAGGAACCTAATACACTTACATATTTTTTAAAATGAACATTTTAACTGCTATTTCAGTTAATTCATGGTCATGCAAGTAACATACAAAGTGCCACTTCCTTGCTGACTTGGTAACTCTGTACCCTAATTATAAAAAAGTTCAAAAGAGGAGAACACTTAGTTTGCAATCCTGTATCTATTGAGTGGGAAAGTAATCCCAGGTCTTTATTAACAAATAAACAGTGAGTACTGCAGCACTGCATAAAGTAGTTGGTGGATCTGAATTTATTAAGACAGAGATTCTTCAGAGAGTTACTCCTAATGAATGCAAGTTTTAAGAGGGAAGGAGGTGTGAAAACTAACCAAATTTCCAAAGTTAGATTCAGTCATTCTTGTAAATCATCTCTAATGGTCTCTAAAGGGGCATACATATGCAATTCAATCTCATATTTTTAGCAGTGATCCCTTTAATTTGTAAACATTCAATAATGGTAATACCAGAAAGACATCACAAGGGGAAATCCTGACTGACTTTAATACCAACTGCATTCAATCATAGAGCCATATTTAGCTATGTTGTCATGTTTGCCTTGTCACTTTTTTTAGTATTCTTGATATAAGCTTATTTGATTTACACTCTTTTAATAGCTCATCAGGTACAATTGTCGCTGAATGCTGCATAAAATTAAAATACAGTAATTAGATATTAGGCAAGGTCTTACAAAATATGACTTATTTTCACATATACGTGTTAACATGTCTGAAATCAAAAGAGATGGGTTGAAATACCTGCTTCTTAAAATATAAAAAAAAAGCTTTTCAAATAAGTTTTACAGAATGAAAATATTAAAAACAATGATACTTAACCCCCTGCCCTTTTAAAAAGAAACATAAATTTTCAAACTGTAATATCTTTGTTAGATTCAGGACTAAAAAAACTAAATTCAAGGAAACATTGAATTTAATGGACTTCTCCATTAAAATAACAATTTTTAAGGCAGTAAAAACTTTATCAAGTATTGTACTTTCAACCTAAATTTCTGTATTACATTTGATTGTTACTTTAGAATGTAAATGTAGGTGATTAGTGTAGTTTTGCATTTGTACATTTGGGTATAGTTGGCCCTTGAACAACATGGGTTTCAATTGCATAAGTTCAGTCTGTGCACAGAGTTTTTTCAATACATATATTGAAAAATATTTTGTAGATTTGTGACAATTTGGAAAAAAATTGCAGATGAACCATGTAGCCTATAAATAGAAAAAAAAATGAAAAAGATACGTCATAAATGCATAAAATATAAAGATACTTTTTTTGATCATTCACTGTCATAAAATATACAAAAATATATTGAAAAAGTTAAAATTTTTAATTTAAAAGTGTATGCAAATCTATTGAAAGAGTTAAAACTTTTAAGTTAACTTAAAAATATATGCAAAACCTATGCATACACTTAGCACACGGTGCTATTTGCAGTCCAAAGAAATGTAAACAAATGTAAAGATGTAGTATTAAACCACAATGTATAACATTCACTATAGTGCATAATATACTAGTATAATAATTTCACAGCCAACTCCCATTGCTGTTGAAATAAGCTCAAGTGTTATGAGCATGTGTTTAAAATGCCATGTGATGATTACTGTCTCTACATGAACAGTTCATCTCTCTAATAAAATATGTATGATAGTAAAAGTGATCTCTCATGGTTCTTGCATATTGTTTATTATGTTGAATGGAATACCATAAACCTTGGATAAAACCAGGGGACCCATATGAAGTGCCACTAGTGATGCTGGAAGTGTTCTCAAGAAGCAAATAAAAGTCATGATATTACAAGAAAAAACTGAGCTACTTGATATCCACTATAAATAGAGGCCTGGAGCTGTGGTTGTCTTCCATTTCAAGATAAATGAGTCTATCGTTAAAGATCAATGTAAAAAAAGAAATGAAAATTAATGAAGCTGTTCCTGTAACTACACAAGCAAGTACAAAATTCCTTGTACTTCTTGCAAAATATCTTTTTATCTTATATTAAAAATATAGATTTTACATGGGTGCATAATTGCTAGAAAAGAGCCTGCCTAGACTCTAATACAATTTGAGAACAAGTGAAGTTATTATCTGACAAGGAAAGGGAAAGATCTAAAACTCTAGAATTTAATCCCAGCAAAGGATGGTTTGATAATTTTATAAAAGTTTGTTGTACAGAATATCAGGAGAAGCAGCATCTGCCAACCAAGAGGCAGCAAACAAGTTCCCAGATGCCATTAAGAAAATCAATAAGAAGAAAAGAGATATCTGCCTGAACACATTTTTAACGCAGACAAAAGTGCCCTACTCTGAAAAAAATACATATTCTGAAAAACAATATCTATTACTAAGGAAAAGAAGCAAGGTCCAGTAATAGGCTAACTCTACCGTTTCGTACAAGTGAAGTTGGGTTTATTTTGAGGAATGCCCTTACCTATAAAACTGCTGATCCCCAAGCCTTGAAGGCAAATATGAACACGAGCTGTCAGTCTTTTGGTTGTACAAAAAGGCTAGGACAATGAGAACTCTTTTTCTATATTGGTTCCATTGATTGTTCCTGAATCAGGAAGTACCTTTCTAGTAAGAGACTGCTTTATAAAGTTCTTTTGATATTGGACAATGTCCCAGGCCACCCAGAACCCCAAGAGTTCAATACTTAAGGTGTTGAAGTGTTCTACTTGCCCCCAAACACAGTATCCCTAGTTCAGCCTCTAGATTAAGGGTCATGGAGACTTTTAAGACTCATTGTACATAGCATTCTATGGAAAATATTGTCAATGGTACGGAAGAGAATCCTAATAGAGAGAACATCATGGAAGTCTGGGATGATTACAGTATTAAGGATGATACCATCATTATAAAAAAATTCATGAATTCCATCCAGTCTGAAACAGTAAATTCCTCCTAACAAAACTGTCCAGATGTTGTTCATAACTTCACAGGATTTACAACAGAACCAATCAAGGAAACCATGAAAGAAACTGTGGATGTGGCAAAAAATAAAAATAAAAAAGGAGGGAGGTGAAGGGTTTCAACATAGGGATCTTGGAGGAATTAAAGAGCTAACAGACACCACATCAGATAAATTAACAGAAAACAACCCAATGGAGATGAGTGCTTTTGAACCAGTTCCAGACAATGAGGAAAAAATGCAGAAGAAGCAGTGCCAGAAATCAAATTAACAATAGACAACCTGACAGAAGTTTCCAATTATTCAAGACTATTTTTGACTTATTTTGTGACGCGGATACTTCTAGGAATAGGACACTGAAAGTAAAGCACATGGTGTAAGAAGGATTGGTATGGTATCAATTTTTAGATACATTTTTAGAGAAGCGAAAAAGCAAAACAAGTCAGGTGAAAATTATGATGTATTTCTGTAAAGTTACACTGAATGTGCCTGCTTCTCTGTATTAGTCCGTTTTCAGGCTACTGATAAAGACATACGTGAGACTGGGAAGAAAAAGAGGTTTAATTGGATTTACAGTTCCACATGGCTGGGAGGCCTCGGAATCATGGCGGGAGGTGAAAGGCACTTCTTACATGGTGGTGGCAAGAGAAAATTATGAAGAAGCAAAAGCAGAAACCCCTGATAAACCCGTGAGATCTCTTGAAATGTATTCAATATCGCTAGAATAGCACAGGGAAAGATCAGTCCACCTGATTCAATTACCTCCCACTGGGTCCCTCCTATAGCACATGAGAATTCTCGGACATATAATTCAAGTTGAGATTTGAATGGGGTTGCAGACAAATCATATCACTTTCCTGCCTCCCCTTCCACCTCTTCCACCTATTCTGTTCTGCCACCCTAAGACAGACAGACAAACCCCTCCTGATCTTCCCCCTCCTCTGCCTTTTCAATGTGAAGATGATGAGAATGAAGAGATGAGAATGAAGAATTTTATGATGATTCACTACCACTTAATTAATGGTGAATATATTTTCTCTTCCTTATGATTTTCTTAATAATGTTCTCTTTTCTCCAGGCTATTTTATTGTAAGTATACAGTGTGTGTGTGTGTGTGTGTGTGTGTGTGTGTGTGTGTATCTCAAACAATTATTTATTAAATGACTGTATGTTATCAGCAGGGCTTCTGGTCAACAGTAGCCTGTTGATAGTTAAGTTTTTGTGTAGTCAAAATTTATGCATGGATTTTCAACTGCAAAAGGTGTCAGTGCCCCTAGATCTTGTGTTGTTCAAGAGTCAATTGTATTAGAAATCAGCATTTGGGTATCTCTATTTCTTCTACTTACTTTTCTTTTTTCACTCACCAGCTTACTTCTAGGACAAACATCTATTTATCTTTGAGGATAAAATGTTTCAGTTGAAAACATTTGGTAGTTTTTGGAGTAAATTAGGTTCACTATTTATCAGTGGGGATAAACACATCAATTTATGAAATGATTTTAAATGAGAAACCATGGCTCTTATGTGAATCTGCAAGCTATTCACATATGGAAGAAAATCTTGTTTTGGTATTTTGTTATACAATTTTTTTTTAATGACTAAGAGAGAATATATAAACATACACACACACACACACACACACACACACACACATATATGGCAGGGTGATAGGGTGTTATACATTTGCAGGCAGAAGAGAGTGGCCAGTGGTCAATTGCAATACAGGTTGAATATGTTTCATTTTAAAGTAAAGTGTTTGTGGTGGCTCATGCCTGTAATCTCACCAGTTTGGGAGAATCGCTTGAGCCCAGGAACTGGAGGCTACAGTGAGCTTACATGTGCCACTGGATTGTAGCCTGGGTGATAGTAAGAACCCTGACTCAAAAAAGTAAAACAAAGAAAAGATTTCCACTTATTTGCAATAATGTCTTCTATGCTACTTTTTACTGCTCTTGCTAAATCCCAGTTTTCCAAACAATGGCCACTAATCTGCATTCCAGTCTTGCTGCCCTTACACTCTGATGTGTGACTAATTCCCTACCTTCTAAAAATGTGTGCAGTAACCAATTGAACGTCAATGTACCTGCTCTGTTCTGCCTTATTATAAGGTTTAAATTCTTTGCTGTCTTCAAGAACGCTCAATTTAAAGCTGTTCTCACCTTGTTTGCAACATTTTAATAAAGACTTGAGCTAATGGGTTTTGTGTTCTGTCTTTTCGTGTATCAGATTTTCACTATTGAAAAGTATGAAAGGGCTGAGAAAGTGGGAGAGCATGCCCAAGAAAAAATAGAGAGCCAACTTTCAGCTCAAATACCCCCACAATACATATTCTACTAATAGAAGGCTTATTTTCATTAATACTTCTAAAATAAATTAAATGCATAACATATGCAAAGTAAGTAAGCCTGATTGACCACTGGCTTCAAGAAGTACCTATTTTTGCTACTGAGTATATTAACCAGTTAAGCAAATCCATTGGAATATTTAAGGAAGGGAGACTTCCTCTGGAATGAAAACAAAAAAAATGAACATTCTAGGCAAAATAATCAAACAAGACACAACCATAGGACGTAAAAGTGACAAGCAGTATAGTGCAGGATGCAAATGCAGAAAACATCCAAGATTCGAAATTGAGAACACTGTCTTACTGCTCAGCTCTGCCTTTGACCTGGTATATGGAACTGGTGCATGAATGAACACAGAAACAAATTTCTCTTCTGTAAAATAAAATAAAAAAAAAATCTTAATTACTCTTGCTACCCAAAATGTTATGATTCTGGAATATCTAAGAAGGTAATGTAGGAAGACAAAGGGAAAGCAAAGATACTAGATTTACCAAAAAGTTATTTATGTCTAGAAGCTTTAAGAAAGTGCAAATGACAAATCAAAAAATGAATATTGTGAGTCACTGGTCCTGGAATTAAATATTTCAAAAACATTTTTTAACTTTACAGATCGTAGACTGGCATTATGAATACTCAATTAGTTTAGTACTCCCACTCAAAAAAATTAAAATATAGTAACTTTTTCCAGCCTCATTATGCAGAAGTGGGAGACATAGCAAATATGTGGAAAAGTTATATTTCTCTGTGCTCCATAAATCTATAGTATCACAAACTTTGTTTTCACTAAAGTTTTCAAACAATTACATTTTTAGACCATATCTCCAAGAACCATATGGGTCTACAATTCAGTGCCAAGAATTCTTCCTCTTCCCAAAAATTATGTTATTCAACTTTGGGGGACAAAAGCTGAGAGAGAGAGATAGAGAGAGAGAGTGTGTGTGTATGTGTTCTCTTATCTGCTAATAAAATCATTTCCTGGTTTCCAGGGGCCATGAAATAAAGTAGCTTTCTGAACTACACAAGGAAAACAGTGCCTCACACAAGGTATTAATGAACATTACTGTGGGAAGAGGCAAAAGCTAACTGCAATGTACCTCCCTAACAACTCTGAACTTCACATGACCTTATGAGTGATTTTATTACCATGCTTGAGGTCCACTGGAGTCCTTACATAACTGGCATAATACAATATTGGACAGTAATTAAACAATAATGTGTTCAGGGAAGAACTTAAAGCTACACAGTAAATGCACGATGCTGAGAAAATGCAGGAAGCTATTTTCAGCTCAGACTCCTACTAGAAAGAGGCTCTTGGTCACCAAGTGTCTTGGACAGCTTCCATGTCATGGTCACGGCTCACTAAGGACAAAACTATTGGCAGAAAATTACCAATGTTATGGAAACAAGACAGCCTGGAGTTTATTTAAGTATATCCATATATTACGTATTTCTTGTTTTCAGCACTATTTTCAACACATGCTGCATGAAGCCCTACACTAAAGAATCTCTTAAGTTCCTGTTAAATTTAGATATCTGGCCAAGGAGAGTTCTCCCTATTGGAGTTTGCATTGTGATGTCTTGTTTGGATAAAATCATGGAACTAACACTGCTTATAAAGTTGTGCCTAAAGAAAGGGTTATTGCTGTCTCAGGGTATTGATTGCATATCTCACCTGGAAACCCCTCACACAATTCTGTGGTGGTTTAGCAATTTCATTAAAATCAGGAAACAACAGACACCATACTACCAGTTTAATATTAACTTTCCTTATTATATTTTCATTCATATTATTGTCATGCTTTTTTGAAACTGATTATTCTGTTTTCTACAGCTTCCTAACAGGTTAGGAAAGCACACCTGGAAGTTAGTACTGTATAATTCTTTATTTGAAGCATATAATTTGATAGCATGTGAAATTTAGATGACAGTTTTAAGTAAAATTAATCATAAAAATTACGTCTGATATTTATTTTTATGTGCAGATTGTGTACTCAGATGTTTTACATTAGTGATTATGTTATCACATCAACCCTAAGAGGAAGGTATTCCTAGTTTCCTTATTGTGTAGGTAGGAAATCTGAGAATTTGACAACTTGAGTAATTTGTTAAGGTGATGCTGGTGGTAAGTAATAAGGATGAATCTAAACCTCTTGAGACAGACTCCACAGTCCATAAACTTATCACTAATTAAGAAGAAACAAAAGTTGTTCTCTTTCTAATTTTTGGTATTTCATTAGTAAGCTGGAACAATTACCAGCAATTTGGGATATAAGTTTTTTGTTCTGATAATCATAGTAAATATTTACTGAGAATCAGCATTGAACTAAGCAATTTCAATATAGTAACAAATATTCATTCTCACAAGAAGCACATAAAGTAGAAACTATTTTTTGTAGTTCTTGTACAAATAAACAAAAGCGTAGAGATTAAAAGAAACTTGCCCAAGGTAACATAAGTCTTATGCAGTGGAAATGGGATTAACACTCAGCAGTCTGGCTCCTGTGCCCCTGTGCTTGCCCCTTCACTGCAATGCCTCCAAGAAGCAAACAAAATACAACAAAAAGTGACAAATTCCCAATTCAAAATATTTGCAAAAGATATAGTTACTAGCCACATAGTGGAGGAGCAAGTTATTTTAAAAAACACTTTTTTTTTTTTTTCTTAAAAAGCTGGGCACAGTGGCTCATGCATATCATCCCAACATTTTGAGAGGCTGAGTTTGGAGAATCGCTTGAATCAAGGAGTTTGAGACCAGCCTGGGCAACACACTGAGACTGCTATCTCTACAAAAAATGAACAAAATTAGCTGGGCATGGTGTTGCATGCCTGTAGTCCCAACTACTTGGATCGTTGAGGTGAAAGAATCACTTGAACCCAGGAAATTCAGCCTGCAGTGAGCTGTGAATCCACCACTGCATTCCAGCCTGGGGAACTGAATAATATCTTGTCTAAAAAATACGATAATAATAAATAAAAACATGTTTTTTCTAATGTTGAAGGAACATAAGTATATTAACAATATCAGTTGCCATTTACTGAGAAATACGAGATTTGCAAAAGAAATAAAGGTTAGGAAAAAGTTTTAAAAAATAACCTAATGTTACAGAGTTAATATTTAGAGACAATGGAATCCAACTCTAAGTAGATAGATAGATAGATACACAGATAGATAGGTTTGTAAAAAATATATACACAGATTTGTATAAATAAGTATATATGTACATATACATATTTAGATATGTATATACATATATGTATATACACACATATACACATACACATACACATACATTAAGCAAGTACTAAAGCTAGGTTACTCTGGTGTAGATGCTAAAAATAAGATAGAAAACCTGGAGATTATGCCTGGGTCCCACCAGAAATTGAAGAATCCCATCTGAGTCTTTTGCATTGAACAGGAACTCTGTAATTGTCTCAGACTGGCAGCTTTCCCTGGCTTCCAGCAGAAGGAAACTATCTTTGAATGAAATGATTCCTAATTAGACTGTTGGCATTCTCTCATACTGACTTCTAACAAATATGAGCTCACAGTAGAAAACTGAAAATATATAAAGAAATAAGCAGGCATGTGTGATAATCAGCAGAGAAATACCAACAAGTAAATGTTAATACTGTAAAGACGTCAAATATTGTAACTATCCATAGCAGAAAATAAAATAAATACATATAAATAGATAGAAATTTTAAAGTATCAGAGATAGATAATAGGAAATTATAAATAAAAGATAACATATAAAAAGTCAAATATACATTTTAGAAATAAAAACATAGAAATGTTAATGGATAGGTAAACAGTACAACAGATCTAAAAGAAGAGAGAGTTAACTGGAAGATTGGTCAAAGGCATAAGAGACAGGCAAGTCAATGAAACTTGGGAGAGAGGATAAAAGACATGGAAAACAGAATAAGATAATCTAACGTGTGTCCGACTGAAATCCCAAAGGGAGAGAATAAAAGTCAGGTTATATCTGACTAGATAATCATGTAGCAATTCCCACAACTAATGGAGACCTGAAAACAGTGATATCAAAGCCTTATGTATGTAAACCAACATGAATAAAAGTCAACAATTCTTAGCCACATTATAGTGCAGCTACACAACAACAAAGACAAAGTGTGGATTTGAAGACCAAGTGTGAGGGAAAGGGCATGACAGACAGATCACTCACAAAAGAAATACAATTAGCCTAAAACTAGGTTTCTCAAGCAATAGAAACTGAAAGACGGTAAAATAATATCTTCTAAATGCTAACAGAAAATAACTGCAAATCCAGAAATGTATATCCAACAAAATTATTATTATTATTTTTTTTTGAGACGGAGTCTCGCTCTGTAGCCCAGGCTGGAGTGCAGTGGCGCCATCTCAGCTCACTGCAAGCTCCCTCTCCCGGGTTCAGGCCATTCTCCTGCCTCAGCCTCTGGAGTAGCTGGGACTACAGGCGCCCCCACCGCGCCAAGCTAATTTTTTGTATTTTCAATAAAGACGGGGTTTCACTGGGTTAGCCAGGATGGTCTCAATCTTCTGACCTCGTGATCCACCCGCCTCAGCCTCCCAAAGTGCTGGGATTACAGGTGTGAGCCATCGTGCCCGGCCCAAAATTACCTTTCAAGTGCAGAATACAAACATCTTTAAATTAAAAGAAAAACTGAATATTTACCAAAATATGTTTTAAATTAAGAATGGTCAAATTATGTGTTATAGGAAGGAGAATTCTGTTCCTTATCCAAAAATAAATCAAAGAGAATCCAATAACCTGGAGAAGTTACTTGCAACATATAATTGTCAAAAAATTATTATAAAACATACAAAAAATACTAAATATATCAGATAAAATACATCTCAAAAGAAAAAACTTCCTGTATTTCAAAATAGATATTTCAAGATATATATACATATTTTAAATCAATATCTTAAGATAGATATTCATGTCCAATAAACATATGAAAAGTGTTCAATTTGATTTGTAGTCAGGAACATAAAAATTAAGATGATAATATTATATAATTGTTACACCCAAGATTTGAATTTAGAAGATAAATAATGCGAAGTATTGATGAGGATGTGTATCCATGAGAATGCTTTCATATTTCTAAAAATAATGTGAACCATTAGAAAATATTTGAATAAAAAATTCTTGCATGTTCTCTTTTAAGGATGAACACGTGCGCATCTTATAATTCAACCATTTCACTTCTTTACTTTCTGTAGCAGCAAGCCTCCTTGAAAGAAGAGTTAGCTCTATTCCCTTTTCCCATTTCTTTCAATTCTCTATCAAAACCGGTTCAGTTGGGACTTTGTTTTCATTACTCTCTAACACCTCCTCTTGCTAAGGTCAACAATGATTTCCTCATTGTTGATTCTGATCATTGACTCTAAACCTTTAGTTTGAGAGGTTTAGTTTTCTCACTAACTCATTGGTTACTTCCTTTCATCTCCTTTGCTACATCTTCCTGTTTCCCCAGACTTAATGCTAGAATACCTCAGAGAACCGTCCTTGCCCCTCCCCTCTTCTCCATCAATGTTCGCACTCTTGACAATCTTATCCAAGCTCATGTTTGAAATTCCATCTATACATTCACAATTATATTAGGCCTAGATCACTGTCTTGGAATATTTAATTATATATGTTTAACTTAACACTTACATTGCTTTAGAAACCTATCCTTGCACCCCTCCCCATGTATGTTCCATTTATATAGCCTAAAAGCCACAAGGTTATCCTTCACTCCTCTCTAACACACTCCACATCAATCGGTCAGAAAATCCTGATGACACTCACTTCAAAAGATAGTCAGAATCCAGTCACATGTCATTGCTCTTCTATCACTGTATGAGGCAGCACCATCTCTTATCAGGATAATGGTAACAGCTCTCAATCATTTTCTTCACTTTTAACTTTGCTTTTTTCCTTTGTTCTATGAAATAGCCAGAAGGACTCTTCTAGAATGTAATAATGACGTACCTCTCTGGGCAACACCCTGTAATGGCTCCCCATTTCACTCAGAGAAAAATCTAAAACACTTACAGTTAACAATAAAACCTTAAGTGATTCCATCTTTTAAGGTTACCTCCACATCATCTCACCCTGATGTAGTCTCTTTGCTGTTTTCACACACCAGTCATGGTCCTGCCTTAGGGCTTTTCACCAGCTGTCCCCTCCTGAACTTGTCTTCCTTCAAATATTTATATGGATAACTCCCCACCTCCTGTGTGTTTTTTTTCTAAAATGTAACTTTCTCCGTGAAGCCTATGCTAGCCTCCTCATTTAAAATTCCTCACCTCTTTTTCATTCCTGGAACCCCTAGGACTCCTTATACCTGCTCACTATTATTTTAAAATTCTATAACATTTATAGTCTTGTAAAATATAATTGCACCTTTTTATGTTTGTTTTGGGTCATCTATCAGAATATATGCTTGATGTGTCTGGGATCTTTGTCTTTTATGTTTATCAAAGTAACTTAGAACACTATCCAGAGAGTAAGAACTCAACACATGTATTCTAAATAAATAAATGGACTATACTATTTGGTATGTTCTCTAGAGAAACCGTTATTCAGATGCAGGTGTGCTTGTAAAAGCAAAACACCAGAAATGACCCAAACGTATATTGACTTTTAGAAAAGGTGCTGCCTAGAAGTACCAACTCTTCTGTAGGTATTTTATCTTGTCACGTGTTCCTATTCATTTCAATGACACTTCTGTCCTTATTTTCAAAGGTCTGCATTTATAATCCTTTAATTAGCTGTCTAACTAAAATCTATTTAATTGAGCTTTCGGTTAAATTCGGTATGAAAGATGAGAAGTTCCTGCCCCATCCCTCACCAGGATTGTTCAACTGTGGCCTGTTTTAAGACTAAAAATACATGAGAATCTTCTGCCTCTTCAGAGTAAGTAATAATGAATACAACATCATCAAATGACAGCTTTTCTTTTTGTTTTTCCAGTTAAAACCCTAACCTCTAAATAATGTATTTTAACATTGCCAGCACTCTAAAATCTACCTTTATTTTCATATTTATACTTTGATGCCCTATTATCATTACATCTTGCCCATTTGCAAGGGGGAAGGGTCCTCAATGTTTGAATTGAATGTTATTTCTTTCTTTCTTCCCAATCATTTACATATCCCCAAGTCCTTGTAATGGTGACAACACACATCTAGGAGCTAAAAAGAATATAGAGTTAAAATATAGAGTTTATGGAAAGAAGTTCTATAAGTGAAGCTTTTCTAATTTAGAAAGCCTGATGCAAATTAATTATCATGCAGTGCTTGAAAAAAATGTATGAAATGTTACACAAGTTACAAGTATATTGTTTGTATCAGTGGCTCATTCTTAAAGAGTCTTGAGTATGCATTTCACCTTGTTTTGCAGGGAAACCTTGAGGTAAGAGTTCTGTAAATGCTCTTTAAGCAGTAGTACTTGAATTTCATAGATAATGATATTTTCTTAAGATTGTTGGTAGAATTTTTGTCTATTCATTTCATATTGTGCTGGATTCATGGTTGAATTTTGATGTTTTTCTAATATGTAGGTAAGTTTAATTTTTTTATTTAATTTTTTTTTTGTGGGGGGGATGGAGTCTTGCTCTGTTGCCCAGGCTGGAGTGCAGTGGTGTGGTCTCAGCTCACTGCAACCTCCGCCTCCTGGGTTTAGGCGGTTCTCCTACCTCAGCCTCCCGAGTGGCTGGGACTACAGGCGCCGCCACTACGTCCAGCTAATTCTTTGTATTTTTGGTGGAGACAGGGTTTTGCCATGTTGGCTAGGCTGGTCTTGAACTCCTGACTTCATGATTTGCCCGCATCGGCCTCCCAAAGTGCTGGGATTACGGGCATGAGCCACCATGTCTGGCCAGGTAGGTTTCATTTGTATATATTGTCCTGTGATTAGTGGACCAGTGAATGATGATTGTGAATTGTTGGGATTATCTTACTAGCCTCATTTGGCAAATTTTGATTATCCCTTGTCCATTATACACATTCCACCTTTTTTTATTAAAGGAAAAGCTACTCTTGATGTAAAGATGTTTATTTTTTGCTAATAATGAGTTGGTATTAATTCCTAAGTACATAAAGTTTACCATAGAGTATCAAAAAAATATAGAGTTTATAAAAGCCTTAAGATAGTGATTTAAAATAAACATGTAAAACTATTGGAATAAATTATTCAAACTCTCTCATTTTCAAAGCAAGTATCACAACAAGTATTGGGTCAGTAAATTTTTCTTGACTAAAGTTATCAAACTCCCAAAAAAGTACTATAAAATTTATTTTTATTTATATTAAAACTGGGGTCCATGTCCAACACTTCCTTAATAACTGGATTACAGGGGGAAGGCATGTTAGAGACAGGAAACCAACAGATACTTAGATAAAATACAATAAGTTTTAGGCAAAGATAAAAGAAAAGCATGAATTTAAAACACAGGAATAAAATTCAGGACAACAGAGATTCAGGTGACATACATACAGTTGTTGTCCTTTTAACTTTTTAGATTCTACAGGCACTTACCTCATTTCCATGAACACTTGTACCTTTGTTTAGCTAAAGATCTTAGAATTTGTGTTAATGCAATCCTAGCTCTGACATCTCTAATGTTAAACTTAAATCATATGTTCCAATCCTGTCATTTTCAAAACAAGAAATGCTTCCATGATCAGGTATTGAAATGTCAATTTACAATTTATAGTTTTTAGAAAAGGTTTTTTAGTTTGTTTTTATTTTTTAAGGAAAAGCCAAAATACACAAAAGTATTCAAAAATCTTCGTTAACTACTGTTTCTTGTCTTTCTTTTACTTTGTGTGTTTGACAGCATTTTTTTTCCCAGAAAAAAATTCACCAAGAGGATTATATCAAAAGTAAAAAAAAAAATTAAAAAACTTAAATACACATATACTGAAAATGACAAAACACCAGGAATATCTCTTTTGTGACATAGTTTCTTTAACTAATCAAAGAAATACAGGAAGAATCAAGATTAATTCTTCCCAGGTTGCCTTTAAATATAGCCTATTTTTAAAGATAACACTCACAGCAGAAAATTTTAATTTTGGTTAGAATACTGAGTCAGAACTTAAAAAAGTTAATTTCTTCTATTTTTTTCTCCTCATTCACCAAAAATGTATCTTGGGAAAAAATGAGTTGCAGTTCTAATGAAAGAAAACAAAATTTAATATATATTCATAAAATTAAAAGTCAGAGAGCTGAAGAATTAATGTAAACAAACCACTTCATGATGAAGTATTTCCGCCACTTACAGATTTGAGGAATTGTAGGACATTTTAATATTGTGGCTGTTGATGGTAATTAATATTGCTACTTCAGTTTTATAGAAATAGATTCATCCATTTGTCTATAATTTTAAAACAATCTCAATCTATATTTTAAAGACAATCTATAATGTTCGGGTTTTGTCTGGAAATGCATGAGTGGTACTAAGATACTTTTATCTTTTTTAGTGGATTATGTCAGTTATTAAAAAGAAAAAAGGAACACAATGAAAACTGCCTTTAGCTTGGAATTAAAGTGGAAAATTTTAAATGGCCTTTCGGACACTAACTTTTCCACATCCTAAAAGGATTTATGATATAATGTTTAATAGTGCTACTGCAGTACTTAATACCACATACGTCATACCCATAACAAAGCAAATGACTTTAAACTACCAAAAAAAAGATGACACAGCTCAGACCACTGGATCAAAACCTTTACTGCTACCCTTGAAGACAGAAAAATACTCCTCCATAAGAAAATTACTTTCGCATGGATCATATTTGGCACCTGGTTTGCTATTTTTCACTGTATTTGGATCAATGGTAACTTGAAAAGAAATATAGACATAACTTAAAAATGCCCAAATATATAAAAACTTATTTTCTAAGTACTATAAGACTGTCAGCAAACACTAAACTATTGACTTTCTCATATTTCAAACATATCACATTATTTTATCATTTCATATTTTCTGATAAATAGGATACCGATATCACTTCAAAAATTTAATTGTTAACCTCAGAATTTAATATAATATTTAATTTTATCAGAATCTTTTAGAATAAAAGTATATACTCATGAATTTCACCTGCCTGACTGGATGAAATATCATGCATATTAAATACAACATATTAAATTATAACTATTTCACAAATTGTATAATTTATAAAATTATGTGGATGAACAGGTAGTCATTGACATAATTTTAAAAATCAGTCTCAGTGAAGTTTTTGTTAAGGGGATGTTTCAAAAGCTCCAGTCTTTGTTAAAATAATAAAAATGGACATACATTAAAAAATGTTTGCCCACGTTGAAATTTCATATGAAGTAGGGAATATGCTTTAAAATTTTTTCAGGCTATATATTTACATGATATAGAAGTAAAGATGATAAAATGAGCAGCATCTTTGAAACATGCTCTTATCCAAATCTACATGATTAAAATCAATTTATTTATAGGTGACATTAATGTATAAATTATATATCATCATAAAAACAAAAGCACACCAGATAAAAATCATTCTCAAGGGTAAATTTCAGATAAGTTTGTTAATATTAAGAAACATATGAAAGGAAAAATATTGATCTAGTGGCAAACAAAAATAAAAATGTTTCCCTATTACCAAAACTTCTTAAAATAGGAAAGAGCAAAGTTGAAGTTACAGACTTTTTTTTTTTTTTTTAAATTAGAGACAGTGTTTCACTCTGTCACCCAGGCTAGAGTGCAGTAGCATG
This sequence comes from Colobus angolensis palliatus, assembly GCF_000951035.1. Taxonomy (NCBI): domain Eukaryota; kingdom Metazoa; phylum Chordata; class Mammalia; order Primates; family Cercopithecidae; genus Colobus; species Colobus angolensis. The sequence goes on along the minus strand of NW_012113475.1, from coordinate 4,540,792 downwards.
ATCATAACTCACTGTAACCTCAAAACTCCTGGGCCAAAGTAATCTCCCCTTCTCAGCCTCCATAGTAGCTAGGACTACAAGGGCACACTACAGCACCTGGCTAATTTTTTTTTTTTTTTTTTTCCTTTGTAGTGACTGGGTCTCACTTTGTTGCCTAAGCTGGTCCTGAACTCCTGGTCTCAGGCAATCCTCCTGCCTGGGCCTTCCAAAACTCTGGGATTAGAGGTATAAGCCACCAACCCTGATCTTTTGTGTATTTGTTTTAGAGCTAATGACATAAAATTAAGTAAATGAATACTTAAAATGAGAACAAAATATCTAAAGAAAATGATGATTTCATATTCTTAATCTTTGAATTAATTCTTATAAAAAATTCAGAAACTTTTACTAATTGGATTTTAATGACCTCTATTACATGATTATGTTCAGAGTTTTAGAAAGTAATATCTAGTAAGGAAACAATAAAACATTCTCTGATTTTATTTGTTAGCATTTTGGAATACTTTGATAAACCTACACTTTTAAACTGTAATACTGAATCATGTAAAGCTGCCATTTTTATAGGTGAAAACAATACTTTCTAAGTCAACCCTAATTCTATAAAAGAAGCATTTGAAAACCTACAACATAGCTGTTCCAAATTGTGTCTTCATAGCCCTTGCTTCAGTAGTATTTGAAAGTTCGGTTAAATGATCAGAATTAGCTATGAATATAATTTTATAAGCATAACATATGTCAAGCTATTTATATATAAAATCATGTTATATGAATAATTTTAATAATAATGTATTAACTCAATTGAACATTCTAGCAACAAATTGATAATACTAATAGTAATAAAAATAAATATTTATATAAACTTGCTTTCAAAGTATCTTAGAAAAAGTTATTTTATCCCTAACAAGGTTGGAAAACAGGTATCATTTTCCATTCTCCTGTTAAGTTTCCCTATAAAATCTCTTTAAGTAGCCTCACCCTCTATCACCTCTTTTAGTACTAATCCAACTTCTGTTGGAAGATGAAGACCTAAATCTCCTCCAGACCACTTCCCTAACCCTAACCAACATCACCTTTGACCCTCCAGGCCACCAACTTTCTCATCTTTATCTTTTCCCATTCATCATGTATTATGCATACTCTTCTCTCTAGTTTGGAACCATGTCTTTTCATCACTGATAATACATTTCCATATCTACCTCAAGATCATGGTCTCGAATCACAGGTTTGAAAGCCTAGTAATTAAAGTCTTCCAAATAATGATTGAACAGTATAGTCTTTGAGTACAATTTTGAGGGTTTCCCCTAATGCTAACATACATAGCATGAATAAAGGACTTGGTTAAGCCTATTTTTAATTCTCAGATAAGAAATCTACAGGCAGATTAAGTGAAAACATATGTATATAATATAAAGAAACACATCGATAGGTGAGTGTTTTCAATTATCTTGATTTTGAAAATGCACCTTCAAAGCAAAGCCTTTGTAGATTTAAAATTATGGTGACGATAATAAAAGTCTGAAAATGCTAAGATAATAAATAAGCATTAGCAAAAGTATTATATTAATAATAAAAGTTTAGCACAAATTAGGAGAGCTCTCAAAGTACCAATAAACCCCAAAATCCTGAAGAAATTTTACTGATAAGGAAAAATAATTTTATATAAATAATAGTATTACTCTGAGCCTTTTGAGGACAACAACCATGTGTAAATATGATGCATTTTCATATATACACTTGTAAATTGATGGGATTGAAAATACATTGAAAAACTTGACTTTTCTGTTTCAATGTACTTTTCATTATTTCAGTCAGAAAACTCTTATGAAGCCTCCATTAAAATCCAGATACTCTACTCAGCATTAAGGATACCAAAAGTAAAAACAATAAAGTCCCTATTCATAAAAAAAATAAGCAGACAATATCAATACAATGTATCATTTGTTTTATAATAAACTGTAAAATGATGTCCAACACATACTTTAAAATTTTATTGAGCTATAACATACATACTGTAAGATGTACATATCTCAAATGTATAGCTCCACTAATTTTAATTAATGACCTTATAGCATATGTGAAATTGTAATGTGTAAAAAATAGGTAAACAGCACTACGATCGATATATAGAATATTTAGAATCCCTCAATAGCTCCTTTCTATTACTGATAAAAGCTTGAAAAACAAAATCCCAGTAATAAATAGTATAACATAGATACATCATTAGTTTATATACTGCAAAAAATTATGAAGGTAGAAAAATAATTTTGCATTTAAAAAATCATAACAGAATTTCCAACCATCTCAATTATTTTAATAATAATGTGTGGAAAAGATTAATGTGCATTTTAGTCACTTTGAAGATTTCAATCTCTTTGAAATGTAAAATAATTAAGTTTACATCGCATGGGAAATAAGTATATAAACTTATATTGGTTATTGATTCCAAATAGGTAAGTTTGACAACTTCAATTAATGAACTATCCACATAGTTGAAAAAGTAAAAATTACCTAATAATTAAAGCCTAGGTAATTTTTGCTTCATGGCCATGGCAATGTTTTTTTGTTTGTTTTTTGTTTTGTTTTGTTTTGTTTTTTGAGGAGTCTTGCTCTGTCACCCAGGCTGGAGCGCAGTGGTGTGATCTTGGCTCACTGAAACCTCTGCTTCCCAGGTTCAAGCGATTCTTGTGCCTCAGCCTTCCAAGTAGCTTGGACTACAGGCATGCACCACCACGCCCAGCTAATTTTTGTATTTTTTGTAGAGACCAGGTTTCACTATATTGGTTAAGCTGGTATCAAACTCCTGACCTCGCGATCTGCCCGCCTCGGCCTACCAAAGTGCTCAGATTACCCATGTCAATTTTTTTTGTACCCATTGTTTAAGTAAAAATAAAACAAAAGAAAACAATCAAAAACCATGACAAGTAATTATACTAGTCATTTGCCAATGTTGTAGGAAAATAATTATATTTAATAAAATAGTTGGATGAGTGAACACATTATAATGTAAGATCAGAAGGCATATAAACAAGTTTTAATCCCTTTAGCTTTTTATTACCATGCATGAACAGTCTAACTGTAGGAAGAGAAATACACATAGGATACTCATTACCTTGAAGAGAGGCCTTACCAGGCTAGGGGATGGACATAAATCTTGCCAGAGTTACTTATCTGAAGGAAGTCCATATTCACCCTTTCTTCATAAAGGATTGAAACTTTAAGGACTAAGTTCTACAAAAGGCATATAAGGATCCTTGCCTCATTCAAAACACTTCCTCTTTCATCCCCCTTTCTTATTGTTTAAATGATTTAAAATATTTAAATTATACTCATTATAGAACCTAAAGTTATATAATAAAAATGAAGAGTGTTAAAATTTCCAAACATCAGACAAGATACCTTTGAGATAACAAAATAATTTGAGGATGCATCTGAAGATTTCTTTAGTTGGCTTAAAATAAATGTGACAAAATTATTCACGGTCCGTTTGAAAGTCATATTTCAGGATGTTGAATTAATTACTAAAATGCATTCTTATTCAAAACAGTCTAAATTAAGTTCCTAAAAACAAAACAACTCAACAGAAAAACATAATGATTAATGTTAAGTCCAGAAATAAAGTAATCTGACCATTAGGATAAGTCATACACGGATGATTTTATCCACTATTTGCTCTATTATTAGTTTCTAAATTGCATGTCTAAGATTTTACCTGTATGCAAACAGAAGTTTATACATTATGTATTTTGATGTGTGCACAAAGATGTTGCTGTGTGTCACCTTCAGTATTAGTTTTGTTTTCTCAGTAATTAAATTGATATTTTTTCATTTCTCTCCATTAATTGTCTTGAGTCAAATGTTTTTAGTATCACATGCTGTTGTTATGTGTGTAGTATGTAACCAAAGATTACAACACGTTAGTTATTCCAAACTAGACTTTATGAACATATTCCCCTAAACAAAGGTGAAAACATCTAAAGATAAGCAAAAATAACAACAAAGCACATACTGACAAAACCTGTTGGGTAACGATCCAGTGTGTATTTTCTTTGTAGTAACAAAGCCCTGATTTTATTCCAGATGGCAGTAGTGGCTAATGAACTATAAGTAAATGTTATTAGTGTCACTTATTGAAAAACTCATTATAAGAGGAGAGATATCTTGCACATGTTCTTTTTGCCCTTCTCCCATTCCTTATTTTCTGTTCAAAACAAGGATGCCATAGTTGGACATGCATGTTCACCTTGAATCTTTGGGATGGAAGACATAACTAAGGATATCAGAGCAGAATATGAGAAACCTGCTTCCTGATTTTCATAAATTTAGCAATGCTCACTTCTAGCTTTATTTGGTGTGCAAGAGAATAAACTCATCTGTCTTTAAGCTCTTTTAGTTAAATTGCTGTTATTAACATCTGAATGCTTCCTAGTTTAGAAAAAATGTGATGAGAAAATCTAAGATTCATCAATTTTCATTCAAAATATTATTTATAAAGATTTTATGAAAATGAACAGTAATGAAAGCAATATATTCTGCCAGAAATTTGGCTTGCATTGTATGATAGGTGCATCCAAAAGTAACCTAATCCCTAACATTGACTTGATTCCATTAAGGACACTGATTAAGATACACATATATGCATTTACTTATTACTTAAAAATTATAGTAAACAAATCTTGTTTGCTTCAATAGAAATGTTACTATAGTTCTTCTCAAGCATCTCTAAAAATTCCATATTTAGGGTAGGTGAAAATTTTAATTTTTGATATTGCCTTACATTTCACACATACGATAGAATGAAAATTTCCAGTGAGTGAACTGAAATGATTTTTGGAGGAATAAGTAAGAGCCAAGTGTAAGGGTGATAGTCTGGGTTTCAATCTTAGGAGCTTGGTAACTTGTCAGTTCACCAGAATTCTCTGAAGATTAAGCTCTCTTATATAATAAAGGGTTACAATAGACTATCTTTAAGGCATGAGCCAGTATTAAATTTCCATGATATACTGAAGAGGACTTCACATGAATACCACTAATAAGCACTAGGTGGGAAATGGCCTCTAAATATTTTATGACCATAATTCTTAATTCTGTAAGACTTCAACTCTGCACTCAATGTTCACACCTGTTAGCTGAAATGTTATAGCTCTAAAGTTCCATAATGCCACAAAAATTGTCATTGCCAAGTTTTCAAATGCTACATTTACTGATATAAGTAATCTGTTACACATGCCAAAGATATATACCATTTAGTATACTAAGATTGAATAAAATTCCTCTTAAGCCCACTAGCTTGTCACAATCACCTAAAACCCTTGTTAAAAATATGCATTTCTAGGTCCCTGAACCTACTCAGTCAGAATGTACACAAGAGGGTACTAGGTGTCTCTATTTTTATCAATGGGGCAAAATAATAATTGAGATCAGGAGCTTTAGGAATATACTAGGCAAAATCATACAAACTTCTCTGAAGAATACGAGAGATATAAGGTTTAACATTTCAAGAAAACTTTCAGAAAGTTTACAGACCAGTAGAAGAAATTAGAAGGCAAACACCATTCAAAATTTATTACGTAAAGAGCAATTGTCGATTAAAAAAATAACAATGGAGAAGGTATAAGTGAGGATCAAGTATTTCTCTTCGAGGTGTTGAAAAAGTTCTCATTGAGATGGGAACATGAGGTCAGTGGGATGAGCATGTTGAGAAGAGGAACAGGCACTGCGGATAAAATAAGCGTGTAGGGCAGTCCGCTGCTTTGTAGGATGTTCAGCAGCATCCTGGGCTTCTATACATGAGACCCCAGTGACACCCAAAATGTCTAGTTATCTCTTCCATTGAGGACATTGATTAGTTACTCTACACATTTGCATGGGGGTTATATGTAGGACTCCCTGTATTAGTTCCCTAGGCTGCCATAACAAAATACGAAATACCACAGACTGGTTGACTCAAACAATAGAAATTTGTTTTCTCATAGTTCTGGAATCTGAACATACAAAGTGAAGGTGTTCGCAGGGTTGTTTTCTCCCAAGGCCTTTCCCCTCAGCTTGCAGATGGTCACTTTCACTGTGCCCTCACATGACATTTTTTTTTTTTTTTCCTGTGCACATGCATTCCTAATATCTCTTCCTCTTCTTATAAGGACATTGGTCATAATGAATTAGGGCATGACCTTGATGACCTCATTTAACCTTTATTACTTCTTTAATGTCCCTAACTCTAAATATAGTCACATTGAGGGTAGGGCTCCAAAATATAAATTTTGGGGGGAACACAATTCAGTCCAGATCATCTCAAGATGTGATGTGTCAAGAGGTGAGGCTAAAAAGAAAACTAGTATCAGATCCTTGGATAGTTTGCTAAGGATTTCCTTTTTCCCTTAGCAACATATGGAGAAATACAATTTTTAAGCAGATTTGGAGTGGATGAGAAAAATGTGGAGGCATGGTGACTGGTATAGGGCTATCATTACCACACAAAGCAAAACACAATGACTATGTGAACTATAACAGTAAGGGCATAAAAGGGGAGAAAAATTACATAGTATATAGTATTTTTTTTTAATTTCTGGTTTACACTGGTAAGTTAAATAAACTAATTCAGCACAATACTGAGAAACCTACTTATACATGCTTAGAACCACGGAGATCTAGAACTAAAAGAAGATTTCAACATCATTTTTACCAGTCTCCCATGCAAAGTAAGAATCTCTTCTCCAGTATCTTTGATGAATAATTATCTAGTCTTTACATAAGTACTTCCATGAGTGGAGGACTTACTTCCACAATGAGAAATTTATTCAATTTTTTAAAGTTATTGTTTGAGGAAACTTTCATGTATTGCAATCATGTTCTTAATTACGTGATAAAATTATTTCACATATTTCAGATCACTTCATATCATTTTTTTTCCCTGGCTCTCTTTCACAATTAAATTCTCCAGGGCTCAGAAAAAGGATTTCTTTAGTTCTTATCAGGGGCATACTGATATACTACCTTCATTAATATACTCTAGAGTCAGTTCCACTCAATATTCACTTAATATATTAACTTCTTTTAGTTAATATATTAACTACCTTCATTTAAAATGAAGGTAGCAGACCTTCATTTTATTGTATTCCTATAGAAGTTGAGAGAACAATCTTTACAGAGGGATGAAGCAACATTTCAACATGAGATGCTAATGCTTCCTTCCAGCACATTTACTCTCTTGGTAGATCTTTAATTATAAAAGTTAAAAACTAATAGTCAAAAAATAATCTAGTTGACCCTAACAGTTTTATTATGCAACTCAATAATGTAATCCTCTTCTAAAACACACACCCTCACACACATACCCTCCCCCTACACAAGGAACACACCCACACCGACCTTTCTGTGTGGGTGGCTGTATGTGTGGATGTCATGGATCTCTGGGTATGTATCCTATTCTAATTATTTTATTTTTGTGTTAAAGGAAAATAATTAGTGAAGATTCTCTGAGTAGTAGTGAGCAAATATGACTCACTAGATACTACATATCTATGGGATCCAAGATTTGGCCTGAAATGTGTCATACAGGAAATGTGATTAATTTTCCTGTATCAGTATACCAATATCTTATAAATGCAGTCAGTATTTCACAAAAATTATTTATTTTACAAAGCATATTTATATCAAACATGACACTGAATATATTTCAAAAGTTTATAACGATGAAAGATTAACACACACGCTCATGCATATACCAATTATTCTTCCCTCAGACAATACAAAAGGAATAAAAGTTTTAATCTGCGATTACTAAAACATATCTGTTAATTTTTACAGAATTATATGGCATTTCTATAGTGTGTCAGAGGTTAATTTTCTTAAATTATCTTCCATATGACAATTTACTTGCAGAGTTACTCATTTCTTAAATATAGTGCATGCATTAACTATATGTGCAATGACATTAGTAACTTTAAAAAATGCATCTCATTTTTGTTGTGAGCATTAATCATTTTCTGGACCTTGACATAAGAAATGAACAGTGTGAAGGATGACAGTTATGATAGAGGAGGCCATGTGTTAAGGTCAGTAATTAAACTGACAATTAAACTATACCTATTTGCTGGTTCAAGACTTTAACACTAAAAAAGATGCAAGTTACAATAAAGTGAATATTAGACTCTTACCAGGTAGTCTAGGTATTTTTCAGTAAGCTGTATGCCAGCTAATGTTGGGATGCAAAAAATAAGACTTGCATGGCACTATCCTGAGCCCGTATGTATACAGAAAAGGCTTGAATTTCTTTGAAAAACAGGGACAAAAATAGAAATTTTTAGTGTACTCTGAAATTTGCATTTTTAGTTTGCTATATCAGCAAGTCTGCTGTAGGCATAGACTTCCTCTTGGAAGGTTGAAACATAAAATTTACTGTCTTATTTAGAGATGACTGATCTGAGACTCAAGTTACTTGCACTTGACGGTTTTTCTGTCATAGATAATTTTTGTTTTTGCCAACTGTTTGACTTTCAAGGAAGCAGTAGTCAACGTGCAGATCTGGGAATGTCTTGCAAAATAGTGAGCAAAAGGTAATTTTAATAACACAGATTTCTCAAACTCTATCCCAGGGTACTGAATCAAACTTCCCATTAAAATTTAAGAACTGCTACTCTAGGAATCCTATGCATTCTGAGTAACTTGAAGAAAATAATACAGGTAGCACTAACTCTAATGATAACTCAAGGTTTACTAAAATGTGAACTGGAGTGGAATTATACAGATCTTGGAGGGATTTAGAAAGAGAATCCTTTATAGTCTTACAGGCAAAAAGTATCTTCCCGAGTCCAGTCTCCACACAAACTCTGATGAACATAAATCAGTTATCACTTACCTCTAAATAATGGGCAGATTAGAAAAATGAGTTACTTGGTAACTTCAAATAACAAAATAAGAATAGATCAAATCTAACTAAAGTATTTAGAAAAATTCTGGAAGAGATCAGGTGTTGTGGGAGGACATAGTGGGAGGATTGCTTGAGCCCAGGAGTTTGAGACCAGCCTGGGCAACATGACAAAGCCCCATTTCTACAAAAATTACACAAATTAGTGTAGCATGGTGGTGCAAGCCTGTAGTCCCAGCTACTTAGGAGGCTGAGGCAGGAGGATCACTTGAGCCTGGGAGGTGGAGAAAGTAATGAGCCATTATTGCACCACTGCACTGCACTTCAGCCTGACAGAGTGAGACACTATCTCAAAAGAAAAAAAAAAGAAGAAAGAAAAAGAAAAAAAAAATCTGGAAGAAATTAGAATATCTTGATTCATTCCTTCATTCCTGTTTAATCTTAATGCATGGGATAATTTCATTCTCAATAAACGTTATAAGTAGAATACCTCAGTAGATTCTCTATCAATGATACCCCAGTTCTCTGCAAATAATACATGTCCAATCAAAGACTAAGAAAAGCTACACAGATGCATTTCTTCAAAAGTTTCAGTATATCTTACAAGGTTTCACATAATTTAGAAATCAGTCTTTTCTTCCATGGCCATGGGTTGTTGACATTTTGGGGAACATCAGATATTTTGTTTCCTTGGAATGCTCTCCCTCCATGTCCAATCCCATCTCTCACCCCTGTCCCCACTTTCCCTGCCCAACTCCTGCTTATCCTTCAGTCTGAGCTTAAAGTGAGGTCTTATACTCTTACTTCCACCTTCTGCCTTGGCTGGGCTGTATCCAGATCACTCACATGTTTTCATGGCTTTTTTTTTTTTTTTTTTGGAGACGGAGTCTTGCGTCTTGCTCTGTCGCCCGGACTGGAGTGCAGTGGCCGGATCTCAGCTCACTGCAAGCTCCGCCTCCCGGGTTTACGCCATTCTCCTGCCTCAGCCTCCAGAGTAGCTGGGACTACAGGCGCCCGCCACCTCGCCCGGCTAGTTTTTTGTATTTTTTAGTAGAGACGGGGTTTCACAGTGTTAGCCAGGATGGTCTCGATCTCCTGATCTCGTGATCCGCCCGTCTCGGCCTCCCAAAGTGCTGGGATTACAGGCTTGAGCCACCGCGCCCGGCCCGTTTTCATGGCTCTTGTCTTTCCTCTTTATAGCACTATGCATTTAAAATTATTTAGTTATATTTATAACTTTCAATATATCTCCCCATCACTTGTCTATAAATTCCAAAAGGTAATGAAACATGGTTTTCTTGGTCAATCTATTTATCTTCTGCACTTAAAAGCATATAGCATGTAGAAGGGCTTTTAAATACATATTTTTTAATGCATGCTTGTACAACTAAACGTGCAAATACAACAGGATAATTTCTTTAGCAGCATTTGTGGATTATATATGTCTCAAAATTACTAAAAAGCTCTAAATTATACTTTACATTTACCCTTAAAAATTCAGTTTTTCTTTTATTCCCAAATGATTGCTAAGGGATATAGTGTGACTGTGGCCTCTTTAAAATAGATAGATAAAACAAAAATTAAATTATTAAGGTATTTTACCTTTTTCATTAAACTTTATGGGCATGGTTAAATTTATTAACTATTTTATTATTTTATATAATATTTGATAACATTATATATTTTAATATTTGTGATATATTAAATTAGGTATAAATCTTGAACTTAAAAAGAAGGTAGAAAGACTTTTATCATATATTTTACATTTGCTTAGCAAAGAAATATCTTCAAATGTGTAAATCTCACTAAAAATTTGTTTGTTTCATGCATTATTTGGAATTTATGTTTGTTTATAGAGCTGTTTATCATTGTCGTTTTTTTTTCCTGGTACAGTTACTCTATTATGAGCACAGAATCTAAGTAAAATACAATGAAGTGAAAAGACATAACTGGGTTTGTTAGATGATTTCCAAATCTTGGTGTTTTAGGGAACTAGAACCTCATCTGTTAAAATGAATGTAATGCTTCAAAAGACATTTCTTCCCATTTTTCTTTCAACTGATGCCAGAGTGGCATTTCACAGGGAATTAAAATGTAGCTAAATAGCCACAGTTTTATATCCATTATATTGATGTTTAGTATACTTCAGAAACCCAGGAATGGATTCATAATATGATAGACTGCATTAGCAGGTTCTCCATTTAATTAGATTTTTATCATATCTAATGGATATTTAACAAGTAAAGACAATACAAGTGAAAAATATGAGGAAATCCTATGGCAGATAATACAAACTTCCATTGTGCTGAAATAATGAGTAGGTGATTTTTCTAGCATGACTTGACAGTGCATGTAAAATATCCAGCAATATGAAGCCTCAGAGACTAAAGCAATTGGAAGCTACAGTGGATGCTGAGGTTCAGGGACTAGAGCATCACCTTTCAGTGAGGTAAGAATTGATGCGTATGCATAAGTGAAACTGTGCTATTCACCATAAAACAGGTCCCACGACAGAAAGAGTAATATGGGTTTTTGCACAGTGTGCTATAAATTCTCAACCTTTATTTTCCAGGCAAAATGTGGGAAAATGTAGTTGAGTGTGTTTCAAATTGCAGGCAATCTTTGACTAGATAGTAATATGAAGAGAACACAGGGTCACAAGTTTATAGGATGCATGAGCTATGATACGTAATTATTCAAGGTGGCTCAGTTTTGTCGTTAGTAAAATGGGATGTTAGTAAAATGTTAGTAAAATATCTACAATATGGAAATGTTAAGAATAAATTAGAATGCTCATCATGAATAAATTAGAATGTTAGTTGCTAACATAGAGCATAATATGTTTTCATGAACGTGCCACTGCTCCTCCCTTATTGTATACAATTCATTTAGTGGGGAAGATGAAAGTCTCACTGTTGACTCAAACTCCATAAACTGCAGGAAGAAAAAGAGTAGGGTACAGGAAATCAAGTGGAGAGGGACGTAGAAAGGTGGGAAGGTATACAGATGAGAAAGAACATGACATATGCATAAAAAAGTGAGATATGTAGTTAGTCTGATAGACTTTGGTCTGGCTCCAATATTCATTTCACTTTCCTTCTGTGTGCCTTTCAGCATAGTAAAGGCTAGAAAGAAGGATACATTTCCTAAACTAGTAGGGGCTAGACATGGCTGATTGAACTAAGTCTAATACAGTTCTGAATCCAGCAATAGTAGATGTATTTTCCTGATCCTTGTGGTTTCTGGAGCATACATGAATCCTGACAGTGAATGGATCCTGATCTTGGCTCTATGAAGTAGTTCTCAAGCCGATGGCTTTTTATCACAGAAAAGGCATTAACTCCCTTGGGTAGCTTACTAAATTCAGTGATATGATTTTGGGACTAGTTCTTGACAGTTCAATCTGGAATCTGTTTCATCAAGCCTACCCAGTGATTTAATACTGAGGACATCTTTTTCTGTTTAAACTAATTAAGGGAATTCTAGCTTCTGAAACTAGATGAAGATTCCAATAAAGTTGCATAAAAGTTATAGTCAAAGGAAGAATTATGTAGACAAACATGTTAGACCATTTGAAAGACAACCCTCATTCGATTAAGTCTTGACATGCTTATTTTTTAAAATGTATACACTCCCACTCCAAACAAAAAGGGATGAAATACAGAAAATAATCACTGACCACCCTGTTGTATACTCTATTAGAGAACATAGGGTAATAGAAAGAAGAAAACACATTACTATTTTAAATAACTCACAACTATATAGGGAGTCACATGTGAACAAGAAATTTGAGTACAAAACAGAGTACGGCAAGCATAATAAAGTGGTAAAGTGATAAAGTAGCACAGATCAAAGGGAGAGTATAATAATTATGTCTGTGATGATGAGAGGACAATGGTATTCCTTGTGATACTAACTGCAATATATTTTAGAAAAGATTTCTCAAAATGAGATCCACAAAACTAGTTGTCTAAGGTTAATAAGTGCTTAATAAAGAATGTGTTTCAGTTACATGTTTAGAAATGCTGGGTTAAAGCAAATTATGTTTTGTTTCTAAAGAACTGCTCGGAGACTTTAATATTTAACACACCTTAGGCATTGGTAAAAAAGGAAAATAATCCACAATATATCATGATATTTTATAAATATATTGCAGTTCTCATGAGCCATCTGCCAGAAGTACTGTTCTAAGAAACTCCTTCCTAAAATAAGTTGTGTCATAGATAACAGAGATTCTTATGAAAATGAAAAAATGGCAATTGTATCTGTAATGCATTGAGAAAAATCAGACCAGGTGATACGGTTTGGCTGTGTCCTCACTCACATCTTATCTTGAATTGTGACTCCCACAATTCCCAGGTGTTGTGGGAGGAACCCGGTGGGAAGTGACTGATTTATGTTGGTGGGTCTTTCCTGCGCTGTTCTCGTGATAGTGAATGAGTCTCACGAGATCTGATGGTTTTAAAAATAGGAGTTTCCCTGCACAAGTTCTCTCTTTGCCTGCCGCCATCCATGTATTGCTGGCACAAGGGACATGAATTGCTCCTCCTTGCCTTTCACCTTCCATCATGATTGTGAGGTTTCCCCAGCCACGTGGAAATGTAAGTCCAATAAACTTCTTTATTTTATGAATTGCCCAGTCTCAGGTATGTCTATATCAGTAACATGAAAACAGACAAATACAGTAAATTGGTGCTAGGAGTGCGGCACTGCTGAAAATATACCCAAAAGTGTGGAAGCAATTTTGGAATTGGGTAACAGAGGTTGGAACAGTTTGGAGGGCTCAGAAGAAGAAAGGAAAATGTGGGATGTTTGGAACTTCCTAGAGACTTGTTGAATGGGTTTGACAAAAATGCTGATAGTGATATGAACAATAAGATCCAGGCTGAGGTGGTCTCAGATGGAAATGAGGAACTTTTAGGGAACTGGAACAAAGGTGATTCTTGTTATGCTTTAGCAAAGCGACTGGTGGAATTTTACCCCTACCACAGAGATTTCTGGAAATTGAACTTCAGAGAGATTATTTAGGGTATCTCATGGAAGAAATTTCAAAGCAGCAAAGCATTCAAGATGTGACTTGGGTGCTATTAAAAGCATTCAGTTTTATAAGATTAGCAGAGCATACAAGTTTGGAAAATTTGCAGCCTAACAATGCAGTAGAAAAGAAAATCTCATTTTCTGAGTATAAATTCAAGCCAGCTGCAGAAATTTGCATAATTAATGAGGAGCCAAATGTTAATCTCCAAGACAATGGAGAAAATGTATCAGGGGCATGTCAGGGGTCTTCACAGCAGCCCTTCCCATCACAGGTCTGAAGGCCTAGAAGGAATAAATGGTTCTGTGGACTGGGCCCTAGGTCCCTGTGCTATGTGCAGTCTAGAGGCTTGGTGTCCTGCATCCCAGTCACTCCAGCCATGACTAAAAGGGGTCAAGGTACACCTTGGGCTGTGGCTTTAGAGGGTGCAAGCCCCAAGCCTTGGCAGCTTTCATGTGGTGTTGAGCCTGGGGGTGCACAGAAGTCAAGACTTGAGATTTGAGAATGTCCACCTAGATTTCAGAGGATGTATGGAAATGCCTGGATGTCAAGAAAAGTTTGCTTCAGGGAAGGGGCTCTCATGGAGAACCTCTGCTAGGGCAATGAGGAAGGGAAATTTGAGGTTGGAGCTCCAACACAGAGTCCCCACTGGGGCACCACCTAGTAGAGTTGGAAGAAGACCCCAAAATGGTAGATCCACCAACAGCTTGTACCATGTGCCTGGAAAAGCTGCAGACACTCAATGCCAGCCCATGAAATTTGCTGAGAGGGAGGCTGTGCCCTGCAAAGCCACAGGGGCAAAACTGGCTAACACCATGAGAAGCCATTTCTTGCATCGACATGACCTGGATGTGAGACATGGAGTCAAAAGACATAATTTTGGCACCTTAGGATTTGATTGTTCCACTAGATTTCGGACTGCACGGGGCTTGTAGCCCCTTTGTTTTGGCCAATTTCTCCCATTTGGAATGGCTGCATTTACCCAATGTCTGTACCCCCATTGTATCTAGGAAGTAACTAACTTGCTTTTTGTTTTACAGGCTTATAGGTGGAAGGGACTTGCCTTTTCTCAGATAAGATGTTGAACTGTGGACTTCTGAGTTAATGATGAAATAAGGTTTTGGGGGACTGTTGGGAAGGCATGATTGGTTTTGAAATGTGAGGACATGAGACTTGGGAGAGGCCAAGGGTGGAATAATATGCTTTGTATGTGTCCCCACCCAAATCTCATCTTGAATTGTAACTCCCACAATTCCCACGTGTTGTAGGAGGAACCCAGTGGGAGGTGACTGAATTATGAGGTGGGTCTTTCCCATACTGTTCTTCTGACAGTGAATGAATCTCACGAGATATGATGGTTTAAAAACAGTAGTTTCTCTCCACAAGTTCTCTCTTTGCCTGCCACCATTCATATAAGATGTGAGTTCTTCCTCCTTGCCTTTCAACTTCTGCCCTGATTGTGAGGCCTCCCCAGGCATGTAAAACTGTAAGTCCAATAAACCTATTTATTTTGTAAATTGCCCAGTACCAGAGTATGTCTTTATTAGCAATGTGAAAATAAACTAATAGGATGTCCACTGCTGATTTGTTGCTAAACTGAAAAAGTCTTTCAGATGCTATGCTAAGGAGCTTGGACAATATTCTTCAGTAAAGGGGAAGCCATTCACACTTGTGTTTTGAATGAGGTGTTCCATACCATGGTTAAGAACAACCATGTGGCATTAAGGTCACAGATCAAAGTACCAGCCCTGATTGGATGGCAACTTTGGAAATAATTTTTTTTCAAAGGTATACAAATAATTATGAACAGTATATGTTCTTTGAAAATTTGCAATGCAAAACACTCATATGTAACAGGAACTCACATATAACAATCGGAAAACATAAATCTGCATCAATATCAAAGTCAAAAACTCATTTCAGTAACTTTCTTGAAATGGTTTTGTGGTTAAAAAAGAAAACAAAACAACTTAATTTCATGACATTGATAAAGATTTTACTTTCAATCACAACTATTTTTAGTATTGCTCAGTATGTCTTATTAAGGATGAAAATATTTAATTTTATGATTTTTTTTTTTTTTTTTTTTT
>NW_012113475.1:4519125-4524371 GCF_000951035.1 Colobus angolensis palliatus | reverse complement strand
CAACTACAGCCTCAAAATCCTGGTCTCAAGTGATTCTCCTGCCACAATCTCCCCAGTAGTTGAGACTAAAGGCATTCATCACTGTGCCTGGCTTGAAACTTTTTATTTTTTTATTTTTTTACATAGTCTCACTCTGTTGCTCAGGCTGGAGTGCAGTGGTGTGGTGTCGGTTCACTGCAAATTCCATCTCCTAGTTTCAAGCAATTCTCCTGCCTCAGTCTCCTGAGTAGCTGGAATTAGAGGTACCCACCACCATGCCCAACTAATTTTTGTATTTTTAGTTGAGCCTGGGCTTCAGCATGTTAGCTGAACTCCTGACCTCAAGTAATCTGCCTGTCTTGGCCTCCCATGAAATGATTTGTTTTTAAAATACCATTATAAACAGTATCATTACTATTATACATAATGTTTATGGATTATCAAACTAAAACTGTGGGGTCTAGTCCTTTGCTCAAAGTGATGGTTTTCTGGTTACAAGCCAAGTTGCCATAACAGACACACAAGTGCAGTGGCTTCAATAAGGTAGAATTTTCTCTTAACGCAAGGCAGCCGAAAGTTACAGGCAAGTTAGCAGGGCACCTTTGTTTGACAAGATTGATCATCAGGGATTCGGATACCTTCCGTGGGTTGGTTCTATCATCCTCCAGGTATTGCTTTCAAGGGTATGGCTGAAGCCAGCTTTCCATGACTACGTCTACATTCAAGCCCACTGGAAGTATCTAAGAGTAGTGGAGGGTAACGATGTGCTTTAAAAGGATGAGATTCAGAACGTGCTACATCACTTCCTTTCATATCCCACTGACCATAATTTAGTCATATGACTTTGCATAGCTCCAAGGGAAGCTCGATTATTACCAAAAGTTAGTAAAAGGGAATGAATATTAGGGACTATTAGTATTAAGACTTAAAGAGTCCTAGTAAATCAGCTGGGGTCCCTTCCACTAATTCACAGAGCTGAGATGCAAATCCAGTTCTTATTTAACTTCTAGCTGATATTCTACGTCTAAAATCAGTCTGTGAAACAGGTATTAACCCCACTGATAAATGTATACTTATAAATACAGAGATAAAGTTATTTCTCTAAGGTCAGCAGCTTCTCAGAACCATTGAAAAATATGAAACTGCATATCCAGTATACAACAATTTTGTTCAGAATCACATTACATGTATTTTTCTATGATTAGCAATCCATTATTCTTTTATGTATATGACTTTTAGACAGTCTTATACTCTACAAATATATCATTCATTCGATTTATTCATTCATACAGTCCCATTCCTTAGTGAAAGTGCCTTCTTCTCTTAATCTACAAAAGGCTGACTACCAGGTCTTCAAAAAGAATCCTCTCTTGTGACTTATTCTGGCAGAAAATTTGACTACTGTTATTTTAACTTATAGTGGCTTTGCCAGAAAAATGTACCCCTGAAAATCAGAAGATTATCTGTATTGACTGTAGGCTATGAAATCTATCTCCTAGAGCTCACTAGTCAAATATGGCTCAAGGTTTCAGTGAGAGAGAACCAGTATGCAAATCAGATAACTTATATATAATAAGTCAGTCTATTTCTAGGCCAGTCTCTACAGAAGTGTATATCAAAATAAAAGCTCTCTCCTGCATTCCACTAACTTTAAATCTCAGCAGAGAGGCAAAGATCAAACAGAGAGGGCCAAGAGCAAATTGAGAATAAAGTAATCTTGCACATGCCTTGAGTTTCCACTACAAGTGATACCAGCAATCAGGGGATGCCTCTCTGTGCTGGGAGCTGAGGTGGATAAAGTGAGGGCACCACCAGTCTATAGTGCTCTCTGTCCACATACTTTCATAACTACTAAAATGCACTTTAAAAATTTCAGGTACATTAGCAGTGCCATAGGGAGTTGAAATCTCTTTTCATACCATTTTAGCACTCATTTGGCTGTATCACAGGTCACTGTTTCCTGTATGCTACAGTAAACCTCTACCTAAAAATGTCAGTCTGGCTGTGAGAAGCTATCAACTATCTGCATGGTCCACAGGACTCAAAAAAAAAAAAAGAAAGCTTGTCTCACATGCCAGACAAGCTGTCTGCTTCATTAAATAGCAGCAACAGTCCTTCCTGGAGATCAATGACAGCTTCCAAATGCGTTTTCATTATCCTTACCCATAAAATATGTGTATAACAATGCAGATAATGATGAGTTTGGACGCTGATTTTTAATGAAAAATAGTTCTCGGATTTGTCCAAGTAATTTGCTTTTATGTTTCTGACCTTCCTCTGAAATTAGTCCCGTGTGTTCTGTAACATTCTTCATTCAGATTTTTAAATTTCTAAAGAAATAAAAATGTTATATTAATGATTTATACTGTCTATTTTTATCTAAGTTTATTAAAGAAAAATAATATCACAAAATAGTATAAGATTGAAAGTGTGAGCAGGTGTTTTTCCTCAAAAGACATTCCATATATTTCCCAATCGTATAAAAACTATCGTTTAGGCCTGAAAAATAATATCATGTTTTGATATTTAAATTGTAGCTTTCCAAACTCCTGAATTTTTTAAAAGTGTTGTAAAGAGGTAATGAGTTATTTTGATGCTCATTATACATACATGAGCAACACATGAGTACATATTATGGAAAAAAATAACATGAGTACATATTTTGAACAAAATTTAATAGATTTGATGTACTTATTATGTTTCCAGGAAATTTCTAGTATCCTAGAGTTTAGCACTAAGACCTTTACATTCAACCTCATGTCTTGCTTTCTACTACATGATACTAAGTGAATTCCTTATTCAGATGTTTATTTACTCAATAGATATTTCCAGTCAACAACTATGTATCAGGCGTTGTGTTAGCACTGAAAATGAAATGATGGGAAAAGAAGACATGGATCCTGCTCATGTCTTTTAAAGCCTTAGAGATAAATATTAATAAAATAATTATACATGCATGAATTACAAATTGTGTTAAGTTCTATAAAAAAGGGGTATAGATATTAGTGACAGGGTAATACAGAGTGGGATAATTTAATCCGTGATTTGAGAGGGCTCCTGTGAAGAAGTGCCTGAGGCTACAAAGTTTACAAAAACAATGTGTGTGGGCAGGTAGGGCCAGCAGCCAACTATGAGCTGACAGGGGAGAATGAGAGAGGATTGGGTACTCTGAAACAGGGAGCAATGGATTGTCCACATGCTTACTTACAAAAGACCCAATCATAAGTCCTTGGGATTGAGCTTCAGTTGTTTAAATACAGTTCCTCAATTTACATACCTCCTTCTTTGTACTATTTTGGGATGCTTCCTTCAATATGCTTACTTCAATAGTCCTTGAAGTAAGAGGATTACTTCAAAAACTTTGACTTTTTTTTTCTTTTTGACCAGGCAAACAAATGGCTAAGTTAAAGACTGTATTTCCTAGCCTCCCTCCTACTACGCAACGTCACTGAACTGAATTCTCACCAGTGGTGTGCTGCTGAAGAGTCACACATTCTGGAAGGTCTTTAAAGAAAAGGTTAGATTATGGATGGAATGACTAGAGCACAGACAACCATCTTGGACCATGAGGTGGAGAATAAAGAGGGAACCAGATGGAAGTAGGCTGGTTCCTGATGAGTTTACCCTACTGTGCTGGACTTCCTGAATTTAACTTTTTTTAACAAAAATAAATTTTTCTTTAGCAGTTATAATCCATTCTCCACGCAGTAACCAAAGTGATGCTTTCAAAATTTAAATGAGATTATATCTGTTCTTTGTTTAGACCCCTAAATGATTTCTAATCTCATTCAGAGTAAAATACAAAGTCTTCCGGCCCTTCAAGACCCTTTGTGATTTAGCCTCATCTGCTAGCTCTCTCCCTTTTTCACTGCATTGCAATGCTACTATGCCCTTTCCTAGACCTTAAAAGAGTGAGTATGCTTCTGCCTCAGGGTCTTTGCATTTGTTACTTCATCTCTTGAAATACAATTAACCTCAATAGCCCTATAGTTAACTCTGTCACTTAATTCGTATCCTTACTCATTTAAAGCATAAAGTGCATTCTATGATCATCCTAAAGAAAATTACTCTCTACATATTACTCTGTCCAACAGTGCTCAAGTCACTTATACCTATGTAAAATATCATAGCATTTGCATATAACCTATGCACATCTGGATGTTCACTTTAAATCATCTTTAGATTACTTGTAATATCTAATGTTGTGTAATAGTCACCAAACTATATTTTAAAATTTATATTCTTTTAAATTGGTTTATTGTTATTTTTTACTGTTTTTCAAAAATATGTTTGAGCCACAATTGGTTGAATCCTGGGATGCAGAACCTGGGAATATGGAGGACAGACTGTATAAATATTATGTATATTTATGGGAAAATACAAATATGTGCATTTTTGCCTTGTCCTATCATTCAATTGTAAGCTCCATCAGGATGAGGGCTTTGTGCATAGTTTTTCAATGCATCTCCAGCACTTAGGACAAAAGTGACTAAAGCCTAGAATTTATAAATATGTGTTGAACACAGAAATAAAAGATCTTTATGAAGTTCACTATAGCTCATTATAGATTGTTACAATAGCAAAAATAAAAGCTGATGTTTCCCTGTAGCCTACCTAGCTGAGGGGGGAAAAAAAAGTCTTGGCAGTTTGTATACTCCCAAAGTCTGCTGATACTCTTTTTAAGCTACTTACCACTTTCCAGTCCCCAGACTTATATAACACAATCCCTCAATAACTCTGTAGTAAACTCAGTAACACTGGTTAGACGAGGAAGAAACACCGTGTCCAAAGAAGACATGGAAAACATTAGAATAAAGTACAGGTCAGAAAAGGGAGAAAACAGAGAAGAGTAGCATCCTGGAGACTGGAAAGAATCCCCTCGATCAGTGTTGCTGGGAAAGATGCCACAGCATCAGAGGATGGAAAGTAATGCAGATCTAAATGCACCACAATTTAAATATCCTCTATCCTGTCTACTCCTCTGGCAAGTCTTTATTCACTCAACAAATATGACTTGAACTTAAAGCATTAGGAGTACAACGAGCAAAAACAGCCACAGACTCTGCATACAACATTTTGAGGGAAAAATCTAACAAGTGGGGCATCACTACATCCTGGGGTTTATGATATCACATTTCATTCTTTCTGCAGCTGAATTATAGAAATACATACTCTGACTAGGTTAAGAGGTTTATGTAAAATATTAATGAGGTAAATTTTGATAAACTGAATTTCTCAGATAAAAAGATACGATAATTTTTTTTTTT
>NW_012113475.1:4516791-4518365 GCF_000951035.1 Colobus angolensis palliatus | reverse complement strand
AGGGCCAGGTGGAGGGAGTGGAGTTTGTCTATTCATATTTTATAAGCCCTTCCTTGTGAGCCCTGCAGTTGCCATCAGAGCACAGGCCCACATGCAGTGTCCCTCACAGCCACTGACACAGAACCAGGGTCAGGATATGCAGCATGACAGATTCTTTGAAGTCTGCATTTTGGTGGCACTTAGACACAAAATATTTGGTCACTTTTGACCTCAAATAACCCATGAGGCCATGGGCTAAATCACACATGAATTGTCTAACATCACCATGAATCCTGTCTTCTGAAAATCTCAGTTACAATTTCTTATATCTGACTAAATAGAGCTGTAAAGAAATCAGAGCACAGAGCCGAAATTTGATAACACAGTGAAAGAGTACAAATAGCTGGTCATTGCTTTCCTTAACTAGTGTAATCAATAGTTCCTTGTTGTAACAACCTATGCAAAAGGACTTAATCACAATTTATAAAATAAAGTAGAGAAATATTTGTAATATATAATACAGAAGTAGAAAAAAGCAGGAATTTGAATAATGTGATTTTTCTTTTTTTTTCTTTTTTTTTTTTTTTAGCACAGATATGTTCTAGTGCAAAGCAGACAGAAAGTCAATCCCAGAAAACCTTTTTCTTACTAAGGTCTGCAATGATCAAAGTTTGGATAAAAAACAACTGATCCAGGATACAATGTAGTTAAAATAGGCACTAAATCAAATACATGAAATAGAGGTTTATGAAGAGTTGCCATATATGGATTTAACTAATAAAGATATTAGTTAATAATTGACTAGCAGGGTGAGCACTTAAAGGCTATTGCATCATATTAGTGTGGTAACCTGTCTTTTTAATGAATATTAGTCACAACAAAATGTGATTATCCAGAGACTCAAGATGAAGTGTATTCATAGCTATCTGCATATTTTTAAAGAACAAATAAAGCCCAACATGCCATTGCCAATAGCAGATGTGATTCAAAAAGCTTGAAAAATAGCATATCATAAAAATGTGCTTTTTAGTTTGCAGCATTTTTTCCTGAATGCCATAGACTGAGGTCTCCCGGGAAACAGACCCTGTGCAGAGATGTGAATGCAGTAGATTTGTTAGGCCTTGCTCTCTCAGGGTCAACACCAATTTGGCAGTGTGTGAGGGGAAGGAGTAGGAATTGGAAGAGCTATAGACTAGGCTGTAGTATAGTCACACCAAGACCTTAGGCAACCTTGAAGCTGAATTGGCCATGGAGAGTTGTTCTGGGCATGGTGAGGGTGCTGTGCCTTCAGGCTCCCATGTCACAAGCACTGGCTGTGACCTGCTCAGTGAAAGGGAGATAGTCTTGGTATCTTTAGCCAAAGCATTTCCCCAAAAGGATTGAGAGCCTTCTGCTTACAATCTTCCCAGCAGCCAGAGGAAGGAATCCTTTAGTACTAAAAGTACTAAAAGGATATCTGGGTAGCACAGCATCCCTGACACTGACTGACTTCTTCAAATATTTCTTTTCTTTTTTTTTTTTTTTTTTATACAGAGTCTCACTCTGTTGCCCAGGCTGGAGTGCAGTGGCCCAATCTCAGTCACTGCAGCCTCCCC
>NW_012113475.1:4505931-4515728 GCF_000951035.1 Colobus angolensis palliatus | reverse complement strand
AATCCTGTCCCGAGAGTAGACAATCAAAATATTTACTTTTATTTGTGGACCTCTTGACTATTTTTCAAATGAACTAAGTTTTAAAAGTTAAACTTTTAATTGATTCTCCTAGAAGAGTAATTTAGCCTAAATATTCCATATTTCTTTGCAGAATGAAGTTACAAAATTTTCTCAAACTTTTGCTGCTCTCCATGCATAATTTTGAAATAATTTCCTAAACTTTATACTTTAGCTAAATATGGGACCAATCTTTACATCTATACAGGATAAGTTAAGTCTATCCTGTATGGACTCAACTGATACTGAAATAAGAGGAAATGCTTTAATTAAAATGTAAAACAAACAAATAAACCTCCATGGCCATGAAGATGCTATTTATCAAGCACCAAATTCTGAGCGGTATAATTACTGCTAACATTATTATTGTTAGAAGTATTTTTATTCTAATTTTCCTGATAAGTGAATTGCCTGAATCCTCACAGCTAATCAAATAGACACTACTCAGCTAATCAGCAGTGGAGTTCAGATTCAAATTCAAGCTGTTTACCCCAAATATATTATCCCCATTGAGTACTTAAAGTTGAGGCATATACAATTAAGGAATTTAACCTGTTGTAGTCAGGCCTATTTGACTCAAAATTTCATACTTTTAACCTGTAGGGTATAAGGACCCACATAAAAATATATTAAACAAGACTTAAAATACAGTTGTCACAACAAGAAAAGGGTTCTTCTTGGTTTCCAAATAGCCATAGAACAAAATCCCGAGTGAAAGTAAAACAAACAAAATGTACTGATGAATTTTACACCTCACCAATTCATTATTATTCATTTTTATTCCTTGAGACAATTTTATCACATTTTGATCCTCGAACCTCCAGTAGTTCTATTCTCAGCTGATAATTGTGACTAATATACTACTTTGAGAGAAAAAAAAAAGGGGAAACAAACAAAAGAAAACAGACTCTTTTTTTCCAACAGCAGATCTGCCAATCTACTTGCATGTTTAAATTTTTAAATCTGTCCTCCTTCTTACTGAAATTAATAAGTGTCCACATGCACTTTTTCTCTGCTTCCTTTCATAAAAAAAATCTCCAAAGGAATTGTTACTACCTGTGAATTCTATTTGACTCCTCTCCATCTCACATCCATTTTCTTTTTGATCTCCTCCTTGGTGGAAATTTGCCCCACTACTCTGTTTAAAACCTTTCTTAGGAAAATGACTACTGATGTGCATCTTACTAAATCTAATGGTTAAACATTTTTTTAAACATCATTTTTCTCAACTTCTTGGCAGCATTATGTAGACTGCTCCCTTCTTCTAAAAATACAACGTTTTTAGCCTATAGAAAACATCTGCTTTTCATCCTACTTCAACAGCCACTCCTCACTAGTGATATTTCCTTGCTCCTCCTCCTCAAATTAACTCTGTATGTTAGTGGCTCTTGAGCTGAATCTATGCCCCTTTATTCTTCTCTATCATACTCTTTTCATAGATGGTCTTATCTGTTCTCATGACTTGAAACATAATCTGTATGTGGAGGACATCTGTTTTTATATATTCAGAAATAAAATCTCCCTGAGCTCCAAATTTATACATACATATAATTTCTTGTCAATTTCCCTTTGATAAGACAAAGAGAAAAGTAGCCCCTGACATCTGAGATGTTGTAAATAAATGTTTGTGAGTAAACGTTTGTGTCAGCCTTCACAACCAGTCCATCAAGATGTCTACTTCCAAAGGAAATTTTGAATCCTTTTTCACCATCATCGCCGACAGCATAGTTTTCACCCCATAATTATCTGTGGATTAAGTATACAATCCCCATGGAGTACATAGATCCTGTTTATTAATCTGTGTGAAAACAAGCGGCCTCCACAATGCATTCTCCATGCAAAAACTTAGTAATTTTAAAAATGTAATAAATGGTTCTGGGAAAACTGGATATCCATATACAGAAGAATAAAACTAGATGCTTATCTCTCACCACATAAAATAATCCACTAAAAGTTATTTAAAAACGTATACATATGACCTGAAACTATAAAACTACTAGAAGAAAGCACACACACAAAAAAACACTCCAGGCCATTGGTCTAGGCCAAGATTTTATAGGTAACAATTCAAAAGCACAGGAAACAAAACAAAGACAGACAAATGGGACTATATTAAACTAAAAACCTTCTGCACAGCAAGGAAATAATCAACAGAATAAAGAGAGAAAGTGTTGAATGGAATAAACTATTTGCAAAATCTTTATCTGACAAGAAACTAACACACAGAATATATAAAGAACTTAAACAACTCAACATAAAAAACTCCAAACATTAAAAAGTGGGGAAAAGATCTAAATAGACACTACTCAAAAGAAGGCATACAAACCACCAACAGGTATATGAAAAGATGTTCACCATCACTAAGAATCAGGGAAATGCAAATCAGACCCAAAACAAAATATCATCAAAACCCAAATGAAATATCATCTTACCCCACTTAGAATGACTTTTATCAAAAAGACATTAATACTGGCAAGGAGGAGAGAAAAAGGAATTGTTATACATTGTTGTTGGGAATATAAATTAGTAGAAGTCATTATGGAAAACAATATAGTTATTTCTCAAAAGACTAAAATTAGAACTACTCTTTGATTGAAGAATCTCACTATTACATATTTATCTTAAAATCAAACAGAAAATCAATGTATCAAAGGCATACACGCACCCCTATGTTTATTGCAGCGCTATACAATAGCAAAGATGTGAAATCATACTAAGTGTCCATCAAGAAATGAAAATATAAGGAAAATGTGGTACGTATACACAATGAAATACTATTTAGCCATTAAAAAAGAACAAAATTATACCATTTACAGCAACATGGATTGAAATGGAGGTAATTATGTTAAGTGAAATAAGCCAGATACAGAAAGACAAACATCCCATGTGCTCACTCATATATGGGAGCTAAAAATTTGATCTCATGGAGGTAGAGAGTAGAATAATAGTTACCAGAGCCTGGGAAGGATATAGGAGTGGGGACGCATGTGAAGAGAGTTTAGAAGGAACAAGGAATAAGTTTTAATGTTTGATCATAGAGTAGGATGACTATAGTTAACAACAATGTACTGTACATTTCAAATAGCTAGAAACATGGACTTGAAATGTATTCAACACACAGAAATGATAGATGCTTGTGGTGATGAACATCTTAAGTACCCTGACTTGATCATTATACAGTGCATGTAACAAAATGCATCCCATAGATATGAACAAATCTTATGTATCAATAAAAACTTGTAAATATAACAATGCCATTTCACTGCTTAAATTCTTGCAATGATATAAACTCAGAATAAAATTAAATGCAAGATTCTTACACAAATAGCTCTAGGGTACTTACTTCTATGATAGTATCTTGAAAGGTTTTTCCCTTTAACACCTTTGTTTTATCCATACTGCCTCCTTTTTGTTTCATTAATACATTGTGTTCTTTCCTGACTCAAGCTTTTTGCATATTTTCTTAACGTTGCCTGTAACATTCATCACTCATCAACAAGGTCTTCACATGGTGGGCTCCCTCGCTTAACTCACTTTTTGGTCTTAATTCAGTTATTCAAAGAGATGTTTCCTTACAATTCCACTTAAAATATGACACTCCATCCTGTTACTCTGTATTGCTTTACTGTTTATCTAATTTATTATTTTGTAATAGTACTTGAAGATATGAAATTACCTTCAGGAATTGCTTATCTATACAATGGTAGGTTCTTACAAGCAGAAACCTCTGTCTTATTCCTCACTGTATCCCCAGTGCTAAGAGCAGTACCTACCAAAAAAAGTTATTTTTTTAGAAAATTGACAATAGGTATAACTATCTCAAAAATAGCAGAAACAAAGTTTAACATTCATTTTCATATTATGTCTACTGGAGCTCAGTCGAAAGCCAGAAAGCCAGTCTGATGCCCATATTTGAGGTTTAGACCCCTGGGAAAAGGCCAGCACAAATGTTTGCTGACCATCACCAGGTCTGCCTGCAGTTCATGGCCTGTCTTTAGACACAGCTTCCTGTCACATCATGTTTCCCTCTTTATGGGGGATGTATCCACTGCAGTTGCAGTATGAAGCACACACCAGTCACGTAAAGAATATCACACATGTACGCACACACACAGAAAAGGAAATAGTACAAGCGATGCTAACAGGAATATTAAATCTGTTATTCGGTTTACAATAGATATACATGAAAATGAGATATAAAATATACATAGCAGTAAAAATAGCTACAACTGGAAAATAATAATAGACAAGAATATTCTCTTTTCAATCTCCAATTCAAAAAATTTTGTTCATCTGAATATGTCCAGAAAGTTGGACCCCTTCGCAAATAGTCATTTTAAGTCTGGATATTGAAATACTATTTCAAAATACACTGGTTAAAGAAAGGTATTTAAACACACCAAACCTATATAAATCATTCTCAGTGATGCTTAGTAACCCTATACAGTGTTTTATACTGTGTCAGGTGCTGATTTAAGTGCTTTAATTGCAATGATTCATTTAATCCCCACAACACCACAGTGAGATCGTTATCATCATCATCGCTGCCATTTTGCAAATCAAGAAATTAAGGCATAAAGCATGTAAGTAACTTACTGAAAGCTTTGGGTTTGACCCTAGGTAGTTTTGATCCTACAGGTTATAGGTTCCTCACACTCTCTGTTGGATAGCCCCTATTAGCTGGGATTGTCTATCTCCTACTACCATCATTCTGTTTCTTGGTGTCATGCTTCTCATGGGGCAGATTTCACAAGCTGTTTAGTGCTATGGAAAGGTCTTAATCTTCCCCCTACTCATAAGCATACTGACTCCTGAACTGCTCTTCCACAGATAGTGCAACGACCGCCTAAGCCCTCGGTATTCACAAGACTATGAAATGTCCGGGCACTGTAGTTTACATCAGTCTTTTGAAACACACTTTACATTCCCTTCCTAAGGCAAATAATTAAAGGATCTGCATTAATGCATTAAGTGGTTTGCATGTTAACTTTCCTATAATTATCAGTGATGGGTTATGCATTAGAAAAGATGCAAACAATGTGTTTACATTTTTGTTGTTGTTGTTGTTGTTTTAGAATGACGGAGAACAAGTACTGAAGGAGTTTCTATATTGTCATATATAGCTGTTACCGACATCTACACAGCTAAGAGACTTTCTAATTCTAATTTGATAATTATTTAACAATGGAAAAACCCTCCTTGTAAAAACTATAGTGTCATGAAATTCTTATAGTCTTATTTTTACTTAATCCTATGTATTTTGGATTTTACACATTTGTTCATTGGGGAGTCATTTTTACCACAGTCTTTCATGTATTTGAGTTGCCTTCTTTCCTCAAACTAAGTGACAGCAACTCCATGAACCCTTCTTCAGAGGTCCTGGTTTCCAGCCCATTAATCATTTTAGTTGCCATCACCGAGTCTTACACATGTTCATCCCATCAGTTTTGAAATGTAGAAATTAAACTACACGCTTGTTCTGACTCACACTGAGAATTGTTTTCTAATACTTGCAGTCATCCTGCTCTGAGGGCATTCTAGTTTTTTGTTTGTTATTATGCTTTGTTTTTAACTGAACAAATACCACTCTATGAAAACAGGATGCATAGGGATGCTTTTAGTAAGATCACATTGCTTATGCACATTAACTGTTTTAAGACAAACTGGTTTGTGCCTAGCCAGCTATTTTCTATTACACTCATACCCTTTGAATACAATGTCGTTTATTACGCGTCATTCCTCCAGTGTTTCAAAGTCAAAAGAAATCCTAGCTCTCTCTCTAGATCTTGGCAATCACATCCAAAGTGGTATCATTCTATAGCTCACTAAAAATATTCTGATAACATAATCTAATAAAACCAGGCCAAGGACTTATCTTTAAAGGACAATACCTGATATGTCCACAGATGGTGATATTTATTGGTTTTGAGCAGTTACCTAACTAATCATTGTGTAAAAATGTGTGTATTAACTACATTTGCAATAAAACAGATTTATATAACAATCAGGAACAGTAAAACACAGAAATCTGAGTGCTATGAATATTCATTTGTCTCTCTTCACTTAATTAATATGTACCTTCTCCTATGCTGATTACCAGGAAGATTAAAATGCAATTTTAAAATGTATTTGTTCAAAAGAGAATTGGTATGAATGAAACACATACTGTTGTCTTATAAAGTCATTAAGTTTGCTTTCTCTCCTTTTTAAGCATACTTGTTGCAATTTCTGCAACAATATATGTACACACACAAAGTTACAGACATTGACATTTACCTACTGGACCCCTATTAATAGTCATTTACATATTCACTTGTCACAATATATATATTCGCTGTTTCAGTAAAAGTTTTTCAAATCACAAGTATCCTATTAGCTACTAGCAGTTTAAAAAGTCTAGTCTGTATCATATTATGATCTGTGCTATTTATCAGAGGAATATCAAAATGAACTAAATGAAAAATCCACTGAAATCAAAATATATTAAATTTATTATTTTTTTCACAGATATACTGAAATATTCCTTCATAATATCTCTCTACTCGCATGAACGTCTCAAACACTACAGAAATTATTATATAGCTACCTAATAATTTGACTTTTGTATGCTCTAACATTTATTTTGCTAAGAATCCATTCATACATTTGTTTAGTATTCCACTCAAAGGTGTTATTCTTGTCACTGACTAAGAAATGTGGGCTCTTCTTAGAGAAATACATGAACAAATCCATTTGTTTACTGTGTTCAACTCTTGTATTTTTTTTCTCTATGATTAAGAGAGAATGTTGTTTAAAGGAAGAAATACTATGGAAAAGTGAAAGAATTATATCTTGCTTCAAAGTATTGGAAAGCTATAAGGCTTGCCTTTCTCATTGTTGAATTTAAGTTGCATAAATCCACTCCAGCATTGCTTACACTTGAGGTACAGAATATTGCTCTGTAAATCTGGCTCCATATTCACCACTTCTCTCAAAATCCTTTAGAGAACGGATATTGTTTACAGCCAACGTGTGTTTACCAAGTACTGTAGCTTCGTGGGTGTGTTTAATTAATCATACAACTGGCTGAGACAGAGAAATTTGCACTTTTGCAAAATTCACTCCAAGGTCACCGACAGCCCTTAGAACATTGGCTCATCTGGCCATCATCCAAACTGTCTAGGTGGCTATGGAAATCTTACTTTGCCCTTGTCTGCATAGGTTATTATGAAGGATATTTCAGATTAGACTCCTTGATTAAAACATCAAAACATAGTTACTAATCAAAGAGTTGTGCATATTTTTTGCCAACTAGCTTTAGATCACTTAGTTACTAGAATGTTGAAATGCCTTTGAATGTCAAAAATCATTATAGTATAGTATAAGTTTGTACTTAAAAGTCTAGAAACTGTTAGTGTCTATGTAACTTGTCTGACATTGAAGGCAAAGAAAGGTCAGAACAAGTGTCAAAAAAGCCACAAAACTGAGTTATAACACATATATACTTTATTTAACAACATTGAAAAGAAAGCTCTGTGGAAAAGAACATTGATTTAAGCTTGTCTATTTCTAAGAACTATCTCTTTGCAGTTACTCAACTTAGAAGTTTTATGTTTTGTAAATAAAATAGCCCTTTTTTGGACTAATTTCCTTAACTATATTAAAAGTCAATAAATTATTTTGGTGTATAGAATAGGTAAACAAATACTTTCATGTTAAATGTGTGTTTGATTATTGCCTTTTAACTGCCAAATAATTGGAAGATGGCTATTTTTTATTTACTAGTATTCTCTTAGCTGCATTTTCATATTTTAAATGCTTAAAACTATTTTTAATCTACATGTGTCTTTTTGTATTTTCTTAAAGATAGTTTAAAAATTGTTACCACCTAATTTATTTTAAAGCCTGATAAAATGTCAACAATATTTTTTATCTTAATGTATTTTCTACTGCATTTGTTTATTTATATTTTTTTCTTAATCAGATGTATGTGTAAGTAAAATATTCTCATGGTCTATATGTTTGCTTTGCCCATTCTTATAAAAAGGTGTGTTTGCCAAGAATTAACAAATACCATTCCAATTTTTCTAGTGAAACATGATTTTCTTGTAATTAATATTTTGTGAACATACAACAATTAGATATCAGATTATTTATATTTGATTTGATACAATATGAAGCTCAGTTTGACAAAGTAAAAAATTACTTATCTCTAAAATTATTGTTACCAATAAATATGTGTGTATATATTTGAATCTCTGTGTAAATTATTACTACTATTCAAAAATAAAGCATGCTCTTCTGCAACATTATTGAAGTACTGAGACTCAAAATCAACTAATAGTTAATATGGGAAATAAGGCAGACATTCCTTCAAACACTTTTTGTAACGTAGAAGAGACTAAGGCTACAGAACAAGCATAGAACTTTTCGAAATATATTATACAGGCTGGAGGCTACGATGTAAGAAATGTTCAGGGGTTACTCCCCACAGGGTCACCTCCACAGCCAGGGTCTGGAATCACAAATACTTGCTGAGGGCAAGTGTATCACATCTAGCACCATTCTAGCACAAATTCTCTTAAATTCTTTCTCGATCCATGTGAATAGACATGTTCTTTAACTAGATAAACTTATTATTTTGAATTGAACTAATATTTTCATTCACAAATGCTGAATTTTCGTATTGATTACTGATCCTAAGGGCTTAGTGAAAGTAGACTAAAGCAGGAGGCAAAAGAGGGTAAGTAGCTGGTAAAGATTTTCCCTCTGTAGCAGGACCTGTTTGGAGGAAGAATTTCTAGCTGAATGAGATAGTAACAGATAATTGGGGTCAGTGGGTAAGCCAGAGTTCCCAAGGGGAAGTGGTGACTTCATCACATTCTATCGTCGGTTGGTATAAAGTGTTAGAATGTGCCTGGGCCGGGCGCGGTGACTCACGCCTGTAATCCCAGCACTTTGGGAGGACGACAGGGGCAGATCAGCTGAGGTCGGGAGCTCAAGACGAGTCTGAGCCATATGGAGAAACCCCAACTCTACTTAAAATACAAAATTAGTAGGGCGTGGTGGTGCATGCCTGTAATCCCAGCTACTCGGGAGGCTGAGGCAGAATTACTTAAACTAGGAAGGCAGAGGTTGCGGTGAGCCAAGATCGCACCATTGCACTCCAGCCTGGGCAGCAAGAGGGAAATTCCGTCTCAAAAAAAAAAAAAAAAAAAAAAAAAGTGAAGCGCCTGGAGATGTCTGTAAGGCATACGTGTCTATAAGGAATACACACTGCTCTACTCTTGATCATAAAGAATATATTACTTCCGTCTACCTGTATGTTTGTACCCATTAAACAACCCCTCTTCAGCATTATCCATCTTCTCTCCCCTGGTTTTCCTTAAAAGGAAACTTTGCCATTTACTTGGAACTGATCTTACCCCCAGTTTCAGCAGAGAATTTTAAATGGCTTAAAATACCAGTGCATATACTGCCTTGAAAACAAAGTCATTTAGAAATGGTACAAATCTTGGGAGGCCGAGGTGGGCGGATCACGAGGTCAAGAGATCCAGACCATCTTGATCAACATGGTGAAATCCCATCTCTACTAAAAATATAAAAATTAGGCGGGCGTGGTGGCGGGCGCCTATAGCCTCAGCTACTCCGGAAGCTGAGGCAAGAGAATTGCTTGAGCCCAGGAGGCAGAGGTTTCAGTGAGCTGAGATCACACCACTGCACTCCAGCCTGGGCGACACAGTGAGACTCCGTCTCAAAAA
>NW_012113475.1:4502486-4505695 GCF_000951035.1 Colobus angolensis palliatus | reverse complement strand
AAAAAAAAAAAAAAAAAAATCAGAGGTTTGGTACACGAAAATGTGCAACTCCATCATAAACCTTACTCCAACTCTTTTCAACCTCCTCCGTTACTTCTTACCCACATTATGTCTTTCCCAACGAATCTGGTCTACTCACTGCCCTAAATAGTTATTTATCTCTTATGTAATCATGCTTCATTTCCCCAACTGGATTATGAATTTACCAGTTATTAGATGTGTTATTCTGAAAGTCCTAGAAAGTGCCTTGCGCTTTTATAGTGTTTCTCGTCCTTTAGTTCTTTTTCCTTATTTTGAAAACCTATTACGTGAGGCTCAAGGCAAATGTTTCAGTTCCATGAAACCTTTTCTGTATACAAAGCAAATATTTACCAATTCATCATGTTCTACTCTATAACGTTTTGTAAATTGTTGTTTATCTCTCATGTAATTATGCTCCATTTCCCCAACTGGATTATGAATTCTTTAAAATTTCTGGCATTCTGTCTGGATACAGTGCTTTGTAGCAAAGGGGAGTGCAAATTTAGCACTGTTGAGAAATCCACCTTTTGGGGTGAAATTTATGTCAAAATCACAGTTTGAGGTCTGCAGGATCAACACATATTTATACAGTAAATGAGAAGATTCTAGCACTCAATCGCCTTGTTCCTTTCTCTGAGGTGTCACAATGAGGGATTAATCTAAACTCCACAGTGGAGAATAAAACAGAAACATAACGTGAGTGGAAACTGGTAGTGTCCAAATGTCCTAGTCTGACAACACAGCTAATATTAAATTATTTGTGATCATTGTTTTGGTAAACATTTCTGAGATCAGAAATGACAAAGTTAACTGATACTTTTTATTTCTGCTTTTAAGGTATGTCTTTAAAAAATTACTTACATTGAGAATCTTTATATTCCCTTAAGATATACTTTTCTTGGATGCTACTAAGGGCCTGAAATTACATGTCACTCTCTCTATAGAAACGTAACTTTTTCCCTTAGCCCATACAATCCTTCCTATGCACACACTTCTTCCCAGAAGTCTTCACCAGTTAGGCACGTTATTTATAGAGCAGATGCATTATTTCTAGCACATCAATGTTGGAAAGTGTACTGCCTTTTCATTAAGAATTTACTAAACATATAGAGAATTGATGGAATAAAAATCCCCAAATCCTTGAAAGTTTATCATGTAGGAGTTGGATAAATATTAATTTAGTTTATTATGAAAATCTTAAGTTATCTGTAGATAAATCCAAACATAGAATTAGAGGTAAAATACCCTCAAATGATATCTATTGCCATTTTATAATGGCAAAACAATAAAACAGGTTACTTTTATTGTAATTATTTATTAAAAATATAGATTTGAGTGTTTTCTGATATTTAATAAAATTCTCATACCTAATTTTTTTATATATGTTTGAAAGCTTTGTAAGAATGAGTTGTGGTTCTTTTAGAAATTGGTTATATTCAGGGAATGTTGAATATACCAGAAATAATAAATTCCCCTAAAAGCTGTATGGCATTTGCCTTAAGTTTCAGAAGTAAAAGTAAAAGATGCATTATTCAGTGTGTGTTTCTTAGGACTCTCCTATGATCAATGTAAAGTTTTTGTTCTTAAGGAGAATATAAAAAGTATGTTTCTGGGAGAGGGAAATGATATCCTGCTGCAACTCTTATCCATAGCCTGTTGCCATTATCTTCTTTCTCATCCAACTATCTTTACTTTTTCAATTACACTTTCTAAATATAGTATTCTTTTATATTATACAAGAAAAGGGACTATTCCAAGCTTCCTGACCTTTCCTTTTTCTTCAAGAAATGCCAGCTTAATCCTACACTGAACCTATTAAGGACCAAAAGCATTTACTAATAAACATTCAATAATATATATTATTACACCATCCTTCCAGGTAAGACCTTCATGTTAAGTCTTCAGATGCAACTACTTCAACCCTTATCTGTCATAATTCCCCTCTCCTCTGATCATACATGAATTCCTGAGACATAGTTGTTTTCCAAATTTTACTGATGCGATTTCTTGTTAATGAAGTCCCTATACTAGAAGTTTCCAACTTAAGTACTACTAGGACTGCATGATTTCCTTGTGTACTAATGGGTAGTCTTGTTTCTCTGTTTCTTTCTAGGACTAAGACAATGTTATGTTTTTGCCTGACTCCTTTACTTGCTTTCATCTTTTCTGGTCCTGCTCAGCCTGAGGAATGGGACCCTGATACCAGTAGTCAAATCTTGATGACAACTACTGGCCTGCTTAGATTTCTGAATACATTTTTTTCTAGGTTTCCCATCTCAATATTTAAGGCATATTTTAGAAAAATAGAACAGCTAAGGTAATTTGTTTGGGAAGTGCCAAAAAAAATCAACTCAGACTGACTAACACAAATAAATGAAAAACAAACAAGGAATGTGTTGACTTAAAAAAAGAAAATCCAGATTCAAATTTGGCATGGAGGACCAGCGACACCACCATCTCTGGTTTCTCTAGTTTCCTGCTACTTTCCCAGGGTGTTGACTTCATCCTGAAAAACTACATGATGATCTCCATCCCACCAGTAACTCTACAATCTTCCTATGTGGTAGTAAATATTCTGTAGCCAAGGAGCATTCTAGCCCTGATACTTTCACAGCATATTATCCAAGAGTAGAAAAAATCTTGTTTGGTAGGCTCTGCACAAGTCTGGAGGTTCGCATTCTCTCTGGTCTCAACTGATTTGTACCATTTAATTAATTTATTATTATTATTATTATTATTATTACATGAGATGGAGTCTCACTCTGTCGCCCAGGCTGGAGTGCAGTGGTGTGATCTCACCTCACTGTAACCTCCACTTCCTAGGTTCAAATGATTCTCCTGCCTCAGCCTCCTGAGTAGCTGGGATTACAGGCACACACTGCCACACCCTGCTAATTTTTTGAATTTTTAGTATTGAAGGGAAAATTTTGCCCTGTTGGCCAGGCTGGTCTTGAACTCCTGACCTCAGGTGATCTGCCCACTGTGGCCTCCCACAGTGCTGGGATTACAGACATGAGCCACCAGCCACCTCACCCAGCAAACCAGCAGCCACCTCACCCAGCAGATTCTGATTTGTACCATTTCTGTTTTTCTTTCTTTCTTTCTCTTTTCTTTCTTTCTTTCTTTCTTTCTTTCTTTCTTTCTTTCTTTCTTTCTTTCTTTCTTTCTTTCTTTCTTTCTTTCTTTCT
>NW_012113475.1:4492651-4502317 GCF_000951035.1 Colobus angolensis palliatus | reverse complement strand
TTTCTTTCTTTCTTTCCTTTCTTTCTTTTTTTCTTTTTTTTTCGGAGGTGGAGTCTTGCTCTGTCACCAGGCTGGAGTGCAGTGGTGCGATCTTGGCTCACTGCAACCTCCACCTCCTGGGTGCAAGCAATTCTCCTGCCTAAGCTTCCTGAGTAGCTGGGACTATAGGCGCGCACCACAGCGCACCAGCATGCCCAGTTAATTTTTGTATTTTTAATAGAGATGAGGTTTCACCATGTTGGCCAGGATGGTCTCAATCTCTTGACCTCATGATCTGCCTGCCTCGGCCTCCCAAAGTGCTGGGATTACAGGCATGAGCCACTGTTCCCGTCCCCTCTGAATATCTTAAAAGCATTTATTATCTCCTTTTCATTTTCTTCTCTCCTTGTTCTGCTTTGCAGACTCTAAATATACAGGATAAACATGCATTTAAAATATCAGTGATAATCACATTTCCCTCTTTCATAAAATAATAAATGTGATATTAGGTTGAGGTATGGGAAAAAGAAAAACAAGCATGAGATAAGGAAAACAAAGAAAAAAATAAGTGAAGGACAATTTGAATAGAGAACTAAGGAGCATCATATCAAGTGGTCAAATTGACTGAATAAACCTGAATTCCCCAGTTTTATAACAACATATATGTCAAACATAAAAATTCAACTTCTATTTACAAATCTTCTGTCTACACTCAATTTCGTTGAGACTTTTTTGAAAGAGAAGGTTTAATTTCCAGTAACAAAGTAAACTAGCAGGAGAATAGCAGATGAGATACCAGTAGCTCCTGAATCATCAGATATAATTCTCAAATAGGACCTACAAACTTATGTAAAATGCAGCCCTCTATTTGTACAACGTGGACACTAATCTATTTCAGTCTATTTCTTTGAGAGAGGAAGATCTAATAATTTGATGAGCAGTTTCTTCAGTATTGAGCTATAACATAATACGCCCCCAAAATTTTACATAAAATGAAGTCAAAACAATAAAAATAAACATAAATGAAATATACAGTAAAGAAAAACTATTTATTGTCCTCATCCTCATGTGTTTACATAGCATTGGGTCTCAACTCTTTCTAAATTTAATAGAATCTATTTTCTAGTTATCATTATTCAAAGTGAGATTTTCTACAAATCAGGCATTTATATGACTGCTCATATACAACAGAAATGAAAGAAAAATGCACAAAAATATATAATGGCCCATAATAACAGAGAAATGATCATTCTATTTTTTAGATAATGCTAATGATGATGATTATTGTTGAGACAGGGTCTCATTCTGTTGCCCAGGCTACAGTGCAGTGGCAGGATCACAGCTCACTGCAGCCTCGACCTCCTGGGTTGAAGCGATCCTCCTATCTGAGCTTCCCTAACAGCTGGGACTACAGAAAAACACCATCATACCAGGGTAATTTTTGTATTTTTTGTAGGAATTGGGTTTCACCACGTTGCCCAAGCTGGTCTCAAACTCTGGACTCACGTGATCCTCCTGCCTCAACCTCGCAAATTGTTGGAATTACAGGCGTGAGCCACTGCTCCTAGCCCTTATTATTTAGATTATTAAATATATACAAGAATAGTCTATAATGGAATAATTATCAGTAAAGAACTAGTGGAATAAAAGATAAAACAGGATCTCACTATACATAGCCCTTTGCTCTGTGGCACAACTAGGGTCTGAATTCTTTTTCTTTTCTTCTTTTTCTTTCCTACGGAGAGGTTCCTGGTGCTTGTAGTACTGTTGCATATTTTCATAATGAAAAAAGGTTTCTGTGAGGGTGAAATTTCCGCAGGTAGCTGAGTATTCAAAGTTACATCCCAAAACAAAGACGAGCCCTCTTTCTGTTTGAAGTGTTGGTCTTGTCTAGAAGTCAAAGCTTATTCATAGTTCAGAGAAGTCCAAAAATCAAACATAATGGACTTTCTACTGTACACAGAAATGCATGCAGGACCAAAATGCTTATCCTTGAACTGAAAGAAAGGCATTTCTGTCCCCTGAGAAACCTCTGAAAGAATTAAAGAAAAATGCATAGCAATTAAGAGAATGTGTCAAGGGGGAAAGGGAAAATCCTAAAAATAAAATACAGAAATGTAGGAGAAAAATCCTGGGGTAGGCTGGAAGGGTGCAGATATCAGGAGAGGCAGGGTAGAAGGGAGAAAGGGGGAAAAAGAAAAAAAATAAAAAGTTAACTATAGTCCAGAGAAATGAGCATTATGTAGCATATAATGTTTTAATGGGTTTCAACAGACTGAATAATAATGAAACATTATAAAAGCTTTAATTTACTAACAGGTGAGTTTCCAATTAATTTTAAAATTCTCACTTACAGAAACTGTACTTTCTGCTGACATTAAGAAATAAGTCACTGCAAATAAATACTGCCAGCTTTTCAATATTTTGAAAATATATTTTTAAACCAAATATTTTAGACAATTTTCCTATATTATATCAGAGTATAATTCATTATTTCCTTAAAAAAGAATGACATTTTTTGAATTACTTTCATAATATATGATGAAACACTCTAAAGTGACATCAGTGAAATATTATCTGTATACACAAACATTTTGAGCCAGAGTTGATATTGGTTTTTATTTGTAAAATAACATTTTTCTCATTTAAAAGGTAAAACTACTTATAAAAGTGTAAGGACTGGTAGTGAACAAAATGACAGAAAAACAAGTTACTAAGGACACCTTTTCTGAATTAAATGTTCCTATTCTTTGATTATAATGAATCTTTAAACAAAAATAAGTCAAGTAACTCAAAATCTTCTATTCTGAGGGGAAAAAAGATTTCAAAAATTTTGGTTTGGAAGGATTTGAATGGACAGATAAGAGTTGAAGTGCTTGTAAGGCTGGAGTCGGGGGACGTAGACAGCTGAGCAAAGGCTTGCAGGCATGAAAGTAGGTGAAATCCCACATGAGAAGCAGAGTGATTTTAGAGGGTAAAATAAAAGTATGAATCTGGGAAAATAGAGTAGATTGAGGAAGGCTTTCAATGATGTAGTAAATATGGACTTAATTTGGATGGTGTGTAGGATTTCATATACAAGTAAGAATTTCATAGTATCAAAATTTAGTATGAAAATTATATGACCTACCAGTGATTTAGGAATATTGATCTAAAATAGGGACCTAAAAGGAATTGATTACAGTAGTTTAGTGGGACTAGATTTATGGCAATTGCAGTGAGAATGGAAATTACTATGATTATCTAAATCTTACGCAGTGCAATATGACTGACAGTGTTTCCTGTGCCTTATAAATACTAGTTCATTAAATCCACACAACAATCTATGAGATAGGAATAATCACTTTCCCCATTTTACAGTGAAAGGAACTGAGGCACAGGAAATTCATGGGACTTGGGATATTTACCACATCCAAAGTAAGAGATACAATTGGAACTTAGGTATCCTAGCCAGAATCTTCATTTTTAACTTCTGTGTAGTACTGAAAATTTGCAGATGACATATGAAAAGAACTGTAGGCTGGGTATGGTGACTCATGCCTGTAATCCCAGTATTTTGGGAGGTGGATCACCTGAGGTGAGAAGTTCAAGACCAGCCTGCCCAATGTGGTGAAACCCCTTCTCTACTAACACAACTACAAGAATAAGCCAGGCATGGTAGCAGGCACCTGTAGTTCCAGGTACTCAGAAGGCCGAGGCATGAGAATGGCTTGAACCCAGGATGTGGAGGCTGCAGTGAGCCAGGATTGCCCCACTGCACTCTAGCCAGGGTGACAGAGTGAAATTCTCTCTCTCTCTGTGTGTGTGTGTATATATATATATATATATATATGCAGAATAAACATGATGTGGTACCATTATGAGTGATAAAATTAAGTAGAAAATAAAGAGAAATCTGAGATTAATTATACAATTGTCAACTTGAGATTGGAAATTCAAGAGTAAAAGCCAGTTTATAGTGATTGGAGGGATAAGGAATTTCATTCTTACGTGGATTGAGTTGTACTCAATTATGCAAGTGGCATAATCTCTCTCTGTTTTGAAACTTTGATTTAGAGATTCAGACATTTCAGTGATGTGACAGCCCTCGAATTGAAATGTAGCATGTGCTTGAAGATAGAGTTGAACACTGACATGCATGAAGAAACAGAGATTAGCACTCATGTTGACCCATAAAGAAAAATGCAGAAGGGCATGGCTGTGTTATTAACAAATTTCTATTTTTCATCTTCAGTCCTTGTGACACACAGTACAATTTCCTTTCCTTGAGTTACACACAGTTGACCAGTGTCTTTTCTAGAAACTTCTCTTTACTTGAGCTGGTCTTACTAGGTATCTGTCCTTTGCCTTTAAATGTGCATTGACTAAAACATGATCCAAAGCAGAGAAAAGAAAATCTGAAAGGAAGAAAAGGCCTTTTAGGAAAATGCTATAAAAACTGAGTTGTAAGAAGATTGATTTGATATATTATTCTATATTGAAATTTCCTTCAACCTTTAAAATAATATAAGGATAGTAATATCCTTCTATAATGAGAATATAGATTCCCTTTCAAGATCAGAAAAAAATATTATGGAAGGTAATTTTCTACTTAATTAGATCGATTATTCTTATACTGGAAATATCAATTTCAGCTTACTGTTTGAAATATTTATAAATACAGTACCAATGAAGAAGACTTAGTAATGCCATAATGTTACACGATAGAAAGAATCAGAAACACTTTTTCCTTCCTTCCTCTTCTCCTATAACTTTTTTCTCTTTTGTGATTATCTTATTTTCAGTGTTATTATACATACCATTAAACTATTTCTTCCTTTTCCTGACCTAGAGTGGGGTAAAAGGAAATCATGGTAAATTGAAATTCATAGATTTTATAAGAATTTCGTATAATTGCTCTTCCACCGAAACACCACTGAAATCACAGGATGGACTGGTTTGAGAATCAAACACCCATTTATTTATTTTGTCCACTTTCAAATATAGGTGTTAATGAATGGTAAAAGTTTCCAAAGACAGTCAAGTAAAAAAGATTTAAAGAAGGGATCTGTAAAATGCTCAAAATAGAAAACAAATTGTTCACATGTATGTTTAAAGTATGTTTAAAGACATCACATTTGCTGATGTAAAACTCAAATTGTGCATAATTGTATTTGTCAAAATGCTAAACATGAAAAACATTTTAAAAGTCTGATGTAATTTGAAGAATCCTTAGAATAATTCAAGTTTGCTAATTAAGATAAATTATTTAAATGATACAAAAGTAGTGAGCTAATATTTCCATTACACTCTGTAATGATCTAAAGTTGTCATGTTCTAGGGTAACTTGACTTCTCAAGGCCAGTGTAGATAAAGAATTTGGAAATGTATTATGACAGAGATAACAACATGATACTGACTATAAATAGTCTGGAGAGAGACAACTGGATAAGAGAGAGTATTTGTTACTGTTTTGTTCTTCAAATATCTGTTTTTCCATTTTTCCTCAAAATATCATCTTCTGGTTAGCAATGGATGATGTTGAATTATTAAAGAGAATCATACTGTGTGTTACGACTCATTCCTGTAATCCCAGCACTTTGGGAGGCCAACGTGGGAGAACTGCTTGGAGCCAGGGGTTCTAGACCAACCTGGGCAACATAGAGATGTTAAAAAAATAAAAATAGGGATATTAAAAGTTAATTTTTAAGAAATTAGCTGGCATGGTGGTGCATGTTGTTAGTCTTAGCTACTGAGGAGACTGAGGTAGGAGAATCACTTAAGCCTAGGAGTTTAATGCTGCGGTGAGCTATGATCATGCTACTCTACTCCAGCATGGGCAACAGAGTGAGATCCTGTCTCTAAAAATAAAAAATTAAAAGGGAAAATCAG
The DNA here is from genome assembly GCF_000951035.1 of Colobus angolensis palliatus. Taxonomy (NCBI): domain Eukaryota; kingdom Metazoa; phylum Chordata; class Mammalia; order Primates; family Cercopithecidae; genus Colobus; species Colobus angolensis. Next base: position 4,496,467 of record NW_012113475.1, on the reverse strand, counting down.
AGGGTTATGTCAATAAGTTCTACTTTTTATAAGCAAAATAATTCTGTTCAAGTGAACTGAAATCAAAGTTTAAAAACATTAATTTTTTTATTTTCCAAAATTAAAATGTAACTTAGAAAATATATTCAGACTACATCCATTTTTAGATTAAATACGCATTCATTACCTAGCCAACACATAATAGATGAGATATTAAAACAAATAGAAGGACTGCAACAACCAAGGGAATAGCCTAAATTTTTGTGAGTTCTGAATATCTAAAAGTTTTTCTGAGGCGAATAAGCTAACTTTTAGCTTATTCGCCTCAGAAACAAGTACTATCATCTCGACAGAACAAGTACTATCAAGTGATCTAAGGAACAGACATTCAATCCATCTGAAAGAGAGCTTATGATATAAAAGTTAACTTTTAATTACCTTTTAAGTATATTAAAAGTTAATTTAACTTTTAAAATGTGCAAAATGTGCAAAAAACTTGGCCAAAAATGTGCAAAAACCTTTCCTCAAATCATGTCATCAGAGTAAAATGAAACAATGAGATAAACATTGTAGAGATTAGAGAGGGAAACAATTACCAGGAAATTAACCGTTGTAGCTGGTATTTTGGAGGTAATACACGGAGAGAGAAGAAACTTCCTGCATTCCAGCACTGTATAGATTTCTATAGTATTAGTTTAGAAACAAAAGCACAAAAAAAATCTTGAAATGCATTAAATGAAGAAAAATACTCATTTCTCTGAATTGTGCATAAACACAACATTAAGAATACCCTATTTTGTTAAAGATCTAATAGATCTTTAAGAAGTATCTGTTTATTCTATAAATTTTAGCATATGTAATTCAACATTTGTCATTTTACTCCAATAGATACCTGTTATTGCAATGACTATAATTGAATATGCAACAGAGGAAGGTTGGTAAATAGGTGATATAAACCGTAGTATTCCTGTTAGACGTAGCTTAGCCACAGCTGAATAAGGACTTATGAAGGAGAACTGAATGGCAACATATAACTATATAAAGTTACAGAATTATACTTAAATAAATTGTTAGTTGTTGTTCACTCTATAAATGAGTATTCTTAGTAGCTTGTTTCGGTATTTAGATCTGAGCTTAGGAACCACTTAAAAAAATTGAAATGGGCAGACTCTTGTATCTGACAAAATCACATACACATAATCATAAGATTCCTTTCTTCTATGATTGTATTGAGATGTACTTTAAAAATGTTAGTAGTTATTCACTTCAGTATTCCTGAGCATACTTTAAAAAATAGCTTTTACCTAAGACATTGAATTATTTTAATCTTGAGACCCTTTTACAATGAGGACTTGTATCAAAAAATTACTTTTGGCTTTATAATTCTATAGGGCAAACTGTACATGCCAATATTCACACAGAAGCTGCATTTATCATTATTGAAGAGCTAGATGTCCTGAATGTTTGCTTTCTGCCAACTAAGACACATGATTCTTAGTACAAAAATGTTTTAATTAAAAAATGTGAGTATATGAGTATCTCAACCAAACATATTATGCTGTGTCTATCTGAAATGTTCTCTCCCCACATCCTCTCTGTCCCTCTTCAAGCAACCATCTCTCAGCACATACCTTGTTTTGCTAAGGCTGCTGTACTTTAGAATTCTTTCTGAGCATTCCTGTCCATAGTGGTCTCTTTCTTCTATAAACTTTACCATATACAATTCAACACTTGTCACTTTACTCTCTTTGTAAGAGGTGGCCCACTTGGGACAGTTAGAAGAAAATAATTGAAATGTTTAGGGCCTACAAACTGGGGCAGTGTTCAGGTTAATAATAAATTATAATTACATTCCCCAGAATTTGTTGTCTAAGATAGAGAGAAGAGTAAATATTTAGTACTCCTAAATGGACAAAAAGGCTAAGTGCGTGTTTGTTGCTAACAAGGCATGTTGTTGTATTTGGTAATGGCATATTTTTGTATTTGGTTAAGACATTCCATAGGTTAAAGGAACAAATAGGTAAGAATTAATGAGTATATCCTTTTGGGAATTGCTGCTCTTTATCTTTTTTAGAACTGTACTATTTTTCTACTGCTACTGTGCTATAACAAATTTTATAAAGTCAGCAGCTTAAAACAATACAAATTTATTATGGTATATCTCAGATCAGAATTCCAAAATCATTTTTTGCAGCTAAAATCAAGGTGTCTTTAGGGTCGTATTTCTTCTGGAGGTTCTAGGATCAAATTTGCTACTTGTCTTTTCCAACTTTTAAATGCTTCTTCATCTGCAGGCCTCCTCCACCTCCAGCATCAACAGTCAAATCAGTCCAACAGCTGCTCTCATTGTTACACCTCCTTCTATGATTCTAATGCTCCTACCTTTCTATTTTCCTTGTAAAGATCTCTGTGACTACAATGAATCCTCTCAGATAATCTGGGGTAATATCTCTATTTTGATATCCTTAATTTGATTATATTTGCTAAATCCTTTTGTCATGTAAGTTAACATATTTGTAGGTTCCAGAGATTAGAAAGTGAGTAACTTTGGGGGGCTTTTTCTGTCTACTATGGGAACCTTCCTTCAGTCATTTGGAACTGGTCTTAATCTAGAGCTTTTAAGAAATATTTCTAATTTTGAAATTTATAAATACCATTATGTTTTCATGTGACCTCAAGATCCAAACTTATATGGCTTTATTGATTATTAGTTGAGAACAAGTACTATCAAGTAACCTAAGGACAGACATTCAATCCATCTCAATGACAGCTTATGATATAAAATAAGAAAAAGAAGCTAGTGAGTTTCGTGCAGATAAAATTTTCTAGACAACATTCATACAACTGAAAAAGAAGTTCAAGAGAGTCTGAGCAACACTTACATCAGCTGGAAACAATATAAATTTTAAGTTCAAAGAGTGTAGTTAATTAAAGTTCCTAACTAAAATTTAAATTTTTATGTGAAGGAAATTATAATTTTATTTCCTTTTTTAAGACAATACAGTAGTTCCCACCTTAAGTGCAGTTTTTTTTTTTCACAGTTTCAGTCCCCTGCTGTAAACCATGGTTCCAAAATAGATGGTTACAGTACAATAAGATACTTTGAGAAACCACATTCACATATCTTTTATTACAGTATATTGTTATAATTGTTTTATCCTATTAATTGTATGGTTATCTTTTACTGTGCTTAATTTATAAATTAAACTTTATCTTAGGCTTCTATGTATAAGAAAAATATAATGTATGTAGGATTTGGTAGCATCCATGGCTTCAGGCATCCACTAGAAGTCTCAGAACTTATTCCTGGCATATAAGGAAGGGACAACTGTATTATTCTAAGGAACATTAATATGAGATTAATATTAAAATGGATTATTAAATTGGATAATTATATGTTAAAATGTTCTACATTAACATTCTAAATAGGTAAATGAAATATAACCGTCAGATTAGGTGTGATGAGTCATGCCTGTAATCCCAACATTTTGGGAGGTCAAGGAAGGTGGATTGCTTGAACCCAAGAGTCCAAGACCAGCCTGGCCAACATGGCAAAACTCCTTTTCTACAAAAAGTACAAAAATTAATTGGGTGTGATGAGACATGCCTGTACTCCCAGCTACTTGGAGGCTGAGGTGAGAGGGTCACATGAGCCCTAGGAGGGCAAGGCTGCAGTGAGCCATGATTGCATCATGGCACTCCAGTCGCAGTGACAGAAGAACAAGACCATGTCTCAAAAAATAAAAACTAAAAAAAAAAAAAAAAAAAAATCAATGTATAATAATTCATAGTTAAAATACATATATTGTAAAAGACGAAGAGAAAAAAAGTTCTAAA
>NW_012113475.1:4475968-4492601 GCF_000951035.1 Colobus angolensis palliatus | reverse complement strand
CAATGTATAATAATTCATAGTTAAAATACATATATTGTAAAAGACGAAGAGAAAAAAAGTTCTAAATTTAATCACACATCTATTACTCATGCTCTTAATTCCAATATTCATGAATGTCAAATTTCCTCTTTAGAAATTTCACCAAGTAAAAAACAGGAAGGCTGGGTGAGGTGGTTCATGCCTGTAATCCCAGAACTTTGGAAGGCTGTGCGTGGAGGGTCACTTGAGGCCAAGAGTTCAAGACCAACCTAGGCAATATAGCAGGAACCCATCTTTATAAAAAAGGAAAATAAAATAGTGAGGTGTGGTGGCATGCGCCTGAAGTCTCAGGAGGCTGAGGTGGAAGGATCACTTGAATCCAGGAGTTTGAGGCCACAGTGAGCAATGATCATGCCATTGCATGTCAGCCTGGGTGATAGAGCAAGACCCTGTCTTCAAAACTAAATAAAGCAAAGAAAATAAAAAGAAAAACAAAATAAAGTGGCATACATTTGAATTTATAAATATTATCTTAAGAAAGTAATTTAAATTCAGTTCATTTATTTTTAAGTGTAAAATTAACATAATTTAAAATTTCTAATACTTTGAACTTCTAAGGGCTGATAGAAACATGTAAAAATAAATTACAAAGAAATTGTTTATTTCATGTTCCTTTGAAAAAAATAAAAAACAACACTGCAACAAGATTGACTCAGAAATAAGAGCTACAAGTTTAGGATATATCTTCTCTTTTACACGTAATTGGAAATGAGGAAATGTTGGAGAAATTTTGCTCCTCCTCTGGGCTCCCTGATCCTCTGAAGAATTTTTGCCTGGGGAATCATTACTGTTCTCCCATCAGCGTTCAGATTTGGCATTCTCAGGTTTGGTAGTAGCGACACCAGTAATCACACCAGTTTTAAGGGGACAGAGCCAGGATCACAGTCTCCAGGATCTTACACTTGATTGACTCAGTGATCGCAATGTCATTTTCAACACCTTGATTGGATAAGTGCTATTGAATTATTCTTGGTCTCTTAGAAATTGTTTAGGAAGCAAGAGGAACGGATGCCAAACAGATTCTAGCTGAGTCCCTGCAGCCTTGCCAGTGAGATGTCTAGTTTACACTAATTTGCATGAATACCCATGAAAACCAGAGGAAAACAGAGGCTTCCTAAAATGACTATCTACTTATTCACCTCTGCACTTCTTTTCAGTCCTGCCCCCTGACTACCTCTCCAACCCCATCATCAACACCAACTAGCTCTGACTCCTCGGGAGTCAGAATACAGTAGACAGCAGTTCCTGGAATGAGCTTGGGCAGAGAGAGTGTCATGTGAGACTCTTCTAGACCAAGGCAAGTGTAAAGGTAACAGAAAAGGCTTTAAAGCTCCAGTTAATCAGTTACAGGTTAGAATCAGATAATTAATATGGCCCAAAGCTTAGCAGAATGGGAAGGTTTGCAGGGTTTTCCATTTGGATAACAATGAGAAACCGTAATTGAATTTAAAATGAATGTGCTGTGATATGGTAGCAATGTTTTCTCTTGTCTCCTTACACCTATCAGAAATCTTACTTGTCTTACTAAAATACACACAAGAGAGAGAGAGAGAGATAGAAGGACAGAGGAAGAGACGAAGAGAGAGCAGAGAGTGGGTTTCCTGATTTAAAAGCAAATCTTTCAAGTCTCTTCGTGGGTATCTGTTTCTGTTTTAAAACCAATCTCATACATATAATTCATCATAGACTTTCTTGGTGTTTCACATTAAAAATTAGTTCCTGGTCGGGCGCGGTGGCTCAAGCCTGTAATCCCAGCACTTTGGGAGGCCGAGACGGGCGGATCACGAGGTCAGGAGCTCGAGACCATCCTGGCTGACACGGTGAAACCAAACCCCGTCTCTACTAAAAAATACAAAAAAAGCTAGCCGGGCGAGGTGGCTGGTGCCTGTAGTCCCAGCTACTCAGGTGGCTGAGGCAGGAGAATGGGGTAAACCCGGGAGGCGGAGCTTGCAGTGCGCTGAGATTCGGCCACTGCACTCCAGCCCGGGCGACAGAGCGAGACCCCGTCTCAAAAAATAAATAAATAAATAAATAATAAAAATTAGTTCCTGATATATGCCAGTCACTGTACTAGGCCTTACAGCCACAAAATTCTGAGAAAAATGTACAACAACAAATGCAAAAGCACACAAAACAACGTCAACTCCATTATAAAGGCTTAATCTACAAGTTTATAATTTTGGGAAAGACAAGCATACATATATGAAAAAGCTGTGTGTTCTTCTGTTTCTGTTAGATAGATAGAAGGATAGATAGATAGATGAAAGGAGTATCACTATGTCTATGTTAATTCTAAGAAGGAATGATAACTCAACAACCATTTGAAATCTTGGTTAAAGCGCTGAAGACGGAGCAGTCATATGTACCTCTATAATAATAGCTGGAATAAACATATAGGGAACTAGAGTCACTTATCACAATAAGTGGAGCCTAACCATGTCCAAGCTAAGACAATACAGCCCTACTCTACTGACATTTATCACTCTGTAATGAAACTTTGTTTTCACGACAATTGCTTATTCACTTGGGAGTTCTTTGAACCCAGGTGCTTGTCATATATTATCATTTTAACTCTAGCACATACTATGTTCACGTATAGTATACATTCAATAAGAGTGTATACTATACATTCTTAATATATATAAATTAATGTAGACATTTCTCAATGTAGATAAATACACATATTTTACATGATACTGAATCGATATAGAATTTAAAGTCTGTTCATATATGCAATTAAAATTGTTCTTTAAAATTAAATATATACAAACATACACACAATGACAGAACACTAAAAAAATTCTACTCACAGTTCTCTAGGTCGATTTTCACATTTACTGCTGATGAATTTTTTTGCAAAATTTAAATGAATGGGATGGGGTGTTGACTACAATATACTAAATATTGCTCATTTCATATATGTTACTGTAAAGTGGATTCTGTTGGTCCTTCCAAAAAAGCATTTCAACTTCTTTTATCGTTCCAATTTTTAAATGCTTTTTCTTTTCTTATTAATGGTGATAAGACTACATATCCTAAGAATTCCTAAGGAAGTGATATTTTAAAAAGTTATAGGTAATTTAAAAAGTGCAATTCCACTACTACCCATCCCCTATGATTCCAAACACTCCTTTCAATGTATAAAATTGTGATGGTCAAATAATCAAGTTGAAACATATTAGTTTCTTTATAAAACTCATTCTGAAAACTCTTATTGGTAATAAAAGCATTCATCTATTGTCTCCTAGGTATTGACATGCTTTATACAAAAGAACAAATGTGAATAAGAAAATACAGCTTTCCTAAAGTTACCCCATTTAATTAATGTTAGTAAATCAGTTTACCCAAATTCACCCTCTTTAATTATTCACATGTAATAGATAAAATAGCATAGATTACTGCTTAACACCAAACAATACTAGAACAAATTACAAAATCAGTTTGGAGATAAGTGCAAGTATACATTGTGTAGAAATATACTTTAAAATAAAGGTATTGCTCATCTTTTTTATCAAATGTATATGCTTCTTTTGAATACACTGTATTTCAGAATTTTCTTAGATTGCAAAGGTTCAGAGTAGTCAGAATTCTGCTAGTTTATTAAGTTGTTGCAAAAGTAACCGGTAATTGGTATTAGGTATTGGTGTTAGGTTGCCTTGGTACAAAAGTAATCGTGGTTTCTGCCATATGCCAATTACTCCATAGTAGGTTTTCCCAAAGTTGCTGGTCTTGTTTTTGGGGAAAAAAAAAAAAAAAAAGAAAAGAAAGCATTTATTGTCTAAAATTAGCTAGAGTCTAAGTGCATTATTTAGTCTCTAAGTTCTATAATGATAAAGAGCTTTTATACCCTCAAAGTTGTATTACATGTAAACAAAACAATAGATGCTTTTAATTGGAATTTTTTCCCAGAGTAAAGCTAGGACATCCAATTACACATCATCTGAAAGCTTAAACCACCACATAAATTATAATTCCTAAAGTTGGAAATTAGTATTTTATTTACTTGCATGCCACATCTCATCCAATTTTCACTGCATTCAATGATTTAAATGCTATAATTCTATTTTTGTATAATATGTTAGTATTCAAACCAACCTTTTTACTCAGTTCAGTTTTTGATAGATAGATGAGTTAGGTTTCTGAATAATTTACTATCTTCTGCAAAGATCTGAATTAACAGCTTTGTGCTCTGATTTAACTGATTGTTTATTCGCCTGCACCAGCCAAAACCAAGGCTCATCCCTATTGGCACCTCAGTATTATACAAACATCAATAATGAATAGGGGAACATTTTCTTCTGTTCTGATGAAAGATGCCATGTTATTATTACTTTGGGCTTGTTTTACTCTAATCACTAAAATACTCTGACATCTCTTCTGGATAAAAATCTTTACTCACTTAGCATGGACTGAGTAAAAATTGCTTTAAATATATTTCAAAGCAAATGATTTATAAAAGTTTGAGAACACATTGTAAAGACATAAAGAAAATGGCTATAAAATGAAGCTGAATTTAGCTCCGTTAAAATTCATTAATTTTTGTGTGCCTAATCTAAGTTGAAGATGAATCCAGTAAAGTGCCATTCCTGGTGGGGAAAAAAATCAATGCAGCTTTATTTTACTGTTGAGTAGGTGGGTGTCAAAACAACTTTTCCTGTGGAGAGAAAAATATTAAGTTTCCTTTAAAAATAGCTGAGATCACAATTGCTGTGACAGTTTTGCTTTCTACCTTTTCTATGTAGTGGTTTATGCCTATAATCAACAGACAATATGGAGTATTACAGAATGCAAACATTGTTGAGGAGTATATTATCCCAAGTGCTACGGAAAGATAGGAAAAATAAAAAGAAAAATATTTAATAAGAAATATAAACTGGAGTTCTATGTGATATGTACATTTTTTGTCTTAAAGGACTCAAAGAGTTTATCAACTAATAGAAGAGCTAAGAAATATCTTTTTATGCTCATCTTCATGGAGCATAAATGATAACCGATATTACCATTCCCCATTATATTTCTATGTTTCAACAGTATGATAAGCTCTAAAGAGTAAGAGGCTTTCTCTCTGCTTGCTTTGTTTTCTTGTTGTTGCTGTTACTGTTTTGAGATTTTAGTGCATGGTAAACCAAAAATAATAGCATGAAATTCCATTATAAAGAGGACTTTATTTATTTATTTTTTTTCACTGTTTTGTTAAAGTTTTTGCAATACTCCAAGGACTCTCTGGCTATAAAAAACTAAGATCACATTTGAAGGTGAATCACTGATTTGGTCTCATACTGATTAGCAGTTAAATTAGCTTACATTTTTTCCCCACGATATATGAAGTCAGCTAACATTTTCCCAAAGGGTCTACTGGTCAAATGAGTTTTAAAAATGTAAAAATTACATAGAATTTCTGAAAATTCTGAACTTCTAAAATCCTATATGCTTTAGCACATTGAACAGTACAAGAAATGCTTTAGGAAATGCCCAAACAAAGCAAAATATGCTTCTTATCCCATAGAAGTGACTTTGAAATGCTATTTGAGGCCGGGCGCGGTGGCTCAAGCCTGTAATCCCAGCACTTTGGGAGGCCGAGACGGGCGGATCACTAGGTCAGTAGATCGAGACCATCCTGGCTAACATGGTGAAACCCCATCTCTACTAAAAAATACAAAAAAGCTAGCTGGGCGAGGTGGCGGGCGCCTGTAGTCCCAGCTACTTTGGAGGCTGAGGCAGGAGAATGGCGTAAACCGGGCAGGTGGAAGCTGCAGTGAGCTGAGATCCGGCCACTGCACTCCAGCCTAGGCGACAGAGCGAGACTCCGTCTCAAAAAACTAAATAAATAAATAAATAAATAAATGCTATTTGAGCCACTCAATTAGTATTCAAAAAAATATCGCCATCTCTACTAAAAATACAAAACTAGCCGGGCAAGGTGGTGGGTGCCTGTAGTCCCAGCTACTCAGGAGGCTGAGGCAGGAGAATGGCATAAACCTGGGAGGCGGAGCTTGCAGTGAGCGGAGATCCGGCCACTGCACTCCAGCCTGGGTGACAGAGCAAGACTCCGTTTCAAAAAAAACAAAAAAAAAAACAAAACAAAAAAATCAATCAAAATTGAGAATCGAAACTCAAAGTAAGGGTGAACATACACAGGTAATACTCCAAAAAATGATTTCAATTAATTTTCTATTGTCAATATAGTTATATTGGGCATATATTATATTTAGCACTTTGCTAAGTGTTCTGAGGACACAAGTGGAGTAGATGTCCTGGATCTTACCAAAGAAACAAAATGATGTGTCCAAGTGCATGGTGAAGTCCGTGGTTTATTGTTTTTCTTTTTGCTTTTATTTCTGGAGCTCAAAGATAGTTTAACATGTCAGAGAATGGATCATTGAGAAAGGTAGTCATTGAAATATTTTCACTGACTTTGGAAAACTCTAGGTGAATAATGGAAGCAAGGCCAGAGGTAGCACGGTAGGCAGCCCTTAAAGAAGCCCCCCAACGATCACTGCTTGTTGCATTATAGAATGAATACCTAGTTGAGATGTATATTATCCAAAGTGCTATGGAATGAAAAGAAAAATAAATAAAAAGAAAAACCTTTAATAGGAAATATAAACTGGAGTTCTATGTGATATAATTCTTTTTTGTCTCAAAGGACATAAGGTGAGTTTAGCAACTAACAGTGGAGCTAACAAGTATCTTTTTATGCTCATCTTCGTGTGGCATAAATGATAACCCAGATTAGCATTCCTCATATTTCTATGTTTCAACATCATAATAAGCTCCAAAGAATAAGAGGCTATCTCTCAGCTTGCTTTGTTTTCTTGGACTTGGAATCATATAGCTATGGGTGTTCACAAGTCTGTGCAATGCCTTCCACTTGAGTTTGGACTGGACTTAACTGATTCACTTCTTGCAAACAGAATACAGCAAAGAGATGTAGTGTCACTTCCAAGAATGGTTTACTGAAAGGCTGTGGATTTTACCTTCACATGCTCTCTTACTTGGTCTCATTCTCTTTCCTATTCCTTATCTTAAGATAAGTCTGGGTCTGAGACAGCCCCATGGAAGACCCATATGGTGAGGGACTGAGGCTTGCCAACAATCACTTGAGTGAGCTTAGAAGTAGCTCTCCAACTTCCCACACTCCCTGTGAAACTTTCCGATGAAAGCACCTTACTGCACCTTCTTAAAAGACTTTGAATCAGGCTTACCCAGATAAGTTGCTTCTGGGTTTCTGACCCACAGCAATTGTGAGATAATAAATATTTGTTTTTTTTCAGCTGTGACATTTGGGGTAATTTGTTACTAGCAACAGAAGAGTAAAAGAGGTGGAAATGAGTTATGTAGGGAAGTTATAAGAGGTTCAATCACATTATACCCTCAAGCAAAATATTCAATGACTCTCACTACCAGTAAAATACATTCCATCTCAGTTTTCTGTAAATCTAAGGATTTACATGATCTGTTCCATTTTGTCTTCCTAGTCTCACTACTCCATTCCCTCCCCTGTCTCTTAATCACAAATTAAACCAAGAAAATTCTATTCCTTGAACATGTTCTACATTTTCCTACTTCTGTATCTTTGCTCATAAGCTGCATGCTTTGCTCATAAGCTTAATCACTAAACCCCAAATTTGCAAAGTCGTATATTGGAAGGGGACTTAGAATCATATGGCTCTGGGTTCATATGGATCAGTGAGTCTCAGTTTTTATCATCTGTGAAATGGAGATACTAATAATCATAAATTGCTTTGTAAAATCAATAGGAGAATGAATGCAAAAATCTATACTGTGCTTGGTACATTTTATAAATGATAGTTTCTCTTCTCTCCTCCAGCAATTACCTGCTCCAGTCCAAGTTGTAATCCATATTGTGTTTTCATCTATGTTCATACAGTAATTTGTATAAATTATTATAATTGTCAAGTACACATATAACAATATCATTAATGTGTTACTACTGTAACATATACAACACAAATATATGTACATCAATAATGTATATATGCCATATAATTATATCACACATACTTACTAAAGGATAACCAATCGAAAGGATATCAGCAAACTGGGATGAAGAAAATCCTGGCAGACCCTTAACCAAAACAGTAATATACTTATGATTTGAGGGTCAAAATTTGGTTGACTTAAAGTGAGTGTTGCAACTTGCATAAAGTAGTAGGCTTTCTATTCTTAATTTTTTTGGGTTGGTTTTCTTAACAGAAAATGTTTTTGCATAAATTTATAAATTTATATTGAGATTTATTCTGTTAGCAAAGAAACCCAGAAACACTTCAAAACACCATTTTGTAAATTAAGTCTTTTTACTGTATGTAATTTTTTTTTACTTTTGTTTAAAAGGACTATGACTTCACATTTAGTAAGTTTATGTTAAACATTAGTTGACTGAATGTCTGTATATACAAATATATAGGGAATAAGCTTTAATTGGAGAGAAATTCAGATAAATATTTGGTAACTAAGATATGTTATCAGATAACTAGATAACTGAGAATGTTATTTAAGATTTGACACCTATATTTTCCTACAGAAAGGAAAGAAACCATTAGTTACCAAAGGTAACGCTAATTTCTTTCATTTTTCCCTCAATGCATCAGAATAACTCTCAAGTTTAATTTATGATCACCTTTTTTTTTTTTTTTTTTCCCCATAAAATCTCTGGGGAATCAAAATTGCAACTTCATAGTCTGATTCTAAAGAATCAATACTCAGTGATTCTAGACAGGAGCGCCAAATTATTTCGCTGGAGCCGAACCAGTTTTCTGGTAGATAGAACTGATTTTTAACCCGAGTCCTTTTCAGCATAATCAATATGGATTAACTGCTTTAGTAACTTTATCAAAAGATGGGCTATCTGACTCAATCTGCTTGTTTTCACAAACTACTTTGTGATTACAAAAATTAATTTTGTTTAACTGCAACCAGTACATATATTTTTTTTCACTACAGCTTCAAAATAAGAAATATTTTATGGTAAGATAATTTTCAAATATTTCATCACTATTTTCTGTATATTACAATGCATAACAAAATAATTTTTTAACGTTGCATTTCTTTTACACCAATTAAAAAACAGCTACTTTCATGTATAGTGGTGCACCACATAACAAAGTTTCAGTTAACACAAGACTACATATATGACAGAAGTCCCAAAAGATTATAATGAAGCTGAAAAATTCCTATAGTCTGAGTGATGCGGCAGCTGCTGTAACACACTATAGCACAAAGCATTACTTATGTGTTTGTGGTAAAGTTAGTGTAATAAACTTAATGCCTGTGCATAGGTTTTTATAATCTGTGGAAGACAATATATTTGAGAGAGGAAACTAAAGGTTGTTTAATTTAAATTCCATTTGTCCCTCTCCTATCTTAAATTTTAATTTCAATTCTTATCCATATTTATTCCATTTCTTAGCTCTTGGTAAACAGGCAAAATGGAAGTAAAATACAAGTTGAATAGATCTCTTTTCTCTCTCGTCAGTGACTCAAGCAATAAACTTAACTTTGCCTTGTTTTTCTAGAGTCTGCATAATATAAAACACAACTTTTGTTGTACTCAATATTTTCACCTAGGCCTTTTTCCATGTTTTAGAGTTTCTCTTGGCTTTCTTACAATTTATTCTTCATTTTGTGCTTACTTCCACTTTTTATATGTTCTGCTATAAAAGCTAAGCCCAACAGAAAGCTTTATCTCTATATAACTGCATTAGTTTATTAGATGTATGTTTGCTTTCTCATTAGGAGATCTGTGTGGCTATAATAAAACTTTCATTTTTTAAAGCTTTCAGCATTTGGGCACACCTATCTTTGTCATGAACTCACTTTGTTCAGAAGATTTTCTTAGGGAAGATATTAGACACTACAAACCATTCATTTCCTTGGCTTTATGGCACTTTAGATGATATGAACATCTCCCAAGATTCCTGTCAATTCCATTTTACAAACTGTTGATTCCTTGACAAAATAAGATCTAAAATGAAGCCCTTACTCAACTTTCTGAAAAGCAGAGCTTTCAGTAAGGTAAAAATTATCAGATGTTCTGCTTTTAACTGAATGAGACTTCAAGTAGATACCTAGATATAGTAGTTTATATTTACAGTTTCATCCAACTTGGTCCATTGTAAATTTAGAATTATATGCAACTATTCTCCATAGCCCCGTTATGAAAACCGAAATAATAAGGATGCTAGACTCTCCTATTCAATTTATCCAACTTACTTAGACTTCTAACTCCTTATTCCCTTATTCTGAGACAGCGTTGCTCTGTCACCAAGGCTGGAGTACAGTGGCGCAATCTCAGTTCATTGCAACCTCCCTCCGCCTCCCAGTTCAAGTGATTCTTGTGCCTCAGTCTCCCAAGTAGCTGGGATTATAGGCATGTGCGATCACACTGGGCTAATTTTTGTATTTTTAGTAGAGACGGGGTTTCACCATGTTGCCCAGAGTGGTCTCGAACTCCTGGCCTCAAGTGATCCACCCATCTTGGCCTCCCAAAATGCTGGGATTACAGGCACGAACCACCGCGCCCAGATCCCTAACTCCTTGTTCTTCATAAGCATTGGTAATAGTTGTGGTTCACTTTTGGCTACTGTCAATCATGTCTACCTAGGATATATAGAGTTATGTGCAATTTTAACAAAGCAAATTGGAATTTAAAACTTTGTTCTTCAAATTCTATAATTTATTTTAAAATTTCATTCTAGAATCAAGAGAGCTAATATTTCCATGGTACTTATTATTTTAAGTATTCTAAATACTTTAGGCATATAAGTTTATGTATTCTTCACAGCATTCCTTGATTTCAGGTATCATTATTATCCCTATTTTAGAAATAAGAAAATTGAGGCACATAAGGTTAAGTAACTTGTTCAAGATGTTACAGTTAATAGTGGTAGAAGTAGACACCACATGTGTTTTTGTCTATTACAATACATTACTATAGTCAAAGAAATACTTGTACTGAAAAAGTACGATAGTCATACAATTTTACATTTGGTTAAGTTCATGTGGTGGATGCCATAAATCTAGTCCCCCTGTGCATTTAAGGAGCATAGATTTTGATTTCAGGCTCCAAGTACAACTTTTTTTTTTTTTTTTAATCGAGTTTTAAAATGTCACTCAGTCCTAGAATAAGAGCGAGATGAACATGACAGAGCCACAGTATGCCAACCTAGGAGTATTCAGGATCTGCAAAGTTGTAACAGTGATGCTTCTAATTATGGTGGTGAGTGGGGAGTGGGGAGTGGGGAGTGGGGACTGGAGGCTGAAGGATGGGAATGTGGTGTGAAAGAAATTTGTGGCATGGAAATATTTTATTCTTAGACCAGGCTACTCATAACACATAGACACTGTATGACTGCATGAATTTATCTTATATTGGCAGCAGAATGGACCACCTTTTTGAATATCATTTGAGGCCATCTTCTCATGATTTGTAACACTACTTTAAAAAGAATGTCTTATAGTACTATGCACCATTAGGGTGTCAAATTAATTTTAATTGATAAACCTTCCTGTACATTGATCAAGATTTTTCCTATCTGACTAAAATGGGGTGAGCTTAGTTTGGAATAATACATCTAATTCACAGTGGAAAAAAGAAAATCTCCATGAACATTTAATATGAAAAAAATCATTTTGAATAATTATGATTTTAATAGTTATTTTGAATATGCTCATTTAATCAAATTTACAAACAAGAGGTAATAGGAAGAGAAGTAGTCTACCTCGTTTTAGTGTGAGAGGCATGAGATCATAATGATTTTTAAGGGACTAGTCCTAAATCAAAGTCTGTAGAAGGCTTTGAACCATCTCTCCTATTTCTTACATTAGCAGCACCAGGGAAAGTGGCTACATCCTGACCATTCTTCATTAGGTGAACAATTTTATCATAATAGACTGTAATTCTGCAAGAAACAGCAATTCTGAAAAGCTAATGATTCTTTTTAAAATAAAGAAGTAACTACCGAATGCTTCAAAGTACAGATTGATTAGATATTAAAGACAGGAATGGTGATTTTAAGTTTCATGAAAAAAGACATATTTCTGTCAAGTTTCTGAGCTGTAGGCACAAGATAGATATTTAAGTAATGATTCAAAGAAAACTACCTTTTTTGTTGTTCTTCATTATTCTTGTTCAAATGCTGATACATCACACAACTCTTACAACATACACTGTCATCAAACAGTTTGACAGATGGACACATATTAGCTATTCATTAGCAACGTCTTAAAGTGTGGCTGGTACAAACTACACAAAGTAATTTATTGAATGTTTTCTGAAAGTAAAAGCACTTCAAATCAGCACTACTTTAATATAGCATCTTACATTCCAATTTTATCAATACCCATGTAATACTGTGACCATACAAAAGCCATGTTTCTAAAATAATTACAACAATGTGGGTGTCCACTAAGCTTTTCTTTTGTTTCACGTTTTAAAAAGTGGAAGATATTTGAGGGTCAATCACTAAGTCCTTCTCCATTCTTCATATTACAAAACCAACCTGAAAAAAAAAGTACACATGCAGAGCTAGGAGTTGACATAGTTCTGAAACTCTTTCTCATTGGGGCAACAAACATCTTTATCTTTAATGATTGTTTGTAATAGTTATTTTAATAATTCACAAAAGATTTAGGATTTGAATATATAGTCTGAAGTTTGAGATCCTTTTCTATTCTTATATTTTCGTTATGAATGTTCAATAAGAACATTTATAATAATAATCATCAACAGGTCATTATGTTAAAATTGGGACAGGGCATTGAATCTGGAAGCTAGGGACTTTTCTCTATGTCATCTTATCATGTATCTTTGAGCAAATCATTCCACTTCTCTAACCCCAGCAGACACTAAATTCTAGGGTGTTATTCTTCCAAATTAATAGAGTCACTTGGCATCATCCAAAGGAGTGGTTCCCAGATGGGTATAGCAGATTTAATATGTAAACAGTCATAAGTCTCTGGTATACTAAATTGAAACTTTCCTTATTTCTTGTTCACTGGTCCACACTTAGTTAATATTCCTCTTTTTCTCTTTCCTCTTGTTAAGTCATGTTTCTTTAATTACCTCTGGTACACAGTAGTTTCTTTTCATTAAATGTTCAGTTATATTCTGGATTGCCATCCCACCCCTGTTCCCCTTTTCCTCATTCTCAAGAGTAAGATAAATTCTAGGGCATTTTCATATTTTCTTGGTTCAGAGAAAGAACATGAGGTAAGACTCCTACTCTGCTTTTCTTTGGGCTCTGATGAAATGATTGGTGCTGCCTCATGTTCCAGTATGAGCTTCTCTCCTTGCCTCATACTCTTCTAAAGTGTTTGTAGCATACACTCCACGATGGCTGGCCATCAGTATCTATGCTTTCAGTGACATTCTTCCCAAATCCAGAGATGCCTTCTTCATTCACTACCAGGTTCTACTCATCCATCAAAGTCCCCCTCTGATGTCTCTCACAGACTACATTACATCAGATTTAGACACTGCCAGTCTACTGTCCAGAAACCATATTGGTTGCTGAGCATCTCTATGAATCTTTTTATCCCTCAGGTTACCATCTTTCATTCTGGGAGTCCTCTCAGGTTTAAATAATTTTCTTAGGTTCTGACCTGCAGATGATAGAGATACAAGGATGCAACTCAGTTTGTATTAGACCTTCAAATTCTTGACTCTGTTCTGCTGATCAATCATATGTTTATTTCCTTTTAGGAAGAAAGATGACTTGTGACATCAAATATGTTTACCATATAGTTTAGGGCATAAATGTCATCCAGTTCTTCAGTCTTTCTGCTCTTGATGTTAAAGCTTAATTTTTCTACTTCCACAAAGATGTTCTTTTTGAAAATTTCCAAGAGTTTATTTTAAGAAAAGAAGGTGCAGGAATAAAATGTTTACAGAGAAAGGTATTCTTACAGAGGACATAGTGTAATTTTCAATAGGATGAGATCTTTTTATTGGCATTTTACAATGCTATAATTCTGTATATTGCTTATATAATTGATTTAGATGGTTTGAAAAGTGCTTTCTTTTTAGTACTTTTCTCTTGCTATCTTATGATACTTTCTAGATAGTATTTGCTAAATTTCATTCAGTTATTGCTTATTTAAAATAATATATTATTTCCCTATTTTTCACTATGCTTTTATTTATATATTACAACAAATTTAGAAAATAAATTCAGAAAACTGAAATTTCATGTAGTTAATGCCATTAATGATTTACTTGGATTCATGTACTAATCACATTGATGTTTTCACCAAATTTTGTTTTATTGTGGTAAAATAAAATATACATAAAATTTTCCATTTTAACCACTTTAGTTGTACAGCTTAGTGACATTAAGTATATTCACATTTTTACACAACCATTATCAGCATCTTTCTCCAGAGCTTATTGCTTCATCTTTCCAAACTGAGATTCTCTGTCGATTGGACACTAACTTCCCATTTGTCCCGCCCTGAACCCTTGGCAACCACCATTTTACCTTGTGTTTCTATAAATTTGACTACTCTAGGTGTCTCGTATAATAGACTCATACGTATTTGTCCTTTTGTCACTGGCTTATTTCACTTAGCATAACAACTTTAAGGTTCATTTATACTGTAGTATGATGTGTCAGAATGTTCTTCCTTTTTAAGGCTCAATAATATTCCATTGTATTTATACATTTTATTTGTTCATTTTTATGTCAATTAACATTTGGGCTATTTCCATGTTTTGCCTATTGTAAATAATGCTGCTATGAACACAAGTGTACAAATATCTGTTCAAGTCCCTGCTGCCAATGTTTATGGGTATATATACCCAGAGCAGAGTTGCCATCATCAATTTTTGAAGAGTGATGGTTTGTACTCAGAAGATGGTTCTGAAAAAAATAGTACATATTACATATTTTCCATATGTATTTTTTGTTAATAATCACATGGTATAGACAAATCAATACATTTAATTACAGAAAAAGAGCTTTTTTATTATTTATTTATTTGAGATGGAGCCTCAAATAAATATTTATTTGAGATGGAGCTTTTTAAATTAGTGTACAAATACCAGGATTCTGAAATCCCTCAGCTTTATTCTCAAAGGTAGTATTTGGCTGAATTTCTGAATCCATTTAACCCATCTGAGTATGAATTTCTTAATTTTTCAAACAAATAGTCTATCAAACTTATTTCAAAGAATTACTGTATGAATCATATATTTTAAAAGAAAACTGTAAACCACCTCATCAATTTAGGCTAAGGATAAATTACACACATAGTGAGGTGAAAATTCAAATAATTTTTCTCAATTTTACGTGTGTAATTTTCTTTCATCCTATTAGGATGCTTGGAAAGATGTCCAGAACATTTTTCGTTCTTAAAAAAAAAAAAAGGTGAAATTTAATGTACAGTAACATGCAATTTGACATAGAAAAAGAAATATGAACATACTATGAAATATTCCAGAGACAGTACATGCAAAACCTTAGTAATATGAATTTGAAAGATGAAGAAACAATTCTTAATTTTTGTATTTCTGTTATCACTTAATTTATCATAACACATGCAGTTTTTTTGTAGCTAAGAAAATTATTCTAAGGTGGAAAATCCTTAAATAATAAAATCGTATTCTCTTACTAGGAAAACAGACAGAACACCTATCTATTGCTAGTATCCTTGACCTAAAACATCCTTAGAGGAAACTATGCTACTTCAAGAATTGGCTCATTCTCTGATCAATAGACTGAAAGTTCTCTACAAACGTAACGTTAAGAGACTTCACTTCTTGAATTACATGTCCTATTTTACTTCATCATCCTTTTTCTTCCCCTTTCTCCCCCTCGTAGTTCTCATTTGTACCATTTCTCTATATCAACATCTTTGACTCCCTCTTTGTTTAGAAACCTTATCTGCATTACTCCTCTGGTTCATGCAAGTTCTTAGATCTAACCACATTTGTCTACCTTTCAGTAGCATTTCTCTACCTTTTAGTAGCATTTGTCAACTTTCTATACTTTTGAAATTTTGAAATAGTTGCTATTAATCAATGTTATTTTTTAATGTTTTGATCTAAACATAATAATATGCCTTCAAATAAAAATGAGGATGAAAGAGTAATGATCATTATTTAAACCATTGTAGCATTTAATATTTACAAGAAAACCATCGTACAAGGAACCACTAGAGATAAATGGACAAATATGGTTTCTATGAACATGTGGTTGTAGTATTTGACAAAAGTGTTTTATAACTTCATAAGGAGTCCTGTTAAGAACCTGTCTTTTGACCGGGCACAGTGGCTCACGCCTGTATTCCCAGCACTTTGGGAGACTGAGGCGAGTGGATCACCTGAGTTCAGGAGTTTGAGACCAACCTAGCCAACATAATGAAATACCATCTCTACTAAAATACAAAAATTTACAAGGTATGGTGGTGGGCGACTGCAATCCCAGCTACCTGGGAGACTGAGACAGGAGAAGAGCTTGAACCCGGAAGGCAGAGGTTGCAGTGAACTTAGGCTGCGCCTCTGCACTGCAACCTGGGTGACAGAGGGAGACTCCATCTTAATAAAAAAAATACAAAAATTAGTCAGGTGTGGTGG
>NW_012113475.1:4466500-4475918 GCF_000951035.1 Colobus angolensis palliatus | reverse complement strand
CCTGAGGTCAGCAGTTCAAGACCAGCCTGGCCAACATGGTGAAATCCCATCTCTACTAAAAATACAAAAATTCGTTAGGCATGATGGCGCGTCCCTGTAGTCCCAGCTGCTCAGGAGGATGAGGCAGAAGAATCACCCACCTGGGAGGCAGAGGTTGCAGTGAGCAGAGATCACACCACTGTACTCCAGCCTGGTTGACAGAGGAGACTCCATCATAAAAAAAAAAAAAAAAAAAAAGGATCTGTCTTTTGATAATATTTCCATCAAGAAACTGGGTCACAAATTTATCCTAAGTGAAAGAGATTAGAAAAGTAAGATTACAATAAACTGTTTATGTTTTGTAGATTTTAATCTTTAACACAAATTCTTTTAAGTTCAGACAATAGTAAATAATAAAGATAGTAAAAAATTATTCCTGCTTCTACTATTTAATATTATCACTTAAGAGCATTTTAGATTTTTTTTTAATTTTTTATATTTTTGGACAGGGTCTTACTCTGTTGCCTAGGCTGGAGGGCAGTGGTGCCATCATGGCTTAGTGCAGTCTCAATCACCTGGGTTCAAGCAATCTTCCTGCCTGAGCCTCCTGATCAGCTATGGCTACAGGCATGCAACATCATGTCTAGCTGTTGTTTCTTTAAAAAAAAAAGCAGAGATGGGGTCTCACTATGTTGCCCAAGCTGGTCTTGAGCTTCTGGTCTCAAATAATCCTCCTACCTCAGCCTCCCAAATTGGGATTATAGGCATTAGCCAGCATTCCTGGCCTGAAAAATTTTTTAAATATATATTTTTATAATAAATGTGTGTATCTATAAATAAACTATATTTAAAATTTTGTATCTTTTTAAATTTACAACTGAAACAAAAGGAGTTTTCTATATTTCCACAATTACCCTTTTACTGGGAGAATACCATGTAAACAAGTACATAGTTCGCAATTTCTTCACATTTTCCAATATTTTTGGATATTTAGGTCATTTCTCAGCTTTTTCCTAGGTTTCTTCACATTTGCTACTATAGAGTTATCTAAACTATGTATTTTTTTCTGATTTGGGGAATATTTTCTTGCAAAATAGCCTTAAAATTTACCTTACGAGTCTGTATTTGTGGGCAAATTTAAGGCTGGTTACACGTGTGATTAAAATCTTTTCAATTCATACTGCCATGTGTACTGTAACAAATTTTCTCATAAGTTTTCTACAAATGAATAATATATATTTTTAAACAAGCATATAAATTTAGTTAATATACTATGACTAATTTGGCAGGAGAAATGGGATCCTCTTATATGTTACTCTTTAAAAATTTTAATGTTAAAACAATCATTCATTGTATTTACTGTTTTGTAAATTGTCATTTGTCACACAGAAACATTGTGATATTTTGCTTTTTGGAAAACAAGTGTAATTCTGGAGCATGGCAGCAACACTCTGGAAGTATGTGAATGAATGAATTGTGCAATATTAGAAGTCACTTTGTTTTAGTTAGTGGTTATTCAATAAAACATTATTTTCTTGTAGTTCAATTCATTGAACAAGCAAATGTATTTTGTTCTTATGACAACTGCATACTCATTTTAGTGCAGTTACATCTGTGACTTTAAATGAACACATTTGACCCAAAATACATTTATTACATTACTCAAAAATGTGTGCTTCATTTATTTTATATGTAGACATACCATGTTGACTTTAACATATATTAACTGAACAAAGTTAAACAAATCATCAGCATCCATATGGTGCTTTAATTAAATGGGTTAGTATATTAAATATGCTTTATATCTCATCAAACATTTTCTTGACAGGCACCTGTCAGCCTGTTGTACTCTACAAACCTACCTGTAGAATGTAAGATAATTTATTTTCTGTCATTATTGCTTAACATTTCTTTGGCTGTATTGCCAAGCATTTCTGGCTATTTAGGCTTATTCTTGCCTTTGAAATACAAGTGGCCCTTGGGAGCATGAAGAGGCTGTTTTCCTTCTGGCTTTACACATACCTTGGAAGTATTGCCTTATGACAGTCTCAGGACAGAAAAGTATGTAAGATTTTCTTAGGGCATTTTCAAATGTCCATAAGGAAGATGGGAGATAGGTTGTTGTTCTGCCTCTGCTTCTCTTTACCCTCCCCTCATTCACATTGCCATGCATTCAACAACTGTTTAAGTGGTCACTGCACTCCAGACATTGTGCTGGCTACTAATGCCACAATGGGGCAGTATCCCTTGAAGAGTTTTGAATTTAGGAACTAAGTCATGGAGCTATTTACTATAGAAATAGTAAAATATTTATGAT
The DNA here is from genome assembly GCF_000951035.1 of Colobus angolensis palliatus. Taxonomy (NCBI): domain Eukaryota; kingdom Metazoa; phylum Chordata; class Mammalia; order Primates; family Cercopithecidae; genus Colobus; species Colobus angolensis. The sequence goes on along the minus strand of NW_012113475.1, from coordinate 4,473,622 downwards.
TCTTGTCATCTCTTCACTTTCACTTTTGCTCTGGAGATATTTAGATTACTTTGCTGATATCAGGTCAGAACTGAAAATCAAAATATAACACAAGATGTAAAATTATTTTTCCTCAATGAAAAATCTCCAGGACTCCCAGACTTTAAACATTTAAGTGAATACATTTGAACAACACAAATGATTTTCTCCCAGGCAATCATGGATGAACTGACTGAAAGTGTATAATAGGATGTTCTCATGAAAGCAAACCACTAAGGCAGCCCCCTATGTGATGCTGTAATGTCAGATAACATGGAAGGGTTCCAGTGCTGTGGGAAGGAGTACATAAAACACCGACAGCTGAACAAGCCCTCAATTATATTAGATTGTAGAAATAAAAGACCATCAAAATGATCATTCTTCATTGAATAACAAGAGATTAGGGGAAGTGTGGGTCTTATATTACCAAAGCCTTCACTTTTCCTTTACAACATGCTCTTCAAATTTACTATTGAATGCCTTAATTCATAATTACAACATCTCAAAGTCTTTTAAGGCAAGGGACATGACCACTACAGGGCCAGGAAACTTTGCATTAATGCACAGTATTCCTGCTAATGATATCACGAGCATATCAAAGCTCAAAACTTCCTCTGTCTTGTTCTTTTTACTGACGAAATTGGCTAAAAGAATGAAAGTCTTTGTAGAAAGTCAAAGGGCAAGATAGAAGAAAGCAATGGAAGGCTCTAATTTTCATGAAACAATCTTAAAATCTATTACTGGAATTTTGACTCATGAAAGAAAATGTGTTGTATTCATTTAGTGAACTCAAATGTGACTCAGCCCACTAATGTGAAAATGCAGAGTTATGACCTACTCATCCATGCTAATGACTATGTCATTTACATGTGTTTGCCACATTAATAGGGAATAAATGGTTAGAGATTTTTATAAAGGATTCATTTGATTTTGCTTAGATGTCTAATGACAGAAAACATCTCAAGTAGAAAACCATTAAATTTTTTCATTCTATAGCAGTTTCCTCACAAATGCATTTCTTTCTCAATATCTACTCCTTATATTAATACAGGCTGATAAAAGTCAACTGTTTGATTATAGTTAAAATTCAACTTACTGATATTTTAGTAGCTATCTAATATGGTTTGGCTGTGTCCCCACACAAACCTCATCTTACTCCCACAATTCTCACATGTTATGGGAGGGACCTAGTGACATGTATGTGAATCATTGGGCCAGTTCTTTTCCACACTATTCTTGTGATAGTGAGTAAGTCTCAGGAGATCTCATGGTTTCATAAAAGGGGAGTTTCCCTACACAAGCTCTCTTCACTAGTCCGCCACCATGTGAGATGTACCTTTCATCTTCCACTATGATCGTAAGGCCTCCTCAGCCATGTGGAACTGTAAGTCCATTAAACCTCTTTCTTTTGTAAATTGCCCAGTCTTGGGTATGTCTTCATCAGCAGTGTAAAAAGGAATCATACAGTAAATTGATAGTAGGGGTGGGGTGCTGCTGAAAAGATATCTGAAAATGTGGAAACAACTTTGGAACTGGGTGACAGGCAGAAGTTGGAACAGTTTGGAGGGCTCAGAAGAAGATAGGAAAATGTGGGAGTGTTTGGAATTCCCTAAAGACGTGTTGAATGGCTTTGACCAAAATGCTGATAATGATATGGGCAATGAAATCCAGGCTAAGGTGGTCTGAAATAGACATGAGGAACTTGTTAGAAACTGGAGAAAAGATGGCTTTTGTTATGTTTTAGCAAAAAGATTGGTGGCATTTTTCCCCTGTCTTAGAAATGTGTGGAACTTTGAGAGAGATGATTTAGGGTATCTGGTAGAAGAAATTTCTAAGCAGCAAAGCATTAAAGAGATGTCTTGGGTGCTGTTAAAGGCTTTCAATGTCATAAGGGAAACAGAGCATAAAAGTTTGGAAAATTTGCAAACTGACAATATGATAGAAAAGAAAATCCCATTTTCTGAGGAGAAATTCAAGTTGGCTACACAAATGCACGTAAGTAACTAGAAGCCAAATGTTACTCACCAAGACAATGGGAAAAATGTATCCAGGGCATGTCAGAGACCTTTGCAGCAGCTCCTCCCATCACAGGCAGGGAGAGCTAGGAGAAAAAAATGGTTTCTTGGGCCCGGCCCAGGATCCCTCTGCTGTGTGCACTCTAGGGACTTGGTGCCCTGTGTCCTAACTGCTCCAGCTGTGACTAAAAGAGACCAAGATCCACCTCAAGCTGTGGCTTTAGAGGGTGCAAGCACCAAGCCTTGGCAGCTTCCATGTGGCATTGAGCCTGCAGGTACATAGAAGTCAAAAACAGAGGTTTGGGAACCTTTGCCTAGATTTCAGAGGATGTATGGAAATGCCTGATGTCCACACAGAAGTTTACAGCAGGCATGAGGCTCTCCTGGAAAACTTCTACTAGGACAGTGGGGAAGGGAAATGTGGGGTTGAAGCCCCGACACAGAGTCCCACTGGGGCACTGCCTAATAGAGCTGTGAGAAGAGGGCCACCATTCTCCAGACCCCAGAATGGTAGATCCACTGACAGCTTGTACAATGTGCCTGGAAAAGTCACAGACACTAAACGCCAGCCCATGAAAGCACCTGAGAGGAAGGCTGTACCCTGTGAAGCCACAGAGGTGGAGGTTCCCAAGACCGTGGGACCCCACTTCTTGCATCAGGGTGACCTGGATGTGAGACATGGAGTCAAAGGAGATAATTTGGGAGCTTTAAAAGTTGACTGCCCCACTGGATTTTGGACTTACATGAGGCCTGTGGCCCCTTTGTTTTAGCCCATTTCTCCCATTTGGAATGGCTGTATTTACCCAATGCCTGTACCTCCATTGTGTGTAAGAAGTAACTAATTTGCTTTTGATATTACAGGCTCATAGGTGGAAGGGACTTGCTTTGTCTCAGATGAGATGTTGGACTGTGGACTTTTGAGTTAATACTAGAATGATTTAAGACTCTGGGGGACTATTGGGAAGGCATCGTTGGTTTTGAAATGTGAGGACATGAGATTTGGGAGGGGCAAGGGGTAGAATGATATGGTTTGGCTGTGTCCCCACCCAAATCTCAACTTGAATTTTAACTCCCATAAGTCCTATGTGTTGTGGGAGGGACCTGGTGGGAGGTAATTGAATCATGGGGCCAGGTCTTTCCTATGCTAATTTCGTGATAGTGAATAAGTCTCACGAGATCTGATGGTTTTATAAAAGGGGAGTTTTTCACACAAACTCTCTTCACTTGTCTGCCTTCATGTGAAATGTGCCTTTTACCTTCTGCTGTAATTGTGAGGCCTCCTTAGCCACATGGAACTGTAGGTCCATTAAAACTCTTTCTTTTGCAAATTGCCCAGTCTCAAGTATGTTTTTATCAGCAGCATGAAAACAGGCTAATACACTATCCAAGATCTAATTTTGGTAATCTCTCTCTCTCTCTCTCTCTCTCTATCTGTGTGTGTGTGTGTGTGTGTGTGTGTATATATGTCTATGTTAATTTTTAAAAAATTTTATTCTTGGTTATATAGCCCACTCAGAAAGAGAACAAGTCTATATAAGTACTGAAATATTTGCCATTCTCTTATTATTTTTTCCTATAACTAACATAAGTTTACTATATTCTGGTAAGTTAGAATATTTTAGCTCTTATTTTGTCATTGTATGTGTTAAAAAATACACAAAAGAAAGATGTGAAAATGCTAACCAATCTTGTTAGAAAAAGTCAAGTCAAATGCAAATCCAAAATATCATCAATAATTTGACTCTGGGTTTGAACTTTCAACATTCCTCTATCCCTGAGTTACCCCTGAGTTACATACAGTAGTTAGATCTCAAACATTAAAATTTATTTTTAATATTCAAAGGGAATCATTGATGATCATTCACGTGAATTGAAATAATATATTTGTATGCTTTTACCTAAATAAATGTATAACACAGAAATATTAATGATTACCTAAATTCAATCCATTATATTTGTATATTTCCGTTAACATATTAACATGTTAAATAAGAGAATCCTGCAAACTATGGCAATATTAGCAAGATCTGTAATGTATTATTTGAAAGATTTATTGGTAAATAAACACCCATTCTTCCTAATATAGCCATAAGTATAGTTCAAGATTTAATATTCTATATACTATATATGGAAGTAGGGGAATGCTAATCTACTGGAATTTGGCTATAATTACAAAATCATACTTGTTAATATACAGGATAATAAATATCCACTTGGAGTGTTGCTATGGCATCAACTGGTAAAAGTGCAAACTCTTAGAAATAATAATACCAACACAGCATCCCAGTTTAATTCATTTACTGGAAAAATAAAACTAATTTTTTAAAAACTGTTTTACTAAAGTATAAATACCTTAATATTAAAAATAATAATGCAGAACATAGCTAAATCAAAGAAATACCTTCAAAGATGAACATAAAAATTAACCGATTCTAAATACAAAATACATATACCAATTAGCAATATAAATAACTCATTATTTTTAACATATTCAAAAGAAAGGAATTTTTAAAAATACGATTTGTTTAGAGAAATTCTTTTATATACTTTATGAATTTTTCATATTGATCAGATTAGTATTGTAGGCTAAATTCTAATATGGCCGCAATGACCACTGTCCTCTCAACGTTACTTCTATAACTATGTTACTTTGTAAGACAAAAAAGTGTTTGCAGATGGACTTTGAATCAGTTGAACTTAAGATAAAGAGATCATCTGGACTGACGTAACAAAACCACATTAACTCTTTATTTCATTTTTATTTTTTCAGGGACAGGGTTTCTCTCTGTCACCCAAACTGGAGTGCAGTTGCAGGATCATAGTTTACTGCAGCCTCAACTTTCTGGGTTCAAGTGATCCTCCTGCCTAAGCCTCCTGAGTAGCTGAGACTACAGGTGTCTGCCACGAGGCCTGGCTAATTTTTATATTTTTTGTAAAGACAGAGTTTTGCTATGTTGCTTAGGCTGTTCTCAAACACCTGGGCTCCTGTCTTGACTTCCCAAAGCACTTGGATTACAGGCATGAGTCACCACACCAGGCTCACATGAACTCTTTAAAAGCAGAGTTTTCTCTAGCTGGTAGCAGAATACAGATATTTGAAATGTGAGAAGGATTTGAGGCAAGAGAGTTAATCTACTGCAGAAATGGACGGGACCACAAGGCAAAGCCTGAGAGTGGCCTTAAGAAGAAGATAGTAGCTCTTGGCTGACAACCAACAAAAAATTGGTGACTTCAGTCCTACTATCACAAAGAAACGGATTCTGCTAATGTCCTAAAGGAGCTTAGAAGTAAATATTTTCTTAGTGAAGCCCCCAGGTCAGACTGCGGTGAGATGAGATGTTGATTTCAGCCTATGAAACTCTGTGGAGAGCAACCAGTTAAAACACATTCAACTAATAAGGTAGGTTTGCTTAGCAGGCTTACTTTAATAAGCAGTAATGAATGAATTGCCATTAGCATGTATCTAAAGGGCCTGAATACATTCTTCATTTTAAAATTTTACTTTTGGAATAATTTGTATCTATGAAATCAACCCCAAATAGCATTTTAAAAAATAGTACAAAGTATAAGTTATAGTAACTTAGAAATAGTTAAATACTTTAATAGTGGGATTACCACTAACTAGTATTCTGATTTTTTAACCTCCAGGGAAAATTAAAATGTATAGATAAGATTTATAAATAATAAATAATAATCAGTCCTATAAGGTTTATTCTTTATCCTTAATGCTTTAATAATTAAAAAAACACTGAATCTGAATGCTAGTTTTTTCATTATAGTTATTTAAGTTACATACAATTTCTTATTAATAGTAATATAAGATTATTATGGAAGTTTACAAATTATTGTGTTTGGGCGTGAGAGTAAATATGCCCATAATAATCTTACTCTTATTTACTTACAGTCTGTATGCTTTCTGTCTTCTCAGATGAATATCATATTGAAAACCTAGAGGTACCCTTGGAATGTGACTCTAGAAGAACAAAAGATATCAAAGGTGTGCCAAGAAAATAAAGAGTAATAAAACATTGGCTTCAAACATACGAACGCCATTATCTCAATAAGGACAGCACAGAAGTACAGCAGCCCAGAGGTTTCAAGTGTGGTCATCACGAGGACATGGCACAAAAGCTAAAAGAGGGCCTGGCAAAAGTATAGAGCGTTCTTCTTATGTTTGCTTTTAGTTTATACGATAGAAGAAAAATTACATACATAGCACATTGGAAAATGTACCTGATGGAGCCAGTGCTTTTAACTCAAGCTGCTAAATGAATTATAAGACTTTGGTTATCTTTGAATGCACCCACAAGCTATGAATAGTCAAAATAAGATTCAAGATTTTAATTAATTTCATTTATCTAAAAATTGTTTATTTAGTACTTACTATTTTCTTATAACTGTTTTAGCAATTACAAATAAAATATTAAATAACATACAAAAAATTTTTTGCCCACATCGGTCGCACCTTCAAGTGGATGGAAATCTATCAAAACAATAGACACTTCGTAATTGGTATGGCATCAAGAAAAGAACTTTGTTTTCCTATCAAAGGCAAATTTTAATGAAAGTAATGATGCTCATTTAAAACTAATAATAAGTAATATAAACCGTATGTCAAACATATAAAAATATTAGTGCAATTTAAATTGAAATTAATTTACTTTCAAATTTTAGATAATCAAATTTGTATTTTTCCAAACTGCAGTTGCAAAAAGACAGCCTGTTAAGTATACTGAAAATTCTTTTAAAATAATAGTACTTTTTGGATACCTTAAATTTTGCTCAGATGTTTGAGAATAGGCGTCAAGAAATCTAACAGGTACATTTCTAGTCTTGATCCAACTCTGAATCCCCTGAGAAAGGAATATATTTGATCTTTGTAACATTAGATAAGGTTCACTCTAACCTGATTATCACTCTACAGTCAGACAAAATGGCATCTTGCTAAGCTTACGTGTTAAGGAAAAGCCTTAATACAATTTCCATAAAATTTAACTCTTATATTTTGCAATTTCCTTTCTAATTCAGAAGCCACTATATGGAGAATGATCAAATTTTTTATATATATATATATATTTTTTTTTTTTCT
>NW_012113475.1:4445017-4466235 GCF_000951035.1 Colobus angolensis palliatus | reverse complement strand
AGAATGGCGTGAACCCGGGAGGCGGAGCTTGCAGTGAGCTGAGATCCGGCCACAGCACTCCAGCCTGGGCGACAGAGCGAGACTCCGTCTCAAAATAATAAATAAATAAATAAAATTGCAACAAACTGGGAAAAATGTATCATTACACTATAACTTCGAGACAAGAACTTTTTATATGAAGATGATTTATGTTAATCATCTTCGTATCACCAGTACAAAGTACAGTGGCATGCAGGTTGTTATTATTTACTTAACAAATAGATGACTTTTTCAATGTACTTATTTAATAATTACTATGAAATTTTAGTGAATGCCTTCTATGAGTCAAGTATTGGTTTACACATCTTTTCTAATTTATTCATTGATAAGTTGGGCCTTGCTTATTCTGTATGTGAGAGAAAATCCAAAATAATATAAATAAAATATAAGTTGGTTTTTCTCTAGCTTATAAGGAACGTAAAGGTGGACACCCCAGGGCTGGTATAATGTGGTATACCAGCATAATGCTGGTATAATGTAATCCACAGTAATGTGTGGGAGTTAAGATACAAACACATGGACTCAAGCCCCTTCTGTTTTGCTGATCCACCAACCCTCAGCGTGTGAGTTCTATCTCCGGGTCCAAGAAGCACCAAATATCACATTCTATCTTGGAGGGCACAATTCAGATACATAAAATATTTCCTCCTTATTTATATTTATTTATTTAGAGATGGAGTTTCACTCTTGTTGCCGAGGCTAGAGTGCAATGGTGTGATCTCGGCTCACTGCAACCTCCGCCTCCTGGATTCAAGCAATTCTCCTGTGTCAGCCTACCAAGTAGCTGTGATTACAGGCATGCACCACCAAGCCTGGCTACTTTTTTGTGTTTAGTAGAAATGGGATTTCACCATGTTAGTCAGGCTGGTCCTCTTAAATGACATTCACTACAAACATGTCTGAGAAAAGTAGAGTTTATTCCAACTATTCAACTGAAAATCAGAAATTTTATTACTAAATAAAAATGAAGAACCAATATGGTGATAATCTGTCAAATTTCCAAAAAAAAAAGATACAATTTTTATAGCAAATGAGATAAATGAGTGACAGAGAGGTTAAGTATCTTTCACAGGTCCACAGTAATGTGTGGGAGTTAAGATACAAACACATGGTGCCCAATTCCAGAGCAGTGCTACCAAAACCTTAACTCATGAATCAGTACTGGTCTGTAAATACAGCACTACCATCCCACAGGAGATAACTACAGAAATTGACGCAGTTGCATTGCTGTGACACCGAGGTACATGATTTTTTTTTTATTTTTAGAAAGCATTAGTCTGTGACTGATTGACGGGAGAAAGTTGAATTGGTTTGGAGTTTGCAAGGTAATAACTATTCTGACTTGCTGGATATTTTTAATTCTCCACCTTTGCAATTATTCTTTCCTTTAAAATGTAAGTAAAAGTGCCTTCATTCCCTTCGCTTGAACTGTGGGAAGTCCAGTGCTTCCCTGGACTATGTGGACTCCTAGAATATTACATTTTCATGGGCACATTTCTTCCCAATTCCATGATCTCTTAAATGTCCTCTGTTTTATTTCCATAGCCTTCTCTGTCTCTCACCATTGCCAAAACCAAGATCACATCGACCTACCTTCCCCCACTGGTTCTCATTCCCTCATTCCTTCTCTCTAGGAATTCCCTTGGAACTCCAAATTACATTTGCTTGTTTGTTTTTTAATGATGCAGAATAATTCTGATTTTTCTCTCTCTCACAGAATTCACTCTATTCTTCCAAGAAACCCATCAGGGACCATCAAATGTTTTCTGTTACAACACAGTCAAACTTCCTTCAAGCACAGAACCATCTGAGAAAAGTTTTCTTGCTGTTATTTGCTTGTTTTAAGTAGCATTTTATTTTTGTCTCTCTCCTTGCAATGTTATTTTAGCACAATATTTTAGGCACTCTACAACATACGCCATAGCATAGCTTAAAAACTACATCTCATACCAGGCTTCCTCTCAAATGCCTCTTTCATTCTTATATAGAACTGTATAAAATAAATCTTTCCACATTAACATTGCATTAGCATTCTTTAGATATTTTTCTGTCTCTCCCACTAGAACATCAACTCTCTAGAGGAGTGAATTGTTTCATATATGTCTTTGTCATCCAAGCATTTATCAAGGTGTCTTGCATAGTGAGGCATTTAATATATTTGTATTTGAACTGCTTGAAAAGAATCTATTATGCCAACTTTAGAATTTATTTTCAGATCTCTATGTCAAAATTTTGCTATCCATTTATAGGTTTGAATTTGCCAAAAGTGTTTTCAGAGTCTATATATTTCTACCAAAGAAATGTGCCCACAGTTTGGATACAGCATTTGTGCTTGACTATATAGTTAACCAGCCAGACTTCCCATATACGTAAATCAATAATTTCAAATTTCAGAAGACTCAGATTCTTTTTATAATGTACTTTTTATTTCCCTTTTACTATTTGAGATTCAATTTATAGACATGTAACTTAGCTGATTTTTTTAAAAAACGATATAACTTCCTATCTAACATATACAGAATAATTAAGAGGAAAATAATTTTAGCATAAGTATTTAGATTTTCAATTCTGTGTAAAATTAAGTGGTCATATGTTTGTAAATGTATAATCACCATGAATGTGATGGCTGTAAAAATGATATAGTATGTTGAACTGGTGACTAAAAATGATGACTGGAATTAGTAATATGATTCTTTAAATGGTAAAACGCTGTTGGCAAACTTTTAGACAAAATAAAGCATCATTTTATTTCACTTTAGACAGTGGTTGTAATTATAGAGAATTTAAACTGTATTTAAAACACACCAAATGTATGCCAGGTTTACATGTAAGATAGAATTTGGGTCTAGGTTCTGATAATCAGATAGGTTTCCCTATTGAGCTCTGAAACAGGAATTTTTCTTGGAGGCAGAACAATTCTTTATTTTGCATGTATTCTACTATCTCTGCCCACTAAACACTAATAGCACCCTCCACATTGTGATAATCAAAATTTACCCCACATACAACCAAAATACCCCTAGAGGACAGCATCATTCCCATGGATAACCACTATTTGAGTGGTTACCCATACATATGCGGATAATATATGTGTGACTAATATATGTGTGACTCATATATTTGGATATGGATATCCATATGGATTTCATATGGATTAGTACAAACTTTACTTGATATGTCTCCATACACACGACATTTATTAAAATAACAAACATCAGCATTTATTAATCACTGTTTAAATAAAAAATTTAAAAAATAGGTGAGCTTTTCTACTATCATTAAACTGTTGACAATCTTTTCTTAGAATAACCCTGATACAACTACAGCCAATAAGAAATCTCATTTTGAACTATAACATCTTTCCACATTTGAAGCGCATACGTAGCTTTGACTCTGACTGTAGAATTTCAGAGGCTGATGAGAGTTTATTATTGTCTTAAAATGTAAGATGCTCCCCCATTTTTCTTAGGTTTTTGTCTGGAATCACATGTTCAGAACCCATCAAGACCTTGATGTTTTTAGAACTGTGCCTTTACTTCAGGCTGCAAGCCAGCAGGCTGATGAGGTGTCTAGACCATCATACCTCATTTGTCACTAACATTTCACTCTAATAATGAGAATACTGGAGTTCAGGGACCTGGAGTCACATTTTTGATAGACTTCCCGAACAACTAATTGAACTGCCCAAATCCAAGGTCCTAGCCATATAGATTTTTATTATCTGTACCTCTGCTGGGAAGGTGATACAGCAGGGCAAAGACCATCCAATAAGATACTATAAGTTACTGACAGCATTCTAATACATACAATAGAAAAACCAACTTTGAGGCAACCTCTTCCAGACTGCTTCTGCAGGGTAGAAATAAGCTGGTTGAAAATGTAATAGCTGAAGGCAGTTGCAAGAAAGAGGCATTATGAAATAGGCAAATTAAATTCCCCTGAGCAACCAGAGTGTAGGTAGGACAATAAAAGTGGCATTGACCTTTCCTAGTCCAGTCTGGTTTTCTTTTTATTTCAAATATTAAATTAAACAAGCTTCTACAGAGTATAATTCTGATACTTGAAACTTCAAAAGGAAGCCAACAAACACTAATTATGGAAGGGAGCATGCCCCAGAATGTCAAAAGATAACTTTTTCTGCCTGACTATGATTCTTGAATGCAGGTTTCCTTTGTCAACTCATATTTCTTAAGCACTTTCAACAATGCCTGGAGTGTAGTATGTTCTCAATAAATGCCAAAAGAATAATTACATGAATTTTCTTTTAGTCTGGTGGTATGCAAGTGTTGATAAAATTGAATAGGATAAGTGTCAGAAATAGATTATATTAGCTGCTTCTTTTCAAGATTACTTGATGGATGTTTTTTTCTTTTGGTTTAGAATAAATTCAGAATAATATTAAATATAAAAGGTTAATGTTATTAGAAAATACTCTTATTACAGGTATATTCTCTTATCTTTCACATAACTGCATAGGCCTTGCTGTTTTCCTGAAGAACGTAAAATGTTATTACTATCTGGTAACATTCATCCAAAGTAAAGAAAAAAGAGGAAATATTAAATGACTATCTGCTATGTCCAAGGTACTTTGCACTTATTATCTTGAAATGCTCACAAAAACTGGATAGCATTTTATACAATAATTAAGATATAGAAATAGGTGACACTTAGAATTTATATAAAAGTGAACCTGAAAGCCACGTATCGTTTCTGCTCTTATCACATTACCAATTCAGTTAAAGAGGTGGGGAGAAAGGCAGGGAGAAAATAGGCAAGGGGAGGGCACAAGGGAATGAGGGAGGGAGGAAGAGATTGACTGGGGAGAAAAGAAACCTTCTAATGTGGACTGTGCTGTGCCCAAGCAATTCTACACGTAAAGAAAGGTCTCCATTATCTATACAATCACTGTTACCTATTCTCATTACTATAATTGTAAAGACAAATATTTTAAAAATATTTCATCTATCTGTTATGTAAAATAATGGATAGACTGAGAATGCACTCAATGGAGATACGTGGTTCCCTTGCCTTTTTTAAATGAAACATATACAGAAAAAGTGTTCTCATTTTAACAAAATGACAAATGATTAATGTGGGGTAATAACTCAAAACAACCCACAACAACTAGGTAGTAATGAATTAAAACCCTCAATACCAAATTATTCCTTAAATTCATCTATCTCAGATCAGGCAAATCATATAATTCTATTATTATTTTGAGATGGAGTCTAGCTCTGTCACCCAGGCTGGAGTGCAGTGGCGTGATCTCAGCTCACTGCAAGCTCTGCCTCCCAGGTTCACACCATTCTCCTGCCTCAGTCTCCCGAGTAGCTGGGACTACAGGTGCCTGCCACCACGCTCAGCTAATTTTTTGTATTTTTTTTTTTTTTTAGTAGGGATGGGGTTTTACTATGTTAGCCAGGATGGTCTCTATCTCCTGACCTCGTGATCCTCCCGCCTCAGCCTCCCAAAGTGCTGAGATTACAATCATGAGCCACTGCACCCAGCCAATTCTCTCCTTTTTAATTCTGCAAACATCTACAAAATATTTAATGAGGGTCAGGCTCTCAATTTTCAGTCATTGAATGGTGAATGGTCAGAGTATCATCGTCTTTTATTTTTGTTTCCATTTCTACACCAACAGAGAGACATAAAAAAGTAAAAGTGCTAGAAGCCCAGTTTGAGTAAATTGTTTGAAGTAATTAGAAAAATGCAACTAGTTAATATATTCTGTAGAAATAGCTCTCAATTAATTATTGTTATTTAATACCATTAGCTATCAATTAATGGAATGCATCATGTGCTAGGCAGTACATAAAGTAATTTACATTTTTTTTTACAGGAGTCTCTATATATGTATATACACACACACATATATACATATATGCATATATATACACACATACACACACATATACACATATATGTATATATACACACACATATATACACATATATACAATTTTTTTTTCTCATTTTATTAATGAAGAATCTTAGAGACTTGGAAATACACACAGGATCACACAGCTAATAAGTGCAGAAGTGCTATTTTAAAGAGGTTCACTGTCTCCAAAGCCCATTCTCTTCTAGGAGGTCACAAGGACATTAAAAGAGTTCTTTAAAGGCTGTTCCTTCATCATAAACTGAATCTTCTCTAAAGTCTTAATAGTTCACATATCTTAAGGTTTCTTTAAAGTTAGTATTTTTAAATAATAACTATTTTATGTTCTTTCCCTTTGAACTTTTTCCAATTTCCAAGACCTTGCCCTAAATAGTGGCCCTAAATATGGGCCTTGCTTTGCAGTGGCAGACTTGATGTCACTGTCACAGACACTGTTAGGCACAAAATAGATATATGTATTTCTTGTATTCAGATTACATTTATTTATTACCATGTTTTTCTTCTATGTATCATTTATCATTGAACTTTCATATATAAAATAGTTATTTCCACTTTGATTGTACTACAAGGCAGTCTTCCTTGCTAAGCTTAATTCTATTCATATGTGGTAATTGTTTCAAACTGGTGAATGCACAGCAACGGTAATTCAAACAGAGACCAAATAGTTGGGGACTACTTAAGCAAGCTTAATGGTTGTAGGTCAGTTGAAAAACCATCCACTTGAGAGTGCTAAAGAACTGGAAGATGAACTTTCACAGCCATTACTATTTTATAGATAAGCACTTATGGGAGAGTAGTTGAATTTTAGATGGCTAGAAAAGACTCCTTCGTACCAATTTGTAAAAGGCACATACAAAAGTACTTGGGAATTACAAGCTAGTGACCTATCTATAATACCCGAAAAGGTATTATGGTGATACATTAAAAAAAATCCATTCATAGTATAATATGAATATTATTGTATAATATTATATAATAATATTAATATGTAATATAATAATACTATATTATATAATAGTATAGTATACTATGAATAAATAGGAGACCTACATTAAAATTAACTGAGGGATTTGGTATAGGGCATGGGGTTCATAAGAAAAGGGCAATAGAAAAGGCTAGGGTTGGAGCAATAATGTAAAGGGTAACAGTAGATGTTGAGGGTTTTAGGGCCTCTTCGGTGAAAAGTTTAATTGCATCAGCAAATGGGTTGAAATAGTCCATAGGGGCCTACAATATTGGGTCCTTTGCGTAGTAGTACGTAGCCTAGAATTTTTCGTTCGATGAGCGTAAGGAATGCTATGGCGGCCAGAGTGGATATAAGTAGTAGGAGGTTGATTATAGGCATGTTGTTAGGAAGATGAATTGAACCTCTGATTATAAAGTTTTAAGTTTTATGCAATTACCAGGTTCTGCCACCTTAACAAACCCTACTTTTGGGTAAGATATGAGGTGATTTGTTAGATTAAGATAATATCATCTATAGGGCGAAGGCGCTTTATGAAGTGGGCCCTGTTTCTCTTGTCCTTTTGTAGTGGGAGAAAAATAAAATAGATAGAAACCAACCTGGATTGCTCCGGTCTGAACTCCGATCACGTAGGACTTTAATCGTTGAACAAAGGAACCCTTAATAGCGGCTACACCATTAGGATGTCCTGATTCAACATCGAGGTTGTAAACCCTATTGTTGATATGGACTCTAGAATAGGATTGTGCTGTTATCCCTGGGGTAACTTGTTCTGTTGATCAAATTATTGGGTCAATATATGTATAATAACCTGCTTAAGCTGGTTTAGTCTTAGCATAGGTTGCTCAGAGGTTAGATTATGCTCCGAGGTCACCTTAACCAAAATTTTTAATGTAGGGTTTTTCATATGGATTAATGATAATGCAGTGTCACCTAGGAGGAAACATGGAGCCAGAAATCATATGCCACAAGTCTAATTTTTGATTCGATAGTGCTGTATAATTGAGACAAGAAAATATGTCCTAGCTTTATTAAAGAGGGCTTTTTAAAATTCTTTATATGATATTTCCTAATATATGTATTGACAAACTTGTTTGTCAATGGAAATGTTAACATCACACATTGTAGATAGAACACCTTTAAACCAAAAGTTCTTCCTTTTCATCATGGCTAAATATTTGAATTATTCAACTTCTTTGAGTTACCTAGATTTTCCTGTGGTCTGTAATTCATTTCTAACCATTGCCAATACAAACACAATATTGGAGAGCTTAACACTATTTATGAGTACTTTGTCTCATTTTAAAATTTTTATTATATTAGCATCATTTTGCTTAAACATATCACTTGTATACACAATAAAAGTTAACATATTTCCAGTGATTAAAATTGAAAAGTTTGGAGTGAAAGTGCTTGGATAGTCATACTAAAGGCTTAGTAGAATCCTATGAACAATTTAAGGGTTAAAAAACATTAGGTTTTCATTATGCATTAGACACAAAACTAAAAAGCACTATGAATTATCTCATTTAATCCTCACAACAACCCTTCAGATTATCTTCATTTCACAGATGAGAAAGTCTAAGATAAGGAAGATTAATTCACTTCCCCAAGGTTAAATCTGGTAAATTTATACACAGTGAGGTTGTTCACTACTGATTTTATTTTGTTCAATCCTTCTATCTGAAATGTATGTTTTTGTTAACTATGCCATGAAATTCAAATTATGCCCCATCCGCAACCAAAAAATATCCCTTAAACCCCTGTCTTCTCCCTGGTCTAGAATTCCATATTTGTACCTAGTAAGTGCTTATTCTTTTTGAGTAAATTAATGAATAGCTGAACAAGTGGAAATAAATTAATGGAAAAAGTAAGGGAAAGTAGAATTAGGTTTTAAAATGCCTACTATGCACATTTCCCCCTATGATTTAGGCAATGTTCTAAAGATAAATCTCTTGTGTCCATTGTACCCATAGGATAGGCTTAGAATATATGAAATATTTTAGGTCTCTCATATATTCTAGAAGGTTCAACATGGTTAAAGATGAGAATTGTGAGCAATCAATGATACCAATGTTTCTCCACCTATGACCTGGCCAAATGCCAAGGAGAGACCTATGAATGCCTACATTGGGTTGCTTTGATATATTATTATGAAAGAAGAGTGTTTAAAAATAGTGGGAAAATAACAGACCAGAATATTCCCTGAGACAAATCACTTTTCCAAGACTTGTTTCTAGATACTTCAGGTGTTTTTTTCCATGTATTATTTTTTACACTAAAAGACCTGATAGTCACCAAAAACTTCAGGTCCTGGTTTATTACCAACAGAAACACTGTTGAAAAGTTAAATAATTTTGCTTTGATCATCTTAAATGTATAAACATCTTTAATGTACACATTAAAGACATCTATAATAGATTCATTTACATTGTGCTTGATATTTACAAATATACTTAACAAAATCATGTGTGTATTGATGTAACATAGAAGTCTGTAAATCAGATATAAAAAGGCTTTTCTTAATCCAAAACCAACAGAATTGTATAAATCTGAGAAGATAACATGGCAATATAATTGAGGGTTTTCCAGGACTTATGGAAGAAATAGAACACTGAAGACAGAAGTCATTGTCTTATAAAAATATATAAAGATGAGTAGAGGTTTCTTAACCGTTTGTGCTTCTATAGATAAAATATATAAAAATTATGCTTCATTTTGTGCTTGTGTTATTCAGCTATACAACAGGAACAAAAATTATTTTCAAATATAAGAGAAGTTTACTAATGAAAGCATCTAACTCTATAGTAAAAAATTGTTGCCAGTGATAAAGCCTCCCTTTGAGAAATATCAGCCATTTAATGATCATTACTCTGTCCTATTTTTTGAATGTACCTCATTTAGTCACATCTGAGCAGCTGAGATTTAGAGAGGTTACAAGAGGCATGCCAAACATCACTCAGCTATTTAAATGGCAGATGCAAGACTAATAGGCCTATCTGTCCCCGAAACTGAGCTTTTAACTGCCCTTTTGCACCCACTAGGGAAACATACTGGGATATTTAAAATTAATATCATTATAACATTATCAGTTTATTTCCTTTCCCAGTGAGAAATGAATCCAACTGGCTAGTCTGATCCAGCAACTCACCCAGCATCCTTCAAGCTAAATAACTTAGAGCAAAGAATACACAGAAATTGGTTTCAACAGTTTGGCAGTATTAATGTTGATGATAACTATTTTTTAGATAGAACATTTTGGAATGTCTAATAATCATGAAATTACAGTCTCTAATTTTTTTTTCTTATTTATAAGTGTTTTGCGGCTATAAAAAAACAGTAATAGAAAAGAAAAATAGTAGTGAATTTTAGTTGGGCAAAATAAGAAAACAACTGGTTGAGAAGAAAAAAACATCAGGGTCCAAATGAACCACAAATTACATGTGTTGTCAGTACTGAATAAGCAATTTTATGATATTAAGTTTTTCTATATTCTACATGTAGTTTTTGTTAATGCAATTTTGCATTGGGACAATATTCAATTTTTGTCTTTTAATAGATACACATGGCTTATGATGAATATAAGAAACAATCCTTTTAATCAGATTTTAGCAATTTCTACATTTTCACTTGCCACTTTTTCAGAGACATTTAAAAATAGGCAATTGTCTTATTTTTCAAATATATTTATGAATTAGTTCAAATAAGCTTCTCTGTATTTCTACTTTTTCCATTCTCCTTGTTTTTAAAGGAAAGATCATTTTCTATATCAGAAATACTAAAATAAGATAGACATTTCTAAAAGTATGAACATTAGATTAGAAATACCTAAAGAACACATATTATATGCAGTTAAGTCATAATATGACCTTCCAGCAATATTACAATTCAGTAGGTTATTAAATTTATTAATTTATTTTCTTATTTTCTAGTGGGTTATTAATAGTGACATGTCAGTGACTAAAACAGGTAACATCATTACCCTCATTTTAGGTAGGGCAGACAGAAACAGAGAGAGGTTATAAACACTTTTACAATAAATAATTTTTCTATTCAGATCAAGAGAGCTGCTTTGGTGGGCTTTACTTCTTTACCATTTCTGTGAAAATGTAAATAATTTGTGACTATGAACAGAACCTAAACCATTGCTGAAATCAGAACATTTCATTTATTATGGCCCCCTTTACTCTGCTTGTCACATATGCCAAACCAAGGATCTTAGGCAGCATTTAGACAGAAAGACAACCAAACTAAGCAAAGTCACACAGTTGTTATCTCTGTCATGCACATTAGCTCCAACTTCAGGCAGCTGAGGTTTGTTACTATGCATTTCATGAATTGATGTATTTAATTAATGTTGTACAACTCCTTATCACAAATTAAAATGGCAAACAAAAAGACTCAACTACCTATCTCTATTTTAAATTTGCCAATATTTTTTCACCTTAGATTTCTCTCATGCTATCTCAGTTTATATTTTAACTTCTTCCTGGTACACTCCATTGACTATTTTGTTTCCAATGTAAAACCTGACCTCATCATCCTTCAACCCAACCTGTCTCTGACTTCTCTGTATCAATTAAGAGTGTGCTGTTTCCCCAGATACCTACACTCATAATTCATATTATTTTACTTAGTCTTTTTTTTTTTTTTTGCCTTTCCAAATTGTAAGACTATCCTTATCTGTGGCTATTTTATTGATTTTTCTCTCAAAAAAGCTCACATATATCCCTTTATCTCATGGCCACTACCGCAATATAGGCTGATATTACTACAAAAGCCTCCCAGTTAGTATCTGGACCCTGTTGCTTTTGTCATGCTAGTCACCTCTTCTTAATTTTCCTCAGCCCCTAAAGGGTAGAATTCAAACTACACAGTTTGCTGTCCAGAGTCTTTTACAATTAAGAATCAAAACCAATTTTTGTTATAACCCTACCCAATTTTCTACTGAAACCCTCAGCTTGGATGAAAGTGTTAAGTGTTTAGTGTGAACCCCTTGTACTTTTGTACACTGGACTTTTGCTTGTACGAAGGTATCATCAGGAGCAGCTTCTACTTCATTTCCTCTGTTACGTAAGGAGTTTTTCAAACTCCACCTACTCCAAAAAGCCTTCCATGGTCATTAAGACAAGGCATTTACTCTTAGCTAAGATATAGGCAGCCAGGATCAGAAACAGGAAAAGTAAAGTTCAGTGGAAGACAAAGCTGAAAATAAACTGGCAAGGAGGATATAGGTGTTATAAACAAATATTTAAAAGCTTGCTCATTTAAGGTTTATGCCACTGTGAGCATTCAAATGTAGGAGGCACACACAAACACTAAAATTCATTTCACAAGGGTCATTGAGAGAAAGGTACAAGGCTTTAGAGAAAACGAACATTCCGTGTGCTGCTGAATAAGCTATATTAAGTTCCTTGTTCATGTTTGGAAGTGTGGAGTCTATTAGAAGAATGTCAAATAAAATCAAAGAACTGTTTTTTATTGTTGTACCCTGCTGCGAGGTAACAAGAGGTTCAGCTTCACGGTAGTAGAATATCCTATCATCTATTATGACACACACATTAATGTCTCTTTCAATTACAGGTCTAAACTGTTACTTAATTTTGGAAATATTTTTTCACTCTTAAATCATACCCCTCTCTACAGGCTTTCTAATTGAAAGTGTCATTGCAAATGGGTAGATCAGATTTATTTTAATTAGTGTTCTGCAGTTGTTCACAGCAATGTGGATATATGATTCTGGCTCAAATTTGGGTGACTTTAGCGTGAATATAGTTTGTTTAGGATACAAGATTTTTGTCTTTCTTCAAAAGTCAGGCAACTATATATTTACTAAGTAAATTATATGTAATTACAGTAAATGATCAAGGAGTTAACAAATAAAAGGAAAATTAACACCTGTTGAAATTAAAATAAAAACATTTGCGAACAAGATTATTTGATGAAAATTTATGTATATAGCATTAAGCCTACTTAAGCAATTATATATATTCAGGTTTTACCCTTCAACATATTAACATGTGAATATCAGATTTATGCTTATTTAAAATAGTTTGAACAGATTGGAAAGCACAAATAATGCTCTGTGTCTTATTGTTCCCCATATTATGCTCCAAGGCTCTGAAATAAGTTGAAACTGGGGCAGTAACTGGTGTCCTTATCTTAAACTGCAATGGGGTTTATATAAAGAGAAGAAAAGGAAAGTTGATTTTTTTGAAGAGGGAAAGAAATCCACTTTAAAATCTGTGTTAGATTTTACGTACTTTTTTTTTTCCCTGAACATATACTATAAATTAACTAACAAGTCTTAGAACTAATAACAAAAACAGTATTATTTTGTGAAGCATATGTATTTCATTTAGGCTAAGACCTGCCCCATCATGTCTGAATTTTCATCTGTGCAAGATGTAGATTTCAAATAAAAATATAAATCATATATCATACACTAAATCATCTGAAAAGTAAGGCTTATCAAACTTACAGGATATGATTTCTGATTTTTTTATTTGTATTTTTTTTATTCACAAACTATTTGAGACATCTGTTCTTCTGGGTAAATGGTAGGATAATAGCAAGCCAGTTTTCCTAATGTAATATTTTATGCGAAAGAAAAGTAAGGTAGCGGTACTGGTCATTTCCAATGAACACAGGAAAAGAGGAGATTACAAAACAAAAAGTAATAGATACAGTATAGAAAATGGCAGTATGCTATCCAAATCTAAGATATTAGCATTTGTTCCTCAGATACTACTTTATCTTTTATTTTTTTTTCACGTTATCACACACTAAATCTCCCATAACTAGTTCATTGAGTTAAGTTAAATTTTGGAACTCTTTACAGTTGTTTGGTAAATTTGTAAACATTGTAAAAATTAATCAGTTAAAATATGAATTTCCTTCATTTTCATTCTGGTAAGGAATGAATAATTTTCTTATGGTTTACAGTACCATTCTATTCCTTTTGTTGTCTTTTTATTTTACTGCAATAAAAAAGAATAACAAGAATTAAAAGAGGAGAAATAAAAAAAACCTAAAAGTAAATGAATGAGTTCTCTGAATCTTATTTTAAAATTTTTAAATTTAAAATATCTGGTCAGGCATGGTGGCTTTCACCTGTAATCCAAACACTTTGGGGGGCTGAGGTGGGTGGGTCGCTTAAGCCCAGGAGTTTAAGACCAGCCAAGGCAACATAGTGAAACCCCATCTCTACAAAAATATAAAAATTAGCCAGGTGGGGAGACGCCTACCTGTAGTCCCAGCTACTAGAAAGGCTAAGCAGGGAGGATTGCTTGAGTCCGGGAAGGGGGGTTTGCAGTGAGTCGAGATTGCACCACTGCACTCCAGCCTGGGCAACAGAGCTAGACTGCATCCCAGAAAACAAAACAAAATGAAATCTGATTAAAATGACTAGAATGCAGAGTATCAAAGGATTTAGTCAGCTATATTAAGCATTAAGTCTGATTATTTGCTAAATTATAGATTAAACATTAGGTGATTAACTGAATCTTTGACAGATGTGAGACACTTGGCTGGATATTCCAACATCACTGAAATACATCTGAAGAACCACACTTCTGAATTCAGAAAGTAGTCAATTAAAATAAGATATGCACAAGTTTCACATATTTTGGTAACTATTTGAATTTATGAACAGGACTGTACCAGTTGCAAAGCAAGATATCAACTTGTGCTTATGTTTTCATTTATAAGAAAAGGGTCAGATGAATAAAACATACACAAAGCAAAATAGAAAACAATGAAACTGATTCTCAAACCACCCTTCAAAAATTTACAAAAGTAATACTCCACTTATAATCTGAATATATGTGATCCTAACAGAAATGAAAATTATAGGGTTGAGGATACAGACTGGAGAGGCAGCCTGCCAGGGTCCAGTCTCAGTTCTACTAATTGTTTAGCCCTGTGACATTGAACACAGAGGGAAGGACAAACCTTTAGTCTTCCAGATGGTTCTGGTGAATGTGGCTCTAGGTGGTTTTCTCCCATCTTCCTTTTGGAGCTTGGTAAGGCGCAGGCTCAGGAGACTTCTGTTAGCTCCCTGGAAGAGCTGCAGTGTTGGTTTGCCTTCTTTCCTAACATACCTCTTGTCACGTCCCTTTTCTAACAAGGCAATTTTCACAAGCACAAGGATTCCAACCAGGTGCTCCCTGCTCCTTTCCCAGTCCGATAATAAATGCAAAATGGCCTTTCTTCTTCATTCTAGCTTTGTCCAGCTTTAACATTTTATGCTTTTTGAGTTTTCTACAAATGTTTTAAGATGACACATTTGTATGTTTCTGTTTTGTATGCTTGTGTTCTTTCATTCCCTTCACTATCTCCTCCCCACGCAAATCCTCAATCTGTCAAAAGGATAGTCCACATCTGCGGCTCCAAGGACCTTACTTCTCCCTTATTTCTCAACCCCTAAATTCTGGTTATTATCACAACTCTCTGTTAAAAAAATATTTTCACACAGGTTAGCAATGTCCTTATACATTGTAATATCATATATTTTCTTATCTTCTCATATATTTTAATCTATCCTATATAACTGCTTTACTTAACAGAGTATTTTAATGTAGTAAGCATTTAATAACTATAATTTAAGTTCCATTAAATTGAATTGAAAAATACGTTAAGCACCATTTTCTCTCTTCTTGTGAGTCTGTTTGAGTCCAACAGGGCCCGGCTATAAATCCTGAGTTTTAGATGTAATTCCACTCAATTTGTAACTTCAGTACCTAAATGTCTGTTATTTTCTAACTTAAGACGGGAATATAATCATTTTCTGCTCATCTCACAGTACTGTGATAAAGATTAAATGAGTGAATGGCAAAATGTGTGACAAACTGAAAGCAATACCAAGTTATTACATGAGAAAACATTTTTGTTCAAACATTATTTTTAGTATGTAAATCATTTCCCAACAAAGTGGAAAATTGGAAAAACAGATGCAAAATGCACAAATGAAATGTATACATAGAGTGCATGAGAATATTTATGTCTGCAGGACTTTTACTTTAGAAATCACTACAGTTCTAATATTCAGTGTAACAGTAAAGAAATTTTATAAATTTTATTTTCAGGTTGATTTATAAAATCAAGAATGACAGAAATATAAATCAGGAAAGATAACTGGATGGAATTCTCTACACGCACATTTGAGATGACTCAAATGTTGTTTCCATTTTGAAGTCTATTAAAAATTATATAAGCATAAAGGGGAAAAGATTTAAGTTTAGAAAAAAAACTGCATTACTATAGATTTTTAAGTATGATATATTTTATATATTTCTATACCACATTCTGCATTTTTTTTTTTTTTTTTTTTTTTTGAGACAGAGTTTCGCTCTATCGCCCAGACTGGAGTACAATGGCATGATCTCAGCTCACTGCCACCTCTGCCCCCGGGACTCAAGAAATTATCTTGCCCCAGCCTCCTGAGTAGCTGGGATTACAGGAATGCACCACCATGCCAGGCTAATTTTTGTATTTTTAGTAGAAATGAGGTTTCACCATGTTGGCCAGGCTGGTCTGGAACTCCTGACCTCAAGTGATCCACTCACCTCTGTCTCCCAAAGAGCTGAGATTACAGGTGTGAGCCACTGTGTCCGGCCACATTCTGCATTTCTATATGCTTGGCTACACATTCTAGTTCTAAAATACCAAAATTCCATCTTCCAATTTCTCTTAACACTTTACCCCAAATACATTGTAAACATTACAATATCAAAGCGTTCCCAATACTAGCTTAAAACTGTAATAACATATTAAAAAATACAAGTTACTACATTTTGACTAAGATTTTAAAAAAAGCATGGAAAAAGCTATATTACTAAGTATACTTAGGTGGATCTTAAAGTGGAAAATGATTCTGATAAGTTAATAAATGATACAGAGGATATAAATATCTATTTTAAACATAAGAGCATTTAATTTCCCATAATCCTTACTTGAAAGAACATTATGGCTATTTTGTGAAATGGACTATATAAAAGGTAAATTAAAATAAATTTTATAATGCCCAATTTTCTGACAACAGTGTTAGACATATATTAAAATGACAAGGTGCTACGATGTAGTATTTGTAGTAGAAATATTCCAAAGCCCAATAAAACAGAACTTAAACAGAAGTCATTCCCTACGCTCAAATCCTTGAACTCATTTGTCTAATTTGTTTCTTACGTATTGTTACTCTTAACTTCATTGTTTGGGAGAAAAAGGGATTTTAATTTCAATAGCTTAATTTTGCTTCAAAAATGTTGGTAGGGGGTTCCAATATATTAAAATTGGAATAGTAACCAGTATCTACAAGTTAAAAGAAATTTTTGGCGGCTTTCTGTCTCTATTTTCATTACAATAAAATGAAACAACAGTTCTTTCTCATCGCACAAAAGATTTTAAACTGTTAAAACAGAGAATCAGTATTTCCAGCAAATTCGATGTAATAAATGTATTTGTTGAGGAACAAATACCATTTGCCTCAAAATATAATATAATGATTATAAAATCCCAATAAGTACATGAGGGTGGTAAACTAAGGAACCTTGGAAAGTGACACTTTTATAGCAATAATGACTCATGGCATTGGTATGTGTGATGATGGGAACCAAAAAGATCTTAGAATAAAAAGTTTCCCAGGATGACTGCAGTTTTCCAAACGTGGTCTTATTCTGCAAAACACATCTACGTAGATTATTAAAGTCAAGGTTTTGGGCCCCAGCCCACAGATTTTGAGATATTACATTTACTTTAAAATGTCTGTATCCTCTTTGAAATATATTGATAGAGGGAAAAGAGAGTATCAGTGATTACTGGATACAGAACAATGAGCACAACCACCTAGCTCTGCTTGTATAAATCTGACCAATGCCATCGCTCCTTTCTGATTCAGTTTCCAGTAACTGTTCCATCCCACGACTTCTGCTCCTCAAGTTTAGGGACAGTCAAGTCTCTGGCTGTGCTGGTCCTAAGGTTCCCCTTGCTCACTAACGTTAAACAGTCCCTTCATTCAATTCTCATTGATTACCTGCTTGTGTTACTGGTTTCCTCTGGAGTCTTTGCATAATAAAATAGCAAAAGTCTGCAAAGTTACATATAAAAAAACATATGAAAAGGTTCAGAAAAGTACCATAATTTTTGGATACAATATAAAATATAAAATAAAAAATATCCTTTAAGACTTTAAGTAAAATTTTATTTCTTCTCAGTACTAATTAATCAGACCTTAGAAGAATAAGGAGGGGATATGGTTGATAGTTCACTTTGCTGACACCAATTATCTCCACCCTAATGGGAAGAAATAATGAAGACTAGTTCCTTTAGGCAGAAGAGAATAAGGCCAGGTGATAATTTAGAATCCAATGATTTGGAAATTATTTGAAGTTTTTTTGTAATGTATTTTGCTCTCTTGTCATCATTCTAAACTAACTCTCATTCCAACTATTTTTATTTCCAGACAAGGAGAAAACACAATAAAAATAAAACTAAGCTATGTATTATTAGATTCATGATTTGGAAGAATATGACTAAATCAACAAACTAAGTTTTTTTTTTTTTAATTGAATAAAGCAAGTTAAGAACATGTTACAATGAAGGTACTAAGAAATACAGATTCATTTTTATTGAATTTTTCATGGGGTGTATAGCTTAATATAGTAAAGTGCACAGTTTTCAGGATATGGGTCACTGAATTTTTATATACAGGCATAATTTGATTGTACTTTGCTTTACTGCATGCCATGGGTATTGTTTTTTTTACAAACTAAATGTTGTGGCAACCCTGCATCAAGCAAATCTATTGGCACCATTTTTCCAACAGTGTGTGCTCACTTCATGACTGTGTCACATTTTGATAACTCTTGAGATATTTCCAGATATTTACTGCTTTATATCTGTTATGGTGATCTGTGTTTGGTGATCTTGATGTCACTATTGTAATTGTTTTAGGGCACCCTGAACAACACTCATATAAGACAGCAAGCTTAGACAATAAACGTTGTGTGTCCTGACAGCTCCACCATCCAGCTGCTCCCATGTCTCTCTCCCTCTCCTCAGGCTTCCCTATTACTTAGGACACAACAATATGGAAACTAGGTCAATTAATAACCCGACAATGGCCTCTAAGTGTTCAATTAAAGAGTCATGTACTTTATCCTTTTTTCTTTTTTTTTTTTTTTTTACTTTCAGTCAAAAGCTAGAAATGATTAAGCTTAGGAAGGAAGGCATGTTGAATTCAGAGAAAAGCCAAAACTAGGCCTCAGGTATCTATTAAGCATGTTGTGAATGCAAAGGAAAAGTTTTAAAAAGAATTTTAAAGGATGACTCCAGTAAACATACGAATAATAAGAGAGTGAAAGGGCCTTACTGCTGATGTGGAGAAAGTTTCAGTGATCTGGAATATCACTGAAGATCAAATCAGTCACAGCAGTCTCTTAAGCCAAAGCCTAATCCAGAGCAAGGCCCTAACTCTCTTCAATTATCTGAAGGCCGAGTAAGGTAAGGAAGCTACAGAAGAAAAGTTGGAAGCTAAAGAAGCCATCTCCATAAAATGAAGGTGCAAGGTGAAGCAGCACATGCTCCCATAGAAGCTGCAGCAAGTTATCTGTATAGAACAGCCCCCCCCAATAATTTTGGCACCAGGGACTGTTTCCTGGAAGACAATATTTCCAAAGATTGGGGTGGGGGGGTGGTTTTGAAATGAAACTGTTGTACCTCTGATCATCATGAATTAGTCGGATTCTCATAAGGAGTGCTTAACCTAGATCCCTTGCATGCACAGTTCACAGATGGTAATGCTTGCTTGTCAGTCACCTTCTGCTGTGTGGCCCAGTTCCTAATTGGCCCCATGGTTGGGGAACCCTCATTTAGAAGAGCTTGCTAAGATCATAGATGAAGGTGGCTACATTAAATAACAGATTCTAAATGTAGATAAAACAGGCTTATATTGGAAAAAGATGTCATCTAGGACTTCCATAGCTAGAGAAAAGTCAGTGCCTGGCTTCAAAGGACAGGCTGACTTCCTTTTTAGGGAGAAACATAACTTTTAGTTGGTGTCAAAGCTCATTTACCATTTCGAAAATCCTAGCTCTGAAGAATTATGCTAGATCTATTTTGCCTATAAATGGAACAACAAAGCCTGGATGACAGCACGCCTATTTTCAGCAATGGTTTATTAAATATTTTAAACCTACTGTTGAGATGTAGTACTCATACAACAAAATATTAGTGCTCATTGATACTGGTCTTGGTCACCCTAGAACTCTTTTGGAGATGTACAAGGAGATTTGTCAATCTCCTTGTTTGCGTACTTTCTAACACAACACCCATTCTGCAGCCCATGAATCAAAGAGTAATTTCAACTTTCAAGTCTTATTATTTAATAAATACACTTTGTAAGGCTATAACTACCATAAATGGTGATTTCTTTGATAGACCTTGGCAAAATACACTGAAAACCTTCTATAAAGGTTTCACCATTCTAGATACCATTAAGAATGGTTCATGGAAAGATGTCAAAATATCAACATGAAAAGAAGTTTGGAGGAAGTTTATTCCAATTCACATGGATGACTTTGGGAGGTTCAAGACTTCAGTGGGGGAAGTAACTACAGATGTGATGGAAACAGCAAGAGTACTAAAATTAGAAGTGAACCTAAAGATGTGACTGAGTAGGTTGGTGCAAAATTGTGATTTTTGCCATTACATTCAATGGCAAAAAACGGAAAGAAAGTGGTTTCTTGATGTGGAATCTAGTTTTGGTAAAGATGTTGGGAATATTGTTTAAATGATAACAAAGAATTTACAATATTCCATAAATGTAGTTGATAAAGCAGCTGCAGAGTTTAAGAGAATGGATTGTAATTTTGAAAGGTTTACTGTGGGTAAAGTTCTATCAAACAGCATTACATGCTACAGAGAAATCTTTTGTGAAACAAGAGTCGACCAGGTACAGTGGCTTATGCCTGTAATCCCAGTACTTTGGGAGGTCGAGAAGGGCAGATCACCTGAGGTCAGGAGTTTGAGACCAGCCTGGCCAACATGGTGAAACCCTGTTAGTACTACTAAAAAAAATCAAAATTAGCTGGGGGAGGTAGCAGGCGCTTGTAATCCCAGCTACTCAGGAGGCTGAGGCAGGAGAATTGCTTGAACGCAGGAAGTGGAGGTTGTGGTTCGCTGAGATCGCACTATTGCACTCCAGGCTGGGCAACAAGAGTGAAACTCCATCAGGGAAGGTGGGGGGAAGGTGAGTGGAAGGTGAGGGGAAAGGTGAGGGGAAAGGTGAGGGGAAAGGTGAGGGGAAAGGTGAGGGGA
>NW_012113475.1:4437649-4444928 GCF_000951035.1 Colobus angolensis palliatus | reverse complement strand
ATGGTCAACCAATGTGGCAAACATCATGGCTCTCTCATTTTTAAAAATGGCCACAGCCTCCCCAACCTTCAGCAACCACCACTCTGATCAGTCAGCAGCCATCAACATCGAGGCACGACCCTCCATCAGCAAAAAGATTCTGACTTACTGAAAGTTCACATGATCATTAGTCTTTTTATTTTTATTTTGTAGCAATATATTTTTTTGTTTGTTTGTTTGTTTGTTTGTTTTTGATAGGGAGTCTTGCTCTGTCGCCCAGGCTGGAGTGCAGTGGTACAATCTTAGCTCACTACAAGTTCCACCTCCTAGGTTCAAGTGATTCTTCTGCCTCACCCTCCCGAGTAGCCAGGACTACAGGCACGTGCCACAACGCCAGGCTAATTTTTTGTATTTTTAGTAGACACGGGGTTTCACCATGTTAGCCAGGATGGTCTCATCTCCTGACCTCTTGATCTGCCCTCCTCGGCCTCCCCAAGCGCTGGGATTACAGGCATGAGCCACCATGCCCGGCCGCAATAAGGCATTTTTAAATAATATCTCTACATTTTATTTAGACATAACGCTATTGCACCTTAATAGACTACAGTATCATATAAACATAAGTGTTATTTTCACTCGGAAGCTTTAAAAAAGTGTGTGATTTGCTTTATTGCAATAGTTACTTTATTGTGGTGGTATGGAATCAAGTCCGCAATATTTCCAATCTATATATCTATATATCTACTTATATAGATGTACACAGGTATGTCTGTATATATATATATTATATATTTCTGGTAAGAATTACAGTCAACACTATACTCATTGAGTTGCTGTGCTTCAAAAAGAACAGGTTTGCACAAGAAATGACTAAAAGAGCAATTGCAAGTACACAGGCCCATTCCCTGACAAAAAAAAAAAAAAATCTGTATTTTGTGAAAAATCAATGAATGGCTGGTTCAATTTTGCTTAAATCTCAAAAGGCATGGTAACCCCAAAAAGATGGAAGATTTGCAAATGACGCCATAGTTAATTTATGATTTATTTGAAGTTTGTGATATCAGCCTTACATAAAATAGATAAAAATGGGACAAAATCTAACTTACAATAATGACAAGAAAGAAATTTCAAAAAACATTCAAATAATTTAAAACCTAGCTTAACAGGTTCAAACTTTATAAAATGGCTAAAACACATATTTTTTGAATAATTCTAGATATTAAACTTCTGATCTACTTTTTAATTTAAAGTAGTCTACTCATTTCTGAATATAAAATCCTTTGAAAGACAAGCGGACTATACATATCGCAATTAGTATCCCTTAGAAATAACATTGCTAATTTTTTATGAAGTACTGATTCTTATAAAATAATTTTAAATAATAAAAATAATACTGTCAAATTATTTTGACTTGTATCCAAACTGAGTAGGAGCACAAATATTAACAGGTATATTTAGCTTAATTTGATGAATGGTTTAGTGAATGATCAGATGTTTTTACAGCTCTGGGAAAGCTCATTGATTTGAATCAGTAACAGTTTTATTAAATTCTCAGAATCCAAGAATTCGACTTAACAAGAACAACAAAATCAAGATTTGTTGTCAAGGCAACACAACCCAGGAGATTGCCTTTGATACACGATAGACCTGACAGTTGATAACATTGGAGATATATAAAAATGTCTGCTAAGCAAGGATATTTAATTGTAACGTCCAAAAAACTAGGTAATTCCCACGTGACAAAACAGAAATATCATTTAAATTTTTATTATTATTTATTTTTTGCCATGACCAATTAAGATATATTCCTGAATGTTGATGCAATCTTTAAATAATACTCATGTTGATGTGCTTTCTCTACAGGGCCAATTTAATTTTAAGTAGTTTGAGGCTTTAAATGCTTGAATTTGAGCAGGAATGAAATTCCCTCCAGCTAACTAAATGGGTTAGAATGCTAATCTTAGTGTTAAAACTCAATCTTTAAGCAATGAATGAAGGGACTTCATCAAGATGAAAGGAAAACTTTATAGAGAGAGTCATTTAGCTTCTTTTTTTTTCTCCAGAATGTAAATTGGTTTTTTATACCTATTTAGTTCTAATTATTATGAGATACCATTGATGCAGCAAGAAGCACTAAAAGTAACATTAAACTGAGAGTAAAGAAAACGTGATTCAAATTTTCTTAAAATTTTGTGGCATATTGTGCAAAATAATACTCAGTTTACTGAAGGGGTTGGACTGTTTTGAAAAAAAAGATTAGTATTTTCAAAAATGTGTTGAATAGAGACTACAGTTCCAAAAACTGCCTAAATCAGGATGATAGGAACAGGTAGAGAATATAAAGATGAGAGATTCTAAGCTAAGGGAATTCTGCATCCTCACTGCCATCATTCTTTAGGGTTGGCAACATCTTGGATATTAAAATCATATGATCATATCTTTGTATATATCCACATCATGTGAGTGTACTGTCATTTAATAAAATCAGTGAACTCTATGAAAATACGTGCAGATAGTTCAAAATTCATTACTATGAAAAGAGTATATCCATTTAAATTTCTAGGCATGTTAACAGCTCACATGAGATTAAGTTTTCTAAAACTTTTGTCTATTTTTTTAACTTTTAACTATTAAATATCTGTGATATACCACTTCCCTTTTCCCTGATAAGTTCTCACTCATCTTTCAGGATTCAAGCACAAATGTCACTTCATCCTTACCTGATTCTTCCAGGAAGTAAACCCCATTTCTCTACTATATTTTTTATTCTAGCGCCTTTCACGTGTATTTGCCTGCCTCCCTCACTTGGGCACAGGCAATTCCTAAGAGCATCAAGACTATCTCATGCATCTTTCCAACTAATTTCTCACTCCCTCTCCTCTCTAGCTACTATATAGTTCAGAACAATGTTTGCACATAGTGGACACATGACAAAAGTAAGGAGAACCTGTCTATAATGATAAAATATTTAACTTTGAAAAATTAAATTTTAACAATTATTCATTAAACTATTTAATAGCTGCTTCAAGTAAGCTTTAGTAAAATAAATTTACCACTTAACAAAGGAAATAAATAAGGCTTAAATGGTTTATTATCAACATTTCAGTAACTAGATATATAAATGGGTTTAACTACATTCACTTTGAGAGTATTAGTGATTATAAAACCGAAGACATTCATGTCAGACACTATCATTCTAAATAAACTATTGCAGGACTCAATATAAATTAGCACAGAAGATACATCCAATAATTTTCTTCTGACATGTATTAAAAATGTAAAACGCTTGATTTGGGATATGTCATATATCTAAAAATCATCTGACAACCACAAACATTATGTTATCCTTATTTTCCCGGCTTCATTATATATGTCACCTACTTTAGAGTAGATAAAACTGCTTTAGAAATACCTTCAGGGAATGTGTGGCAATATACATGTCTTGTTCACAAACACTAGTAGTTACATCCTGCCTCACAATTTTAACACTGTTCATGAAAAAGTTTTCTCTAAATACAAATAATTGGAATTACTATCTGCCTGTTTGTAATACAATTTGATCACTGTAATTCACAAATACAGACCCATTAAATTTAAAATAATCCTAACACAATGTTCTTATTAGGAAAGACAGAGCAAGAAATGAGGGGCAGAGGAGAAAGAGAATGTCACATTCTCATTTACAGAAATTTAATACTTACTGTAAATAACTGTAGGCATATTGAAGAAAATTACATTGTGCAACCTTATTTCCATTATAGTAAAATTATATTTAACTAACAGTAAAAAATATTCAAGAAATCAAGTGTGAGGTTTACCTCTATTCTTCCCACTGGCCCCCCTGTATAACCAAGGATAACCACTCTGCACTTCAAACATAACTCAACTCTGAAATTAGATATTAAAATGTTCATTCCCACACAAAATATTATATTTTTATATATGATAGTATAAATGATATATATGATTGTTTTTCATATTTTTAAAATTTACATAATGGTATGCTACTTTATTTACTTGCTAGTACATCAAATTTTCTAAACCTTTTATATTTATTTTTAAATAATTTATTTTATCCACTGATTGCATGACAATCTACAAATCTATTTATTTGAGGTAATATTTTTTGGCTAAGTTAATCACAGCCCAATTTTGTTTTAGATCGTTTTTTAAAGAGAGATATGTTAAAAAATCTTCCAATGATGCAAATTTCTTGATTTCTCCTTGTAATCATATCAACATTTGTTCCATACGTTTTAACTATTGCTTCTATATGTATGCATGTATGCATATTATTTTGTAATTATGAAAGATTATTTTTATTATGCAACTGAATTTATTTTTGCTTTAAATGACATTTGTCTTATAATAAAATAGCTAAATTTGTTTTCATGCATTTGCATTTTTCCATCCCTTTATTTTTAATCTTTTTTTGTTTTGCTTTGAGGTATTTTTTAAATTTTAATATAAAATAATTTAAATATACAAAAACTAAAGATAACTACATAATGAAATTCATATTCATCATTATTATTCAAGGATTATAAAAATTTCAGTGTATTTTCTTCATCATCCTCATTTTCCTTCTTTTCTTATTGCTTTTGTATTCCAGGCAAATTAAATCCTAATGGTAATATACTTGTGGAATTAGGCTGCTCATGTTTGCTAAAGACACCTCTTCTTTTGATAATAATGGCTTGATAAATATCTTGATATCTGGTTTCAGATTGTGCACTTCTGTCTAGGCAAAGATGATGCTGATACTCTCAAATTTGTTGATTAAAAGATTTATTGATAAAGGCATACAAAATTTGTACCATTAAGTACTTTTTTTGGGGGGCGGGGGGAGGGAGTCTTGCTCTGTTGCCCAGGCTGGAGTGGTGCAGTGAGGTGATCTCTGCTCACTGCAAGCTCTGCCTCCTGCGTTCACGCCGTTCTCCTGCCTCAGCCTGCTGAGTAGCTGGGACTACAGGTGCCCGCCACCACGCCTAGCTAATTTTTGGTATTTGTAGTACAGGTGGGGTTTCACCGTGTTAGCCTATCCAGATGGTCTCGATCTCCTGACCTCGTGATTCGCCCGCCTCGGCCACGCAAAGTGCGGGGATTATAGGCGTGAGCGACCGCACCCGGCCTATTAACTAGAATATTTTTGTAGTAAGGAAAATGCTGGAGAATGTAACAGAACCAATGTATTATTTTTCATATCTGTTTTGATGCTTATGGCTGCAAGCATAAGATGCCACAATTAATAGTGGCTTAAACAATGAGATCATTTATTAACTTACTAGTAATTTACCAGATATAGACAATTTTAAGTTTACTAAATTTTAGTGATATAAGGATGTCATCAAGAACCCAGGTGCCTTCCAAGTTTTCATTCTACCATATGCAACATATCGGCTTTTATGTTTCATCCTCAAGGTGAGTTTTTTTTTTTCCCTCTGCAGTTTTAATATCACATCCACATACAATCAATCCAAAAGCAGAAAAGGCTGATTGACCCTGGATGTCTCTTGTCAGAAAGAAATCATTCACCAAAAACAAACAGCAATCTTCCCAGTTTTCTTCCTTGGCTGGGTTTGAATGGTATACTCATGTGTAATCACAACGATACGAAATGGAAGTATGCTTGTAGGCTTAGAGTAGTGGTTCTGAAAGCTTACTGTAGATCAAAATCACATCAAGGGCTTTTTAAAAACACAGATCTCTGGGCTTACCAGATCCCCAGATGATGGTGCTGTTGCTGGTCTAGGGACCACACACTGAGAGCCACTGGTTTAGACCAATCAACACTTGCACTTTGGGACTCATAAGAAGTCAGGGTATTTGGGAGATTAAGAAACCTGAATATTTGGGTCCTAT
Organism: Colobus angolensis palliatus; assembly: GCF_000951035.1. Lineage (NCBI taxonomy): Eukaryota > Metazoa > Chordata > Mammalia > Primates > Cercopithecidae > Colobus > Colobus angolensis. The sequence goes on along the minus strand of NW_012113475.1, from coordinate 4,439,087 downwards.
TAATAAGAAAGGTGCACTGAACCTGGCTGAACAAGATTTTGCCATAGTTCCATCTCAAATTCCAATGAACAGTTGAAGTGATGATCCCTTAAAATGATTCTATTTATATTCATTCTCTATTCCTTTTGCCCTCTTGTAAGTATATTAAAAAAAAAAAAAAGACTCTTGCTATCTTTCCATTACCTCCAATGGCCTCAAAGATTTTCCTTATTAATTATTTAATATCCTTTGAATATGTATGTTCTTTTTTAACCTCTATGAAATACATCTCCAAGTTTCCTCTCTTTAAATAACCTTTCTTTAATCAACTGAGGTATGTCCTGAAGCTACCTTCTTTTCTTTCTTCTTAACTGGCAAACGTTTTGAAAACAGAATTCATATGGCTTCCATTTATTTACCATATACCCTTCATCTTCCACATTCTGCATATACATTTTTAAATCAACAAACCAATGACTCTATTGTTTCACTCTTTTTCCGTTAGTTATTTTTTTTTTTTTTAATTACAATTGGTTCCATTGGTCTACATCTCTGTTTTGGTACCAGTACCATGCTGTTTTGGTTACTGTAGCCTTGTAGTGTAGTTTGAAGTCAGGTAGCATGATGCTTCCTTTGTTCTTTTGACTTAGGATTGTCTTGGCAATGAGGGCTCTTTTTTGGTTCCATATGAACTTTAAAGTAGTTTTCTTCCAATTCTGTGAAGAAAGTCATTGGTAGCGTGATGGGGATGGCATTGAATCTATAAATTACCTTGGGCAAAATGGCTATTTTCACAATATTGATTCTTCCTATCCATGAGCATGGAATGTTCTCCCATTTGTTTCTGTTCTCTTTTATTTTATTGAGCAGTGGTTTGTAGTTCTCCTTGAAGAGGTCCTTCACATCCCTTGTAAGTTGGATTCCTAGGTATTTTATTCTATTTGAAGCAGTTGTGAATGGGAGTTCACTCACGATTTGCTCTCAGTTTGTCTGTTATTAGTGTATAAGAATACTTGTGATTTTTGCACACTGATTTTGTATTCTGAGACTTTGCTAAAGTTGCTTATCAGTTTAAGGAGATTTTTAGACTGAGACGATGGGGTTTTCTAAATATACAATCATGTCACCTGCAAACAGGGATAATTTGACTTCCTCTTTTCCTAATTGAATACTCTTTATTTGTTTCTTCTGCCTGATTGCCCTGGCCAGAACTTCCAACACTATGCTGAATAGGAGTGGTGAGAGAGGGCATCCCTGTCTTGTGCCAGTTTTCAAAGGGAATGCTTCCAGTTTTCACCAGAACAGAGCCCTCAGAAATAATATCACACATCTATAACCATCTGAACTTTGACAAACCTGACAGAAACAACAAATGGGGAAAGGATTCCCTATTTAATAAATGGTGCTGGGAAAACAGGCTAGCCTTATGTAGAAACCTGAAACTGGATCCCTTCCTTAC
>NW_012113475.1:4407797-4436849 GCF_000951035.1 Colobus angolensis palliatus | reverse complement strand
TGACAGACTGGATTAAGAAAATGTGGCACATATACACCATGGAATACTATGCAGTCATAAAAAAGGATGAGTTCATGTCCTTTGTAGGGACATGGATGCAGCTGGAAACCATCATTCTCAGCAAATTATCTCAAGAACAGAAAACCAAACACTGCGTGTTCTCACTCATAGGTGGGAATTGAATAATGAGAAGACTTGGTCACAGGAAGGATAACATCCCACACCAGGGTCTGTTGTGGGGTGGCAGGAGGGGGAGGGATAGCATGAGGAGATACACCTAATGTAAATGATGAGTTAATGGGTGCAGCACACCAACCATAGCACATGTATACTTATGTAACAAACCTGCATGTTGTGCACTTGTACCCTAGAACTTCAAGTATAATAATAAATAATTTACAATTGGTAAAATCACTCTTTATTGTGTACATTCTATGGGTTTTGAACAATGCATAGGTTCATTATCTACAGCCACAATCTTGATAAAGAGCAATTTCATCAATTCAAAAAATTACCTTATGCTTTCCCTTTGTCTTCAATAATTACCCTCACTCCCAGTCGCTGGCAGTCACTGATATGTTCCCTGTACCTGTAGTTGTATCTTTTCTACAGCCTCATCTAAATCCGTATATAGAATATAAAGCTTTTGTAAGCTGCAACCAATTTTAATGTACAGTATCAATACTCCTTTTATTTGAAATTCTTTTTAAAGGTTTCTGTGGTGCTATTCTCTCCTGGATTGTTTCCAATTTCTCTTCATTCTCTAACTTCTTTCCCTTATTCTTTAAATATAGGTATTTCCTAAGAAAATTAATCTTCTTTTTCTTTCTATATTGTTTTCTTAGCAAAATCAGTAACTCTTGACCCTTGGACAGCTACCTTCATATTTGAGTTCATGCTTTACATTTCCAATCACCTAAGTAATTCTGGCACAAAAATTGCCACCTAAGTATCTCTGGGACAAAAATCTCATTTTCCTTTTGTGATTCTCTTTGTGCTGCAAATGCACACGCCTTGTATACTTGCCATTTCTCATATCTGGGATTAAACTGTGCATTTTCATTAGTGACTTTACCTAAGGGTCTTTCTTTGTCATGTATTCTTCCATGAACACAGCACTGATCCTGTGATTATTTTTCTAAAACAATGAACCTGTTGTTTTCATTATTCTCTATGCTGTTCATCTACTTAGTTGCCTTTATCAAACCGTTCAAGAATCGGTTTAGTTGCTACTTCTCCCTAAAGCTTCAGCAACTGATAAAAATTACCCCCTTTCTTTTACTGCTTGTTTCTGGGGGAGACTTCTTTTAAAAATATATCATTTTCTGCTTTGTGTTTAAAGATTTGTGCACACTTAACACGTGATCATAACTCAATTTTCAGAGCCCAATCCTTGACTAATTTGATTCACATTTGTATTCCTACAGTTCACTGAAGAGTACGTTTCTGAATGTATACTTATTAAATGTGTGAATGCTAAAATTAAGTTGTTAGATTATTCAATGTAAGCTATAGCTATATGTTTGTTTTAAAGTAAATTTTGGATTAGAATTTGTCTTGTGTCTGTTCTTTCATATCGCATCTGCCATAGTAGAAAAACTTACACTAAAAAATTTCCTTAAAATGCCTTTTGTTTACATTCACAATTTGCTGGACTCATAGCTGCATCCTTCATTATTCTATAACCTTCTAAATCTCTAGTAAAGAGTTCTTCCTGACCTCTTATCATTGGGACTCACAGGTCAGGCCAAACATTAACCCTTTTCCCCTAAGCCAGGAAGGTTGAATTGAGTCACTCACAGAGCTATATAAATATCAAATACAGTGAACCCTCCACCCCCCTGCAACATAAATCTGCTTCCATGGTATTTTTTTTTTTTTCAGTCAATTTAACATCTAGGAAGTTTTAGCACATGCAATTAAGTATCAGAAGAAAGAAATCAATTATATGTCTAACCTTTGCCATTCCAATTTTCTTATTTTCTATTAGTGGCACTAATGACACTAATGACAGACCTAGCTGTAAATAACTTCATTATGAGGATATTTTTCCCAAGCTGAATGATGACAGTTTTCACATACTATTCAGAGGCAATTAACAGATCTAAATAAATTGAGTATAGTATAAAATGTAAAACAAGCGCTAGTTTAGAAAAATGAACCTATTCAGTTGTGAAAGATTTATATTAATGAAGATACCTTACTTCCTTAACAATATACTTTTTAAAGAAATCGGGTATTAAAAATAAATAATCGAGGTGTTAAAATAGGTTGAATATCAGAGAATAATCATTTATTTTTAACACTTGATTTCTTGAAAGAAGTATAGTGGAAAAGATCTGAAAAGTAAGATAGAATATTTCAGGGTGATAGAAGTAGACAGGGTAATGGTTCTGTATGCAGGAAGAAATGGTGACTAAGAAAAAATAATGCTGCTCTGCTATTAACAGCAACAAAGAAGAGACTTCTAGGAAACAGCTGGATGTGTCTGATATATATTTACAAGCTAGAAAGATGTTCTATGTGCACACATTAAAACTTCAAAAAATAAAAGAACTAAAGACAAACAAAAATCCAATAAAACTTAAAAAGACCATGCTGGTTGAATCAGTACATTGATTTTAATTTTCAAGGCTTGACCAAAGACTTATGAAAAGAAGGAACTAGATCTTTCCATGGTTTAACAGAAAAGAGTTCTGAAACTAGATGTTCAGGCATTGAAGCTACATTTAAAACTGAACACACTTATTTCTGCTAATATTTAATTAATTTCCAGGGGATATATGTTCTCTAATATACTGAGAGGATAAAAAAAAAGCTTTTTACAGTCGGAAATATGGCAAAAGGTATGTCAACTCTACAAGTTACTCATTTAATGGGATTTGACAGATGATTTTTATTCTATAATCCTTAAGTTTCACATTTGAAAATATGCCAATAGAAAAAGACACTTTATAGTGCTCTGATTAGAACTGAATAAAATAACATGTGAAAATGATGTCTAAAGGGCCCAGGATAGTATCTGATACATAGTAAATGCTTCATACGTGCTTACACTGCCTGAGAATTCATTCTTTTTTAATACTGTCATCAAAACATACACTGTCAGTATTAGTCCCTGAATCTAAGTTGTGTTTGTTTGTTTTAAGGTGCTCATCAATTTATTTTAAAAAAAGTAACACTAACTACATGGGATCTTGCAGAGCTAATTCCAAATGGAATAGACTGTGCTAAATAACCCATACTAATCTTTTTTCCATACCCAAGTAGCAGACACCAGTGACTAAAGAATTACTTCAGACTTTGAGTGAGATTTCTTGCTTCTTCTACAATAGTAATTTTACCCATCAGGCCATTAACATACCCTGCATCATAAAGTAAAGATATGTTACCATTCATTTAACTTAAAAAATGTTGGATAGTTTACTACATGCTATGAATTGTTTTAGACATCAAACAGAGAAAAAATCCTGCTCTTATTGAATTTATAATTGAATATGAGAGTACCAATAAATAAAACACAGAAGTAGCATAGTATGTGAGATGCTGATAAATATTACCAAGGAAAGTACAGCAGAAAAGGATGATAGATATGCAGGGGGAGGAAATTGCAATAAAAATATTCAGTGAAGACCTCATTAAAAATGTAAAATTTGAATAAAGATCTAAAGAAAGTAAGCAAATTAGTCACGAAACTCATATTTGAGGGCAAAGAGTTATAGGACAGGAAATAGTGAGTACAAAGCTCCTAAGGTAGTACTTGGTTTATTTGAATAAAATGAGGTCAATGTGGCATGGGTGTAGTAACTAAGGAGAAGAGTGGCAGCAAATACAGAAGAGTGAGATAATATAAGGACACGTGGAGCATTAGAATGACTGGATTTTATTAAAAGTAGAAAGGGAATCAACAGGATTTTCAGTAGTGAAGGAACATGAACTGATTTATGTAACATAACTTCCCTGGATGATGTAATGAAAATAGCCTTTCACCAAGGAAGAAAATAATGAAATCAGGTATAAAGCTATTAGACAAACAAACAAATAAAAGCTTACCACCTAGAAAGGCAGTCATTTTGGAACAAGGTAGAAGTGATTGAATCCTGGATAATTTAGAAAACACAACCTGTAAATTTTCTTGTGCGATTGCATATATCATGAGAGAGAAAGAGGGGAAACTGAGATGCCTCCAACATTTTGGCATGATCAGTCAGAACGATGGAGTTGTCACTCACTGAGACGGAATGTAATGCAGCAAGAACAGTTTTTTTGTGGTGTTTTATAAAGGAGATCCAGAGTTCAATTTGGGGCATGAATTAGAAAAACTTTTTTCACATGCAAGGAGAAATGAGAAAGAGGCCAGTGGATATAGTAGAATAAGAATTAATACATAAATAGATACAGAGTCATTTTCTTACACCTGAGTTATTAAATTTAACTGTTTCAGTAGCAGAATCCTTTTCATAATGTTCCTTTCCAAGTTGTCTTATTCTTCATATCTTTTTTATAACTTATTAACTAAGAACCTACTGAACTGTATTATTTGTAAAATCTATTTTTATGTGGTAAATACATATAACTTAAAATTTACTCTTTAATCCATTTCTAAGTGTACCCTATTGTGGAATTAAGTACATTTACACTGTGTGTAGTCATCACCACCATCCCTCTTCAGAACTAGTCCATCATCTTCCCCTACTGAAACTCTGTACCCATTACACAGTACTCCATAACCTCCTCTCTTCCCAACCCCTGGCAGCCACCATTCTGTTTTGTCTCTATGAATTTGTACACATTAGCTACCTCATATAAGTAGAAACATATATTTACCTTTCTGTGATTTTTTTTTTATTTAGCATATTGTCTTCAAGATTAACTTTTATTTTAGCATGTGTCAGAATTTCCTCACTTTTTAAGCTGGATAATATTGTATTATATGCTTGTACCACATTTTGTTTGTCCAGTCATCTGTTGATTGACATTGGGGTTGCTTCCAACTTTTGGTTATTGAGAATAGTGCTGCTCTGAACACAGGTGTATAAGCATCTATTTGAGGCCATGATTTCACTTATTTTGGCTGTATAGCCAGAAGTGAAATTGCTGAATCACATGGTACTTTTTTTTTTTTTTGAGGAATTGCTTTACTGTTAAGAAAATGTAACATCTCATTATACATGAATATATAATGAAAATTTTATGAAAAATATGTAGGAAATATGGGGATCTTACTTATCTTACAGAGCATATGGCAATGTCTTGGAGCTTAAATTAAGTCCATGCTCCATATGAACCAGCAATGAACTGCAAGAACATACAGAGAAACAAATAAAACCAACAAACAAAAAAGTCAAGAAACGTACAGAATTTATAGGTTAAAAGAGGCTCCACACAACAATGCATCATAACCTATGAACTGATTTAAATCCTGATTCAAACAAAAAAAAACTATTTCAAAAAGTACTAGTTATATTTATGACAAAATATTGAGTATCAAACTCACCTTTCTTCCATGAATAATTAGGAAAATGGACAATCAATAAAATAAAACTCTTCTCAGGCATTAAATAACATATAGTGTAGGGCTGTATTTTCTTTTTCAATAAGGGAAACATAATAGGTGACCTCCACTTCAGCTTGGCTTTCTACCTGGGGACACTTTCAAACCGCCGCTTAAAAAATCGTAGCTCAAGCCGGGCGCGGTGGCTCACGCCTGTAATCCCAGCACTTTGGGAGGCTGAGGCAGGCAGATCACTATGTCAGGAGATCGAGACCATCCTAGCTAACATGGTGAAACCCCGTCTTTACTAAAAATACAAAAACAAAATTAGCCAGGTGTGGTGGCGGACCCCTGTAGTTCCAGCTGCTCGGGAGACTGAGGCAGGAGAATGGCGTGAACCCGGAAGACGGAGCTTGCAGTGAGCCAAGATCGCACCACTGCACTCCAGCCAAAGGAGCCCAGAGACCTGTGGTTTTCAGTAGGCAAAGAGAATAGTGATTGGAGTTTGGAGTCACTGTGGCGGCTGAAATTTAATGTACAGGGTATTAGAGAGGACTGAACTAGTCACAGACAAAGCTCTAAAATTCTGAAGAGAAATTTTTGGATAGTGAGTATTTTTGAATTTTGAATCATTGGTCAATTTCAGTCAGAAACCATAGGCATGGCAGACAACAGCTACTGGAGGCTATGAGCCAAATAATTATTCCAAATGCCAAAGTGCTGAGAATCAGTGGAGTTCTTGATTAACCTGAGTCAGGACTCTTTGTTGAATACCCCAGGCATTCAGAGCCTAGAAATGCCACACTTAGAAGCAGACTTATATAGTAATAGTGCTCTAACAAAGTGAAAACCAAGCCTCAAAAGATCAAGTTGTTGGACCAATAAGTTAACTACTTGTCAGAACAAAACTCAACCATTTTAAAAGGGGGAAATAAGTCTGGCTGGTCACCAACATGGCCCCAACAATGTGCGACATAAAGTATAAAGAAAAAAATACTAGACATATGAAGAAGCAAAAATGTGACCATAAGAAAGAGAAAATAGTCAACAAAAACAGACAGAGAGAGGACCAGAGATTTTGAAATTAAATAGGAAAAAAAAAAAAATCAGTAAAACAGCTATTACATGTATGTTTGAGAATTTGCAATAAAAAATAAACACAGGCTGGGAGCAGTGGCTCATGCCTGTAATCCTAGCAGTTTGGGACTTTGGGAGGCCGAGGCGGGTGGATCATGAGGTCAAGAGTTCAAGAACAGCCTGGCCAACATGGTGAAACCCAACTCTACTAAAAATACAAAAAAATTAGCTGGGCATGGTAGTGGGTGCCTGTAATCTCAGCTACTCAGGAGGCTGAGGCAGAGAATTGCTTGAACCCGGGAGGCAGAGGTGGCAGTGAGTTGAGATCGTGCCACTGCACTCCAGCCTGGGCGACAGAGCAAGACTCCATCTAAAATAAAAAATAGGGATAATAAATAAACATAATAGGTAAAGAGATAGAAAATTTCATCAGATAAAATAAAAACCATATAATTTGGAAATGGTAAAAATGAATTATCTGAAATTAAGAAAGTTATAGGGTGGACTTAACAGCTATTCAATACTAGAGAATAAAGAATGACTGAACCTGAAGACAGACCAATCTATTGAACTGAAGCATAGAAAGGAAATAAATAAATAAATAAATAAACAAACAAACAGACACTCTGAGATCCGTGGGACAATAAAGCAGTCATTCATACTCGTAATGAAGTCCCAGAGAAAGGAGAGAGAAAATAAAGTTCACAAATATTTGAAGACTTAATGGTAAAATTTTATTTTATTTTATTTTACTTAATTTGATGGAAAACATCAACTGAAGACCTAAGAAACTCAACTCATTTTAAATGGGATAAATCCAATGAAAAAGCATTCAATTCAACACAATAAGATTGCTAAAAATCACATAAAAAGTAGCAAGTAACAAACAATGTATTATATACAGAAGAAAAATAAAAGGAATGTCAACTGCCTTCTTTTTAAATTTATTTTTTATTTTATTTTTTATTTTTATTATACTGAAGTTCCAGGGTACATGTGCACAACGTGCAGGTTTGTTACAAATGTATACAGGTGCCATGTTGGTGTGTGCTGCACCGTTAACTCATCATTTGCATTAGGTATACCTCCTAATGCTATCCTTCCCCCGCCCAGCCCTACGACAGGCCCCCGTGTAGGATATTCCCCACCCTGTGTCCAAGTGTTCTCATTGTTCAATTCCCAAACTATCACAAGGACAGGTAAGTCATCTGCCTTCTTATCAGAAACAATGCCAGCCAGAAGTCAATAGATCGAAATTTTAAGATGTTGAAAGAACACAGAAATACAGTAAATCTGTCTTAGAATTTCACACGCAGGGAAAATATCTTTAAAAAAATCAATGGAGCACTTTGGGAGGCTGAGGCGGGCGGATCAGAAGGTCAGGAGATCTAGACCATCCTGGCTAACACGGTGAAACCCTGTCTCTACTAAAAATACAAAAATTAGCCGGGCGTGGTGGCGGGCGCCTGTAGTCCCAGCTACTCGGAGGCTGAGGCAGGAGAATGGCCTGAACGCGGGAGGCAGAGCTTGCAGTGAGCCGAGATCGCGCCAGCCTGGGTGAGAAAGCGAGACTCCGTCTCAAAAAAAAAAAAAAAAAATATATATATATATATATCAATGAAAACAAAAGCAGTTTCACCCAAAAAAACCCACAACGTTTCATTAGTGGACATGTAGTGCAAGAAATATTTTTAAAACTTCTTTAGTGTAGAGGGAAATAACAAAAGAAACAGATCTTCATGAAGGATCATGGTTGATATGTTAAATATTTTATTAAATTTTAAAAGTGTTTCCTCATTTATTTCAACAACAACTCAATGTTTAAAACACAAAATGTATTTAAAAAATAGCATATGTAGAAAGAGAGTGGATGTCCACAATAGCACAATAGCACATAAGGGCATAAATGGGAGTATGCTGCTACAGTAGTCTTACAGTATAGGTGACGTGTTATATTTATCCAAAAGACTGAATATAGTAAGTGAAAGATACATTTTGTGAACACTAGAGTAACCATCAAAATTATACATAAAAGATATGCACATCTTTCTATCTATCTAGGTGTCATTACAAATCAAATAGTAAAAAAAAAAATAAAAATAAAAGACTTGATTAATTTAAATAAGCCAATCCCACAAAGACACGTATTGCACGTTCTCACTTATTTGTGGGAGCTAAAATGTAAATCTTATGAAGATGGAGAGTAAACTGGTGGTTCCAGAAACTCAGAAGAGTAAGGGAATTGGGAGATAAAGTGTGGTTGATGAATGGGCTTAAATACACACAGAAGAACTGAGAACTGGTGTTTGATAGATTGGTAGGATGACTATAGTTAATATTATTCCATTGTACATTTCAAATAGTTAAAAGAGAGCAATTAAATGTTCCTACCACAAAGAAACAATAAATATTTAAGGTGATAGATATCCTAATTACCCTGACTGGATTATATCAATGCATCATATTATAAACATGTGCCCCCTAAATATTTACATATATTATGTATCAATAAATAAGTGAAGAAAAAATGTAATGAAGAATAGGTGGGAAAATGGAAAATGAATGGCAATATGTTAGACCAAATACATCCATACCAATAAGTACATTAAATGGAAATAGACTAAGCAAACACCATAATTAAGTTAGAAACTGTCAGACTGAGTAAAAGGCAAGATCCCATTATTTACTATATATCGGAAATGCACCTTAAAAGTACAAATAAGTTGAAAGTAAAAGACTAAAAAGTTAAGCTGTAAAAATATTAATCATAAACTATTACTAGACCATTACATACATTTTAACATTGGGTGTTCATAATATTAAGGAATGATTGTAAATTTAGATGTAGTAATGGTATTAGAGCTGAAAATTTAAAGTTCATGTCTGTCAGAGGTACATGTTAAATATTTGTTAAAAACAAGAAGTCTGGAGTTTACTTCAAAATAATCTTGAGCAGAAGAAAGGAACATGTGAGAACTGAATAAGGATATAGGTGAAACAAGACCAGAAATGCAAAGATAATTTTTGAAGGTGGGTGACGGACACATGGAAATGCACTATACAATTCTCTCTCATTTGTATATATTTGAAGTTTCCTATGAACAAAACAAAATAAAAAATTGAATTCAATCTTTTATGACATATAATATTAAAATGTTTAAATAATTAATAAAAATCTCACTGTGTCTCAAACTGTTGGTTAAGCTATTTTTAATAGTTAATCTAATTCTAAGCCTCAATTTAACAACCAGTTTCAAGCAATCAGTATGTAAGGGTATCCTGAAATCATATGATTTGGCAACATTTGATACATTCAAGGAAAGGTTCTGGAAAGATATTACAGTTATTAGCAAAAGTTATTTTTCAAATATCTGAGAAATGACATGACTCATGGGAGGAGATCTACATTAAAAAGATCAAAGGTAAAGGGAAAAAGAATATATTATCTTCCTATCTGGATACTTTTTCTCTCTCATAACCCTTCTTGCTTCTCACTATCCAGTACATTGTACATTTGCCTCTCATCTTCCTTGCTCCAATCTCTAGACTACTTTTATGCAACACTTCCAACAACTAACTCCTCTGGTTCCACAGCTGACAAAAATTTATTCCTTACTTCTTTATACTTCACTCCTGAATCCACTGAATCCACAGGAGGAAAAACTGTCTGTTTGGAACTTGGTAGGATTTGGAGATGAAAAACTGTTTCAATTGCCAGTTCAACAACATGATTAAAAAACTGAAAGCTGAAAATGGAAACCTGAATGTAGTTTCCCATATAATACGATGTTTGATACAGTATGACTCTAACACGGCTTGAATCTAGAGTGGGTATTGGCTAGATATATGGTTTGGCTCTGTGTCCCCACCAAAATCTCATGTTGAATTGTGCTCCCGAGTGTTGGCACTGGGGCTCGGTGGGAGGCGTTTGGATCATGGGATTTCCCCCTTGTTGTTCTCATGATAGTGAGTGAGTTATCACGAGACCTGGTTGTTTAAGTGGATAGCACTTCCCCCTTAGCTCTTTCTCTCCTATCTGCCATGGTAAGACATGTTGGCTTCCCTTTCACCTTCGGCCATGATTGTAAACTTCCTGAGGCCTCCAAGCCATGCTTCCTGTACAGTCTGTGGAATTAGGTGTCAATTAAACCTCTCTTCTTCATAAATTATGCAGCCTCAGGTAGTTCTTTATAGCAATGTGAGAACAGATTAATACGGTTAGCATGCATTATGTCCATTTGATATATACGTTTGGGGTTCCAAACATCAGTGTCACAATATTTTATAACATCCTATTTTGTTCAATACTGCTGGCAGAGTTTCAAAGTACAGTAATTGACAGGACAGATTGTAAAGTTGAACAGTCTCAGGTACAAACTTCAAATTGACCTTGGACCGACTACTTACCCTCTCTAAGCCCCAGTTTTCTTATTTGTAAGGTTTCTTATTTGTAATTTCTTATTGTAATGACAATACTACCTACTTCAAAGAATGCTTACATTATGCAAGTCAAACAGTTAAGATATGCAAAGCATTTAGAACATTTCCTACCACCGTGTAATTCTACATGTTTTACATATTAAGTTAGTATTTTTAACATTTACCGAAATTTTACCCTACATTTATTGTTAACAATAATAAAATAGCCGAGATTAATTGAAATCTTACTCTATATTTATTAATAATTTACATAAAACCTTATAAAGTAGTATCATGAAGCCAATGTTTACCTAATGTTCATAAGCATAAAAGTAAACTCAAAATTGTAAACACCTTACTAAGTATTCATCCACAAATAGGAATAATGAGATGAAAAACCGTGAAAGAAGATGGTGGAATCTTAACATTAAATTTGTTAAAACAAAGTTCCAAAAGCCACTGCAAGCTCCCAAAAATGATAATAAATCTGTGGCCCTCATTTGCTGCTGTAATGATCAGTTTGCTAAATGCTGCATAATGACAACATAATAGTATGCAGAACGTTTAATAAACGTAAAATGAATTGTGCTTCAAATAACATTCTAATTGAAAATTCCATTAACAAAGAATATTGCAATAGTGGTAGATTATAGATTAATCAAAGGTTATTACAATTCTCTCCTGTGGTGCTGATGATTTATTGTTCTTTCAGTATACAGCCTAGTGAAGTCCTTTATGTTATTCACATTATTTTACAGTAGCCAGAATGAAGAAAACACTTTTGCAAGTTTTGGTGCAACCAGTCTCATCAACTGTGAAGATATTTCATCACCTTTGCAAATCAAGGCAGGCATAATGAGGAATAGCTCAATTACTTACAGTACAGAATATATCTGGAAGTTCTCTTTAGTTGATTAGAATGCAAGAAATCATGATAGTCAATTGAAGCTCAGATATTTAATACTTGTTATTGGAAGGTGGCTTGGCTTAGGATAAGATTTTGAATACAGAATTGAAAGGGATAATAGATTAAATACAATTTCCAAATGCTATATGATTTCTCTATTATAAGTAAAATGATATTCCTTATTGTCTGGTCACTAGTTGATAGCTGCCTTTATTCAAGAAAATCTAAAGTAAAGGTCACTGTTAGTTTCAACAGTTGGCCCCACATGGGATAGGTGTATAATGGCTTTTGATTTGTAACTCTGGCAGCTGTTCACAAGCTTCATTTGGTTTATGGTGCTATATATTCACCCCCGAAACCAATTGTTACATGTTGGTTTGCTCTGTCAGCTGCTGTTTCCCAGCACGTCAGAGATATGTCATGCTGTTGAAGCTTTTTATCAGCAAGTTCCTTTAAAAAGGTATCTCCTGCCTGCAGTTACTCTGTTTCAGCTCTCCATAGGATCGCTGCTCAGATACCCTACCATGCTGACAGAATTTTATAATATACAAAGCTTTCCAGTTGATATATTCGTTATATTCTAGGGTTGTTAGTAGTTAGATACCTACCCTGTCTGGTAGTGATTATTATAAGGCATGCAGTAGCAACAGAGAAGTCCTATCAATGTCTTTAAGTTTCTATGTTTAATTAAATGTACCACTCTCCTAGCCTAATAATGTAAAAATGAATAAAACTTTAACTCTTATTTTTTTGCCCTTTAATTTCATTCTTGTATATATTCAGAACATATTTTCAATGAGTTTTTCAAAGACAGAAAATGTTTAGGAGAGGTAAATTTTAATTTTTTAAAACTGTATCAATATATACAATAAATGATATCACAACAGTGAAGAAACAATCTCATGAAAGGAATTTTTAATCTCTTAATTATGCCCAAATACTATCAACATATACTACCATGCAAAAATCTTTCCCCAAGTAACAAGGCCCAATATATTCCATTTTTGGTCACCGCCATGTCTATCTCTTTACACTTAATGTTGTCAATCTAGTAAATATGTTAATGATAAATACTGACTACTTGGCAAGAGGACTATAATATTTATGCATAAGCAAGCAGAGTGGAGGAAGCAAAAATGTGAGCTACTTAACTTTCTGGAGTAGTAAAAATGATTTTATGAAGAGAACAGCATATCCCAATGACAGAGTAGTAAGTCATGCTAAAAGTGTACTACATCTGTCTCTACTACATTTAATCAGATATATGTCATTCTGCGGACTTGCATAAACTGTTTTGTGACAAAAACAAGAATCTAGATTGCTGAACTGAAATCTACCTAGTTAGCTCACACAAGTTTGTCAGCAAGATTACACTAAAATTTAAGGTAAGGGTATGGGTTTTAAATGAAGCATTAATAAATGCTTCAATATATGATTACTTCTCAGCTTACAGTCTATATTATGAACTAAACTCAGTATGGATATGAGAGTTACATAAAGAGAATAAAAGAAATCCAACCACAGTGTACAGCTTAAATAACCTCACAGGTCTTTTACATTTCTAACTTCTATAAATCATTATTATTTGTTAAAACTATTGATTATACGAAAAGATCGAGAAAGATAACTTTAAAAATTATGGACATTAGTTGCACCTTAAGCCAAAAAAGCTGGAAATAACCCTACATCAATCTCATTTTTAAGAGACAGAAATATACTCAATTAATTTTAATTAAATTGCTCCATTAGCTTGATTTTCCTTGACACTGTGGAATCTGACTTCGTGTATTCTACAGAGAAGTACCAACAGCCTCCATGATAACAAACTGCTTCACTTAAGCTTTATCACTGATGACATTTAATGATCTGGAAAGGATAAGGACAACATTTCTGCTTTTTCAGTTTGATGATACCTGTAGTACCATATGCTGAAAGCTCTCAATTTCTGGTGATATGGAGAGTACGTTTAGAAAAGGTCATAATCTTTGAAGAGGAATACATTAATTCTTGAAGTGTAGGAACTGGAACTAAATATATCTTAACTATATCTTGTTCTCTGTTTTAGAAATGCAAACAACTAATTTAACTTGAATGTCAATTGATCAAATGCCAATCCAAACAAGAGAATGAGATATACTTTAATAAGGAATTAAAATTTGTATTCCAACACTGTATAAAATTTTTCACTCTAGGCAGTATTTTTTTCTAGACTTGTCTTAAATGAATTCTTATACATTGGGGTGACTGTCCAGTTAACAAAACTTTATATATACTCTAGGCAAAAATAAGAAGTATGCATTGATTAGCACATATGGAGGACCTTTCTAGAGTCTATATTGCTATGGATGTTTATTTGTTCTTGGATTGTAAATGAACAGAAAATAGTAAATGTAGTCATCTTTAAATTAAAAACTGTGTATCTTCTAATAAGTGATACATACATTTCAGAGAAGGGATTAAACAGTCTAAATTTTATATTATGGGACTCATGAAAGTATAATTATAAAAAAAATCTGTTGACCCACTTCTACTTTTACCCAGTGTTATATCCTTCGTAATTATTAGGAAGTCCTTGAAATTCAAATAATATTAAAAACTCAAAATAAGAGAATTCTGGGAAGACAGTGGAGCAGGAAGTACCAATAATAAGTCTTCTCACTCAGACAATAATTACATAAGCAAAAATCTTTCCCGTGTAACTTCTTTAGACCTCTATAAAGGCTTGTATCTTCTAGGGGAAGGCTTTAGTGATAAACTGCAGTAGATTTTGGTCAATATCACTTATTAACTCGACAGCAGCCACCCTTCACACTAACAATCTGTATGGCAGGTAGTTGTGCACATGTTACTATAGCAGTTTTCATACAACTCATGGGAGGCGGGGTGGGCAGTAAGGACACTGTTCTCTAACAGTGGGGCTGTATGTCCTGATCATTAATTGCTGTATTTGATCAAGGAGGGACAAACACAAAGGCAGGCACCTACTGTTGCTGCATCTCCCCCTTATTGTTCCAAGTAGCATTTTCTTTGGCTGAAGTGACTTCCAGGATATATAAAGCTCAAGTGATTTTTTTTGTCTTAATTTTTCTTTTTCCCATTTTTGTGAACCAGAGATTCAAGACTAAAACATTCACAACACCTGAAAACACTGGAAAATTAGAAAGTTTTCAGGAATGCCCAGAGAGAGATGCAGGTTCAGAAAAGATCTGAAAAAAAAAAAAAAAACCTTAAGTTTACACATCAGCCTAATCCTTGGCATAGAGATAACCTACAGAATTCCAAATAAAACAAAACAAATCAAAATAAAAGCAGCAAATCCAGGTGAAGGAGTGAAATATGAGTTCAAAATTTGCTATGTTATTAGATTAAAATATACAGTTTTCAACATAAAAATCACAAGGCATATGAAGAAACAGTAAAGTAGGTTCCATTCAGTGGAAGATAATAAACCAACAGAAATTGTCCTTGAGAAAGTCCTGATTGTAGATCTACTAGACAATGACTTCAAAATAGATGTCTTCACAATGCTCAAAGAACTGAAGAAAGGCACAGGGTGAGTAAGAAATATATACGTCTGAACAAAATGAAAATATAATTAAAGAGAGTACTTTAAAAATAACTAAAAGGAAAGTCTGGAGTGGGGAAGTATAATAACTGAAATTTAAAAAAAATGCATTATAGTGTTTGAAAAGTAGTTTTGAATAGGCAGAAAAAGAATCAGTGGATTTGGATATAGGACAATGAAATTTATTGAATCTGAGGGATGGAAATAAAAAACAACTGAAGAAAGTGAAAAGTAAAGGTGTAAAACACAATCATAAAGACCAATATACACATTGGAGTCATCTCTGAAGGAGAAGAAAACAAAAAAGGCAGATAAAATATTTAAAGAAATCATTTCTGAAAATTTCCAAAATTTGATGAAAGACAGGAATATAAACATTCAAGAACTTTAATGAATTCCAGATATTGTGAACTCAAAGAAACTCACACAGACACATTTTAATCAAACTGTGGGAAGCCAAAGGCAAAGAAAGGATCTGGAAATCATAAACAGAAAAGCAATTCATCATATGCAACCTCAATAAGATTATCAGTAGATTTCTCATCAGAAACTTTGCAGTCTAGAAAGTAATAGACTATTATATTTAAAAAGCTACTAGAAAAAAAAAGACTGTCAACCAAGAATCCTATTTCTGATAAAACTATCTTTCAAAAGTTAGAGAAAAATCAAACAATTCTAAAATAAGCAAAAGCTGAGTTTATAACCATTAGATCTGCCCTGAAAGAAATGCTAAAAAACACTCCTGCAGTTTAAAATGAAGGATGCTAGATGGTAACTGAAAGGTACATGAAAAAATAAAGACTGCACTAAAAATAAATACATGAAAAATTTAATGTTAGCATTATTGTAACTTTGGTTTATGACTAAGTATACATATTGTTTCCACGTAATTTAAGGTACTAATGCGTTAGGAAAAATTATTACTTTACATTTTTGGACATATAATATATAAAATGTGTTTTTGTTACATCAACAGCTGAACAACTGAACTGGGTGGAAACTAAGCTGCCAAGGAGCAGAGGTGTTTTTTTTTGTTTGTTTGTTTTTTTTGTTATTGAAGTTAAAATCACTTAAATTCAAACTAGAGTGTTATGACTTGAGGATGTTAAATGTAATTCCCATGGTAACCACACCAAAAACTCTAGAGTATACAGAAAAGGAAATATGAAGGGAATTCACATATTTTTCTACAAAAAAATCAATTAAACACAAAAGACAGTAATGCAGAAAATCAGGGACAAAAAAAAATTATAATGCCTGCAGAAAAAAATGGCAAAATGACAGAAGTTTTTCCTTATCAGTAATTCCTTTAAATATAACTATATTACATTCTGAAATTAAAAGAAAAAAAAAGATTGGCAGAGTGGATTTTTAAAATCATCCAACAATATGCTGTTTACTAAGGATTCACTTTGGATCCAAACGCAGAAATAGGTTGAAAATGACAGATTTAAAAAACATATTCCATACAAATAGTAACCAAAAGAGACCAGAGGTAACTACACTAAAATCAGAAAATATGGACATTAAGTTTAAAAAGGTTACAAGTGACAAAGAAAGACATTATGTATTAATAACAGAATCAACACTGCTTGAAGATATGTAAACATTCATGTACCTAATAAAAGACATCAAAATACATGAAGCAAAAACTAACAGTACGTAAGGGATAGTCAGTTCTATAAAAGTAGTTAGAGACTGATATCTCATTCTTAATAATAAAGAGAACAACCAGACAGAAGATAAGTAAGGAAAGAGAAGACACACAGTAAGCTAACCAGGTCTAACAGAGTTATAAGGAACATGATACACAACAACAGAATACACATTCTTCTTAACTGCACATGAGACGTAAGTCCCAACATATATATTTTTAAATGGAAGTCATAAAAAACTTCTCCAATCACAATCGATAATAGAAGAAAATCTAGAAAGTGAACAAATTAATGGAAATTTAAAAACATACCCTTATACAACCAATTGATCAAAATAGAAATAATAAGGGAAACTAGAAAATAGAATCAAAAGAAAACAAAAATGAAACAAACCAAAATCTATGGGATGCAGCAAAACAATGCTAAGGAGAAATTTTATAGATACATTTTAAAATAATCAAAAGGAAAATCTGGAGCTGGGAAGTACAATAACTGAAATGAAATTTCATTTTCATTTACTTAGAATTTAAAAGAAAAAGAGATCTCAAATCAATAGCCTCTCCATATTACTATGGACCTATAACAAGACAGACAAAACCCATAGGTAGAAGGAAGGAAGGAAATAATAAAGGTTGGGGCAAAGATAAGTAAAATGGAGGATGCTATTCCATCTTAAATAAAGCAAATATTCTGACATGCTACAACATGGGTGAATTTTGATGACATTATGTGAAGTGAAATACACAAATCACAACAGGACAAATAATGCATGATTCCACTTATATGAGGTACTCAGAGTAGCCAAAATTATGATGTCAGAAAGGAGAATGTCAGTTGCCAGGTGCTGCGGGAACAGGAAAAGATAGATTTAGTTTAATGGGATAGAGTTGCAGTTTTCCAAGATGAAAAGAGTTCTGCAGATAGATGGTGGTGATGGTTGCACAACATTAATGTGTTTAAGACCACTGAACTGTACACTCAAAAATGGTTAAGATGGTAAATTTTATACTATGTGTATATACCAAAATAAGAATAAATTGGAAAAAAAAAGGTAAACCAAAAAATAAGCAAACAAAAAAGACATGTTTGTGAAATTGATGCTTTCAAAAATGACAAAATATTAGGCAACAACTTTGCCTGTATACCACACAATTTTAGTAACTGTTGTGATAATTCACTTATAGTATATGCATATTCCTACAGAAAGAATAAACCTAAAAAAACAATATTCCACGAATTTCTCAGTTACTTCCTTACTAGTATATTAAGCTTTTAAAACAATATTATCTCTATCCTTTTATGATTTCTTGTGACCTTCATCCATTTACACAGTTAATATGAACTTTGAAGCCCATTTCATTTTTCCGGTGTTTATTAATGCCCTAATCCTTATTAGCAAAGATGATACTATTAGTAAATGTTATGGTTAATTTACTTGGAGCTATTTGAAAGTACTCTTGTCATTTCATATTTTTGTCCATCAAGAGGATTTTTTTGTTTTGTTTTGTTGTGTTTTTTTAGAGTATCAAGTCACTTCACTTGTATTAAGGCTGAGTAGTTTGGCTTTTCATATGTGTAGTGGCCTGAAGACACAGGCTCCAGCCTCTAGCATATGAATTGCATGATGATAATCAATCTCACTATGTTTGACTGATATGTATTGATTATTTTTAATGAACTCAAAAGCACAGTATCAATCTCTAGCAAACTTAAAATAGCAAGTAACTTCTTGTTACTCAGTAGTTTTGACTTCACAATAAGAGGATATTTTAAAATTTCTGAATGTTGTATTTAAATACATTGATGAATTATGTACTTTTTATTAAACAACATAGCATACATTATTTTATAATCAGAAACCTGATATAATAAGCACTCCAGAAAATTCCAAATATTGTTTATTGATTTAAATGTATTTGAAAAGCCATTTCAGGAAACAATTAAAAAAAAACTGACTTGGAATATATGTTCCAGATAATCCATAAATTTACCTCTCCTCTACTTTCACCAGTTTGTACACTCCTGTTTCATGCCATGCCGCCTGCAGCAAAAATGATTCACAATCATATCCCAATAATTCACTTCAAAGTTTACTCTTGTTTTTGTTCTTTATCCCTGGTTTTGTGAAGTAGTATCTGGAGAAGTTAGGAATATCACATAGCAGAGATAATGATTCAAAGTAACTTTTTTGCTTGGATATCTTTTATCATGTATTCATTTTTATTGAACTATTTCATATATGTATATGTTAAAAATACATTTCCTGAATTTTTCTTATTGTCTTCGGCCTCAAGTCACAAGATAACATAGCTAAGTATTTGATAGCTACAATGATCCTAAGAATCCTTTTGGTCATTTTTGGAGAGTCACCATAATAAAATTATGAAGCAGTAAATATATCCTTCCCTCTACTTCGGGGCATATTAATTGCAATGTGTAAGATTCAATTTTTATCCCTTGTAGAAGTTTCCTTTGAAAATATGTAAGAAGAAAATTGGCTGTAATAGTCCCTGTCCGATTTGGCTGTCTCTTGCATTACTTAATAATGATTTGCTTTTTCATACACAGAAAGGAAATCTGATGGGCTTAGGGCTTCACTGAGATTTACATGGCAGAATAAAATATGAAAATTCATATCCATTATCAACTAAGGGAATGATAAACTGTGTACATCCTCACCTTAAAGCAACCTGAAACCCCTTTTCTTTTCTTTGTATGAAAATAGATGCTATATAAAGAAATATGATGCCATAGTAACTAGCATTTTTAGTTATTCAAAATTAAGCTCATTGACTAATGCTATAAAGAATGAGAAATATGCATTTACCCTTGGACATGAGCCAAAGATAACTCTATTTAAAATGTTTACACTTACCAGTATTTCCCTCTTTTAAATTGACACAATAATTTATTGTATAATTTCCACATTATTTCAGTTGAGAAATTAAACATATACATCATCGTTAAGACAACAGAAAAATTATCTAGTTATCAGTAACAATAAAAGTTAAATGGTTGATATTAAATTTAAAATATTCCAAAGTTGGGTAATCAATCAGATATGATTTTTGAATTGAAGGAGCAAATATGTTTGGGAATTTAATTTAACAAATATTCCTTTTCCCATTTCAGAGTATTTATATAATTTTTATTGGCATCAATAAATGTTCATTTAGAAATGAGGCACACAGTTCATTGTCACCCCCAAACCCAACCAAGAATGACATTAATAGGAAACATTCCACACTAAAAATTATGGTAAAGCTGTTGCATTTAAATTTTTTTTAATTTATTAGCCACAAAATACAGAGACCCTCATAAATGTAGGGATTTAAAAAGTAAGAAAATGGAATCTTATATTAGATGTAAGATTTTTTGATACTTTTAAACAGGGTGATTTTTTAATGTTAACATTTGTCATAATTATAACTAGATATAACTTTTGTCGCATTTCAGAATTTCCTTAGAACACCTCTTTGTCAGTTTTTTAATGCTCTAACATCATCATGAAGAAAATTAAAAGAATGGTTTAAAAAAATGCTCCATTCTCCCGTTCTCCCTTTCTGCTTGTGTTGTTAGTAATGCGAATAATGCCTCCATACTGTCATGTTAGCTAATAATGATATACCCTGCCCACGGTTATTTTAAAGATTTATCTACTTGACAAAGTCCTACAATAGTAGAAATAGAAATATTTTTATCTCATAAGTTATAAATGAAAATAATTAGTAGCTTCCAAAAAGGTTAGCCAAAATGGTCTGATAATAGCTATTATTTCTAATTATAAAATGAGTAACTTGAAGGCACAGGTTTATCTTAATGAACAAAATATTCAAATTATTTTTCTTGGCACAAATGCAACAATGAAATCATACCTTGTTTTATGCAACATATATTTTAATTTAAATCTAGTTCAATAGAAGAAATCACAGTTTTCATAGGAAGGCAAAGAGGTTTTATTGGGTATATGCAAGGGAAATGAATGTATTTATATATAAGTATGGGGTGATACAATGTTGAAGAATAAATAGAATGAAGGAGTAGGTGTCTATGGGCAAGTAAGGAATTACCTTCTAAAGTAGCTGGTAAACTCTTGATTGTGGATATGGTTCCTTCTCTCTTCTAGAAGTATCAACCAGAAGACTCTTCTAAGTAATACACTAACTACCAAATTTTGCTTATTGCTTGGTAAGGAACTAAGGAAACATGGAAAAGCTGTGTTCACTTACTCATGTATTATTTATTTGCACCACTTTTTGTCGTGTTTATGTAAACCCAAGCAAAAGCAAACCTGAACCCTCTCTTAGTCATCATTTTGGACAATTTGCAAACTGGAATCAGACTTTTATAATCTGACCCAGCTGAAAGACTCATAATTAATATAAGACAAATAAATTAGGGATAGCAGCTTGAAAAATCTGTTTTTATTCTTTGTATCTTCCTATAATAATAGGTAATTACTGATTCTTCACACATCTTTATGAATAAAACACATCACTTTTGAAAGCTTGGTCCAACTCTGGCATCTTCCACATATACCTGTATGATTAGCACATTAAAAATGAATATTGCATGCATGATTTCCAAACTAAGACATCTTAGAATTTTCAGTATGAATGGGGGAAGAATGATATTTTCGTGGATACTCTCTACCATCTGAAAGAATAACAAAATAGTTTTCGTGAAAATATGCTGTTACAAAATTTTGGAAAACAGAAGAGGTACACAGTAAATGTAAATGTTCGGTGTTAGAATTGTTTATAAGAAAGTCTGTGAATCTAACAGACTTTATTGCACATTATCTGAGGAAAGAATGTATTAACTAAAGAAAACCTAGTCTTCCTACATGCTGCTAACAGAAATGGAAATGTAAAGGTTGGGAATTCAACAGTGAGAGAAAGCATTTTTCCAGGAGTGTTAATAAATCTGGAGAATGTAGGCTACCAGAGAGCATTGGATGTAGCACAGGAATGGATTTATTCTTTCACACTACAATTTCAGTGGACTATTCTTTTGTATAATTTATTTTTCCCCCACCCCTTTGTCCTCAAATATTTACTATTTTTTCATTATTTTTTCTAAAGTATTGATCAGGAAGAGTACATCTTAGAAAACATAGACATTTTATAGTAAATGCATAAGAATAATGTATTATGATTTTTGTTTATATATCATTTCATGCAACATTCTTGAAGTGAGTGCACTTAAATAAAATTATCTTTGAGTACTCTCTGAAACATTTTAAAGCCTAGATCTGAAAAGTGAGAGATCAGTTTGTGTTGATTACCCACCAAAGTGATATAATTGTTACTGCATGAGGCTCTGTCTAAGCAATCAACCGGATTTCCTGTATCTTTACCCAGTATTCCCTTCTCTAACTCCTCTCCTTTAAATGCAGGCTCTAAGTGTTACCGTAAAGTGTTGTTTGTAGAAAACATGTAAATTGCAATAACTAAATGAAAACTACTTTAAGATAGTCGCTTTGAAGGTGCTAACACTCAACTGGCTTTATATTACTTAAATGCTATGTTACTTTATTTTTAGAAGATACAATTTTGTTTCATACATAACTTTAGTATTTTATTTACACTCTATGTTCCTTATAATATAACCATCTTTATTTCTGCATCTACACGACATTGTAATTTATTGGGGCAGAGAAAGTCTTATAGAAACAACTAGAGTGTAGAAAATAACACTACAGTACTCCTTTAATTTTCTGTTTGGACCAGAGTCCTTTCTGGTGGAATTTTCTGGAAAGAAAATGCACATACACACATACACATATAGATGTAAATGTGTGTATGTACATATATATACACATACAATGAATGTGATATATATATATATACACACACACACATACAATGAATGTGATTGTGTGTGTATACATATATATACACACACACATACATGCAAACAGATTCATTGTAGTTCAAAATTAAGCCTTCTAATAAAAGGAATGGTGTAAATGAGTAAGCATTCTTTTTACTTTGAGACTAAAACAGTGATTATTTTTGCTTCAGTTCCTTTTGCTTCCTCTCCAATGGCCCAGTGACCTGGGTAGGCTGGCATAATGTACAGATAAAAAAGAAAATGTCTGTCTTCCCTCTAACATCAGGACCTTTCACCAAAGAAAATTGTGAGCGTTAATTAACGTGATTTGCTTAGCTCTTCCAAACACAAATGCTGTCTGGGCCAGACCTAATGGGGCTTTAGCTACGCCTTTACCAGCGTGGCTAATCTAATTCCCTGTGCAATGCTTTTTTCTTGCTTCACTGTTTGCTCAGCAGACACATTCACTTTCTCTGAACATTTCTTTCTGAAGTTACATATACTGTGGATTCACATTTTAATGAGATGAAATATTTTAATAGAAATATTTAATAGAGAAATTATAATTATTCATCACTATTCAGCTACCAGTGTAACTGCAATAAGGAGTACCCTATCTAAAACTGTTTGAAATAATGAGTAAATTTACTTTGAATTGATCGTTTATTATATTCCCATAGACACAGATCATGATACGCCTTATAAATATATTTGACTTTTTTTACCATAGAATGCATTTAATTATTGTTTTAATATTTCCTACTTATAAGGGCTGAAGCTCCATTTCATGTAAAAATGTGGAGAAAAGTAAATAATTACCCTAATAACTAAATGATATCATAAACAATCACAATATAGTAGCATAGTCCATAGTCATTGGGAGATAAAACTTACAGAAATTGAATCTTACTTTTCTTTCTCCTACCACTGTATTTCACATGTCTGAACAAAGATACACATCTACAAGTTATTTCAATTTGCCACAGCATGCACAGATATTCAGATACAGATTTCAACTAATTGTATTCCGAATAGAAGGACAATGCTCTGAATGACAACAAGGGAAACTCCATTATCAAACGCTGTATTATGAAAGGGAAATGTCTAAGGATTTTTTCAATAAAAAATAAAAACAAAATTAGAATAAACTAATCCTACATAACTAAACTGAGGAAAACAAATAGAGCATCCGCTAGTGTTTGTTTTCTCTTTCAGATACTGATAAAGTTAACTCTGTCATTGAAATGACACATGCTTAATTTTAAATGTTTTACTTTTAAAAATAAAAATAAATAAATATCCAGTGGCATAATTTAAGCTGGCTCCATGTGAACCAAAAATATATATTTTTAAAACATTAAAATGATCTAGGAGGCTATCTACTCGAATAATTTCATGGGATGAGTATATGCATATTCAATGTTAACAGAAAAATAATGAAAAATATTAATTTGGAAAAAATACCATCAAATTCAGCTGGAATTTCAGAAACAAGAATAAATACAAGTGTAGAGGCTGACAAATAATAAAGAAAGTAAAGTGATAGTTCAGACACTATAAGAATCTAAGTAAACGATTCACACAGATTATGGGATGGTATATTGATAAAAGAAGTAAGTGATGCCCTGGAGTCTTCTTTCACCACCAACTTTTCAAATGTCCCTGAATAATCACTCTTTCTTCCCCAAAATGTAGATCTTAATTAAAGGAAAACCTTCTCTTATTGTACTATTTGAAAGAAACAGTACAAGTATGAGGATACTGCAGCTCATTTCCTGACATTAATTTCATGATTGGAAATTCCATACTGTAAGCTGAAAAACAAATGGTTTATAGAAAAAAATAAATGCAATATGGGCATTTCTGTTTTAACATCCTCCATATTCCCTTGCTTCAGAATGTATTTTGACATATTTACCTTTCTAAAATTTGTGTATACCAACTTTAGTCTGTTTTCCTATCTTAATTATGCCACATCTTGTAAAATTAGTTACTCTAATTGCTAAAAAAAGTTCTTTAAAACACGAGTTAATTCCTCATGTTAATATTCTCTCAAGAAGCAGCACATTTCTCAGGGATTTAGCATGAGATTTATTAATTTTCATTGCATGGGAGAACTCACAGGAAATTGTCTTCTATAGAGGGTGACAGAGCAATTGTAGGTTTAGAGCGATGTGTGGTATTAAAACTACTTTCTATGATTAGATTGTGATGATTTAAAAATTTTAGTACATTTTGAAACATTTCTGTGATTGTTAACCATGTGCCATTATATACACCAATTTCACAAACTTTTCATGGCCTGTTACTGTGTGAAATTATTAGAAAAGTTTTTTTTTTTTATTGTTCTTTCATGGTGGCTAGGTAAGGAACTTGCTAGAATATACTGTTTTCAGCATTGTTGTCAACTTTGTGAGTTAGACCTTTATACTTACAAAAAGTATATGGAGAACAATGGATAGTAGTAGCTTTTCAGGAATTTGAAACACTATCTGGTAATGACATCAAAAAGAGATGTTTATTATGATCAGAGAATTGCCAATTAAAGTTATAATAAGATATCACCTCATACCTGTTACAGATGTCCATTATCAAAAAATAACAAATACAAAAGCTAGTAAGTGTTTGCGAGGATGTACAGATAAGGAAACCCTTGTATACTCTTGGTAGGCATACCAATTAGTACGGCAATTATAAAAAAACAGTATAGAAGTTCCTCAAAAAAATAAAAATAGAACAACTACTCTTCAAGATAAAAATGTTCAACAAACTTGGCATAGAAGGACCACATCTCAAAATAATGAAGACTATTTATGAGAAACCCACAGCTAATATAATACTGAATGGGGAAAAGTTGAAAATCTTTCCTCAAAGACCTTGAACAAGACAAGGATGCCTATTTTCAACACTCCTATTCAACTTAGTACTGGAAATCTTAGCCAGTGCAATTAGGAAAAAAAAAAAAAAGAAAGAAAGGAAAACAAACAACAACAACAACAAACAATTGATGTCCAAACTGGAAAAGAAGGAGTCAAATTATCCCTCTTTGTAGAAGACATAATCTTACGTGGGGAAAAACTGAAGACTCAGAACTGATACATTTGGTAAACTTACAGGATACAAAATCAGCATACAAAACTCAGTAATATTTCTAGCCATCAATAATGAAGTAGATAAAAAACATCAAGAAGTCAATCCCATTTAGAGTGGCTACAAAAAATAAAACAAAATAAAATATTTAGAAATGAATGCAACCAAAGAAGTGAAAGATCTCTGCCAGGAAAACTATAAAACATCAGTGAAAGAAATTAAAAAGGACACACACAAATGGAAAGACAACCCATGCTCACAGATCAAAATAATTAAAATGACCACACTACTCAAAGTAATCTGCAGATCCAATTCAATCCTTGTCAAAATACAAAAGTCATTTTTTCGTAAAAATAAAAAAGAAAGCAATCTAAAAATTAGTATAGAACAACAACACAAAAGGCTCAAATAACCAAAGCAACTCTGAGTATAAAGGACACAGCTAGGACATCATACTATCTGACTTTGAAATATAAGACAAGGCTATAGTAACCAAAACAGAACATATTGGTATTAAATTAGACCAATGGGACAGAATAGAGAACCCAGAAATAAATCTACATATTTATAGCCAACTGGTATTTAACAAAGTCACCAAGAACAAACAATGGAAAAAGAACACACCTTCTTCAATAAATGGTGTTTGGAAAACTGCATAACCACATGCAGAAGAATGAGACTGGACCCCTATTTCTCACCACTCACAATGTTAACTAAATTAAACATGGGATAAAGACTTCAAATAAAACCTGAATTTATAAAATTATTATAAGAAACCATAGGGGGGAAAAAAAAAACACTCTTCAGGACATCAGGCTAGGCAAAGATTTTATGGCTAAGACCTCAAAAGCACAGGCAAAATTTTAATGAGACATATTCAACTAAAAAGCTCTGCACAGCAAGATAAACAATCAACAGAACAAAGACACAACATCTTTAATGTTAGAAAATATTTGGAAATTATTCATCTAACAAGGGACTCACATCCAGAATATATAAGGAGCTCAAACACTTCAAAAATTATTTTAAAATTCCATTTGAAAATAGGCAAGAGACATAAACAGGCATTTCTCAATAGAAGACATACAGGTAGCCAACAGAGATATGAAAAAATATGCTTCACATCATTAATCATCAGGGAAATGTAAATCAAAACCACAATGACATATCGCTTCACCCGAGTCAGAATAGCTAATAGTAAAAAACAGACAATAGCAGATAATGGCAAGGATGCAGAGAAAAGGAAACTCTTATTGACTCAAATTGACTCAAACTCCTCCTCTACATAACTACTTGTCACCTTCTTCAAATTTTTATAATGCCATTCATGAGTTTGAAATCTTCAGTGTATGGGCAGTGTTATGGATTGAACCTTTGTATTTCCTTGAAATCCATATGTTGATATTCTGACTGCCAGTGTGATGGTATGAGAAAGTGTGGCTTTGGGGAGGTAATTTGGTTAAATTACCTCATGAGAATGAAGCCCTGTGATGAGATGAATGCCTTCTTAAGGGAGGAAGAGACACCAGAGCTTGTTCTTTCTGCCATGTGAGGACAGGAAAGTCAGGAAGTGGGCCCTCACCAAGACTGAATCTGCCATTTCCTTAACCTTGGATTTCTCGGTCTGCAGAACTGTGAAAAATAAATTGTTGCTTAAGCCACTCAGTCTATGGTGTTTTGTTATAGTCACCCAAGATCACTAAAACATACAGCATTTACCTTTTGGGGTAATGGTCCAGCAATATCACAAACTATATAAATTTTCTGGATAAGTCTGTCCCTAAGAATGTCAGCCATCCTGTTTCCACATATGAAGTGTATTTTACTATTCCTTAAAATTAGTTATCACGTATGTTTGTGACATAGGATATCAAAGCTAGAGATACTAATCATCCTAATATCCAAAAAGTATTCAAGAATTTGTGACCACATAAGAGGTCACAAATATATTACAAAGGGCAGCTTTCATAATATGCTTGGGCATGAGCCCACACTGAGAATTCTAGGAACTGTAAGAACGGAAGCTATTGTGACTTATCTGAAATAGTGAAGATGTTGTTCCCACCCAAATCTGCTGGTTCACTATTGTTTTAGAGCTATGGAACATCCAGCAAGTACAGCACACAATAGGTCCTCATTAAAATCAATGAACATTTAAATTCATTTTTTTAGTTTCACCAAAATATATTTGATAGAAAAGGACATACGTTAACACAATAATAACTCTATTTTCATGGGGCATAAAGGATATGTGCTCAAGATAATAGGGGAAAACCAGACAATGAACAAAGTAGAAACTAGTGGTACAGAAGTTTAGCATATACCATACTGCAGTTACTCAGAAAAAAATATGTGAATGTTTGTGTGTATGTATCTGAAATTTCTCTAGATCTTGAAAACAATTACAATTACACACAGACGTGTGTGTGTGTGTGTGTGTGTGTGTGTAATTTTGGCCAGGCACGATGGTTCACACCTGTAATCCTAGCACTGGGGTGGAGGTTGCAGTGAGCAGAAATCGTGCCACTGGACTGGAGTGACACAGTGAGACTCCAACTAAAATATATATACACACACACACACACACACACACACACACATATATATATACACACACACATATACATATACAAAACTAAAATATATATTATATATAATTTTTAAATTTTTTTCACCATCTTGACCAGGGTGCTCTTGAACTCCTGATCTTCTGATCTACCCCCCTCGGCCTCCCAAAGTACTGGGATTACAGGAGTGAACCACGACGCCTGGCTAAAATTACATATTTTTAAGACAGCGTCCAGGAAATTATCCATTTCTTCTAGATTTTCTAGTTTATTTGTATATAGAGTTGTTTATAGTATTCTCTAATGGTAGTTTATATTTCTATGGGGTCAGTGGTGATATTCCCTTTATCAGTTTTTATTGCATCTATTTGATTCTTCTCTCTTTTCTTCTTTATTAGTCTTGCTAGTGGTCTGTCAATTTTGTTGATCTTTTCAAAAAACCA